>NC_142612.1:39381525-39684556 GCF_059453375.1 Lepisosteus platostomus | reverse complement strand
GTCTTGCAGTTACATAGGGATTCAGTTGTCTGAAAAAACGCGTTTATTTCGGGCTGAAAAACACGTTTTCAAAATTGTGCTGTTACTGCCCCATAACTTACATGGGGTTGACCAAACTTGCAGAAACATGTTTATTTCTGCTGAAAATCACGTTTTGACACTTTCTGCACACTGGGGTTAAGAGCTGAGTGTGTGGGCTCTACTGAGTCTTGCAGTTACATAGGGATTCAGTTGTCTGAAAAAACGCGTTTATTTCGGGCTGAAAAACACGTTTTCAAAAGTGTGCTGTTACTGCCCCATAACTTACATGGGGGTGACCAAACTTGCAGAAACATGTTTATTTCTGCTGAAAATCACGTTTTGACACTTTCTGCACACTGGGGTTAAGAGCTGAGTGTGTGGGCTCTTCTGAGTCTTGCAGTTACATAGGGATTCAGTTGTCTGAAAAAACGCGTTTATTTCGGGCTGAAAAACACGTTTTCAAAAGTGTGCTGTTTCTGCCCCATAACTTACATGGGGTTGACCAAACTTGCAGAAACATGTTTATTTCTGCTGAAAATCATGTTTTGACACTTTCTGCACACTGGGGTTAAGAGCTGAGTGTGTGGGCTCTTCTGAGTCTTGCAGTTACATAGGGATTCAGTTGTCTGAAAAAACGCGTTTATTTCGGGCTGAAAAACACGTTTTCAAAAGTGTGCTGTTACTGCCCCATAACTTACATGGGGGTGACCAAACTTGCAGAAACATGTTTATTTCTGCTGAAAATCATGTTTTGACACTTTCTGCACACTGGGGTTAAGAGCTGAGTGTGTGGGCTCTTTTGAGCCTTGCAGTTACAAAGGGATTCAGTTGTCTGAAAAAACGCGTTTATTTCGGGCTGAAAAACACGTTTTCAAAAGTGTGCTGTTACTGCCCCATAACTTACATGGGGGTGACCAAACTTGCAGAAACATGTTTATTTCTGCTGAAAAACACGTTTTGACACTTTCTGCACACTGGGGTTAAGAGCTGAGTGTGTGGGCTCTTCTGAGTCTTGCAGTTACATAGGGATTCAGTTGTCTGAAAAAACGCATTTATTTCGGGCTGAAAAACACGTTTTCAAAAGTGTGCTGTTACTGCCCCATAACTTACATGGGGTTGACCAAACTTGCAGAAACATGTTTATTTCTGCTGAAAATCACGTTTTGACACTTTCTGCACACTGGGGTTAAGAGCTGAGTGTGTGGGCTCTTTTGAGCCTTGCAGTTACATAGGGATTCAGTTGTCTGAAAAAACGCGTTTATTTCGGGCTGAAAAACACGTTTTCAAAAGTGTGCTGTTTCTGCCCCATAACTTACATGGGGTTGACCAAACTTGCAGAAACATGTTTATTTCTGCTGAAAATCATGTTTTGACACTTTCTGCACACTGGGGTTAAGAGCTGAGTGTGTGGGCTCTTCTGAGTCTTGCAGTTACATAGGGATTCAGTTGTCTGAAAAAACGCGTTTATTTCGGGCTGAAAAACACGTTTTCAAAAGTGTGCTGTTACTGCCCCATAACTTACATGGGGGTGACCAAACTTGCAGAAACATGTTTATTTCTGCTGAAAATCATGTTTTGACACTTTCTGCACACTGGGGTTAAGAGCTGAGTGTGTGGGCTCTTTTGAGCCTTGCAGTTACAAAGGGATTCAGTTGTCTGAAAAAACGCGTTTATTTCGGGCTGAAAAACACGTTTTCAAAAGTGTGCTGTTACTGCCCCATAACTTACATGGGGGTGACCAAACTTGCAGAAACATGTTTATTTCTGCTGAAAAACACGTTTTGACACTTTCTGCACACTGGGGTTAAGAGCTGAGTGTGTGGGCTCTTCTGAGTCTTGCAGTTACATAGGGATTCAGTTGTCTGAAAAAACGCATTTATTTCGGGCTGAAAAACACGTTTTCAAAAGTGTGCTGTTACTGCCCCATAACTTACATGGGGTTGACCAAACTTGCAGAAACATGTTTATTTCTGCTGAAAATCACGTTTTGACACTTTCTGCACACTGGGGTTAAGAGCTGAGTGTGTGGGCTCTTTTGAGCCTTGCAGTTACATAGGGATTCAGTTGTCTGAAAAAACGCGTTTATTTCGGGTTGAAAAACACGTTTTCAAAAGTGTTCTGTTACTGCCCCATAACTTACATGGGGGTGACCAAACTTGCAGAAACATGTTTATTTCTGCTGAAAAACACGTTTTGACACTTTCTGCACACTGGGGTTAAGAGCTGAGTGTGTGGGCTCTTCTGAGTCTTGCAGTTACATAGGGATTCAGTTGTCTGAAAAAACGCGTTTATTTCGGGCTGAAAAACACGTTTTCAAAAGTGTGCTGTTACTGCCCCATAACTTACATGGGGTTGACCAAACTTGCAGAAACATGTTTATTTCTGCTGAAAATCACGTTTTGACACTTTCTGCACACTGGGGTTAAGAGCTGAGTGTGTGGGCTCTTCTGAGTCTTGCAGTTACTTAGGGATTCAGTTGTCTGAAAAAACGCGTTTATTTCGGGCTGAAAAACACGTTTTCAAAAGTGTGCTGTTACTGCCCCATAACTTACATGGGGTTGACCAAACTTGCAGAAACATGTTTATTTCTGCTGAAAATCACGTTTTGACACTTTCTGCACACTGGGGTTAAGAGCTGAGTGTGTGGGCTCTTTTGAGCCTTGCAGTTACATAGGGATTCAGTTGTCTGAAAAAACGCGTTTATTTCGGGTTGAAAAACACGTTTTCAAAAGTGTTCTGTTACTGCCCCATAACTTACATGGGGGTGACCAAACTTGCAGAAACATGTTTATTTCTGCTGAAAAACACGTTTTGACACTTTCTGCACACTGGGGTTAAGAGCTGAGTGTGTGGGCTCTTCTGAGTCTTGCAGTTACATAGGGATTCAGTTGTCTGAAAAAACGCGTTTATTTCGGGCTGAAAAACACGTTTTCAAAAGTGTGCTGTTACTGCCCCATAACTTACATGGGGTTGACCAAACTTGCAGAAACATGTTTATTTCTGCTGAAAATCACGTTTTGACACTTTCTGCACACTGGGGTTAAGAGCTGAGTGTGTGGGCTCTTCTGAGTCTTGCAGTTACTTAGGGATTCAGTTGTCTGAAAAAACGCGTTTATTTCGGGCTGAAAAACACGTTTTCAAAAGTGTGCTGTTACTGCCCCATAACTTACATGGGGTTGACCAAACTTGCAGAAACATGTTTATTTCTGCTGAAAATCACGTTTTGACACTTTCTGCACACTGGGGTTAAGAGCTGAGTGTGTGGGCTCTACTGAGTCTTGCAGTTACATAGGGATTCAGTTGTCTGAAAAAACGCGTTTATTTCGGGCTGAAAAACACGTTTTCAAAAGTGTGCTGTTACTGCCCCATAACTTACATGGGGGTGACCAAACTTGCAGAAACATGTTTATTTCTGCTGAAAAACACGTTTTGACACTTTCTGCACACTGGAGTTAAGAGCTGAGTGTGTGGGCTCTTCTGAGTCTTGCAGTTACATAGGGATTCAGTTGTCTGAAAAAACGCGTTTATTTCGGGCTGAAAAACACGTTTTCAAAAGTGTTCTGTTACTGCCCCATAACTTACATGGGGGTGACCAAACTTGCAGAAACATGTTTATTTCTGCTGAAAAACACGTTTTGACACTTTCTGCACACTGGGGTTAAGAGCTGAGTGTGTGGGCTCTTCTGAGTCTTGCAGTTACATAGGGATTCAGTTGTCTGAAAAAACGCGTTTATTTCGGGCTGAAAAACACGTTTTCAAAATTGTGCTGTTACTGCCCCATAACTTACATGGGGTTGACCAAACTTGCAGAAACATGTTTATTTCTGCTGAAAATCACGTTTTGACACTTTCTGCACACTGGGGTTAAGAGCTGAGTGTGTGGGCTCTACTGAGTCTTGCAGTTACATAGGGATTCAGTTGTCTGAAAAAACGCGTTTATTTCGGGCTGAAAAACACGTTTTCAAAAGTGTGCTGTTACTGCCCCATAACTTACATGGGGGTGACCAAACTTGCAGAAACATGTTTATTTCTGCTGAAAAACACGTTTTGACACTTTCTGCACACTGGAGTTAAGAGCTGAGTGTGTGGGCTCTTCTGAGTCTTGCAGTTACATAGGGATTCAGTTGTCTGAAAAAACGCGTTTATTTCGGGCTGAAAAACACGTTTTCAAAAGTGTTCTGTTACTGCCCCATAACTTACATGGGGGTGACCAAACTTGCAGAAACATGTTTATTTCTGCTGAAAAACACGTTTTGACACTTTCTGCACACTGGGGTTAAGAGCTGAGTGTGTGGGCTCTTCTGAGTCTTGCAGTTACATAGGGATTCAGTTGTCTGAAAAAACGCGTTTATTTCGGGCTGAAAAACACGTTTTCAAAAGTGTGCTGTTACTGCCCCATAACTTACATGGGGTTGACCAAACTTGCAGAAACATGTTTATTTCTGCTGAAAATCACGTTTTGACACTTTCTGCACACTGGGGTTAAGAGCTGAGTGTGTGGGCTCTACTGAGTCTTGCAGTTACATAGGGATTCAGTTGTCTGAAAAAACGCGTTTATTTCGGGCTGAAAAACACGTTTTCAAAAGTGTGCTGTTACTGCCCCATAACTTACATGGGGGTGACCAAACTTGCAGAAACATGTTTATTTCTGCTGAAAAACACGTTTTGACACTTTCTGCACACTGGAGTTAAGAGCTGAGTGTGTGGGCTCTTCTGAGTCTTGCAGTTACATAGGGATTCAGTTGTCTGAAAAAACGCGTTTATTTCGGGCTGAAAAACACGTTTTCAAAAGTGTGCTGTTACTGCCACATAACTTACATGGGGGTGACCAAACTTGCAGAAACATGTTTATTTCTGCTGAAAAACACGTTTTGACACTTTCTGCACACTGGGGTTAAGAGCTGAGTGTATGGGCTCTTCTGAGTCTTGCAGTTACATAGGGATTCAGTTGTCTGAAAAAACGCGTTTATTTCGGGCTGAAAAACACGTTTTCAAAAGTGTGCTGTTACTGCCCCATAACTTACATGGGGTTGACCAAACTTGCAGAAACATGTTTATTTCTGCTGAAAATCATGTTTTGACACTTTCTGCACACTGGGGTTAAGAGCTGAGTGTGTGGGCTCTTCTGAGTCTTGCAGTTACATAGGGATTCAGTTGTCTGAAAAAACGCGTTTATTTCGGGCTGAAAAACACGTTTTCAAAAGTGTGCTGTTACTGCCCCATAACTTACATGGGGGTGACCAAACTTGCAGAAACATGTTTATTTCTGCTGAAAATCATGTTTTGACACTTTCTGCACACTGGGGTTAAGAGCTGAGTGTGTGGGCTCTTTTGAGCCTTGCAGTTACAAAGGGATTCAGTTGTCTGAAAAAACGCGTTTATTTCGGGCTGAAAAACACGTTTTCAAAAGTGTGCTGTTACTGCCCCATAACTTACATGGGGGTGACCAAACTTGCAGAAACATGTTTATTTCTGCTGAAAAACACGTTTTGACACTTTCTGCACACTGGGGTTAAGAGCTGAGTGTGTGGGCTCTTCTGAGTCTTGCAGTTACATAGGGATTCAGTTGTCTGAAAAAACGCGTTTATTTCGGGCTGAAAAACACGTTTTCAAAAGTGTGCTGTTACTGCCCCATAACTTACATGGGGTTGACCAAACTTGCAGAAACATGTTTATTTCTGCTGAAAATCACGTTTTGACACTTTCTGCACACTGGGGTTAAGAGCTGAGTGTGTGGGCTCTTCTGAGTCTTGCAGTTACATAGGGATTCAGTTGTCTGAAAAAACGCGTTTATTTCGGGCTGAAAAACACGTTTTCAAAAGTGTGCTGTTTCTGCCCCATAACTTACATGGGGTTGACCAAACTTGCAGAAACATGTTTATTTCTGCTGAAAATCATGTTTTGACACTTTCTGCACACTGGGGTTAAGAGCTGAGTGTGTGGGCTCTTCTGAGTCTTGCAGTTACATAGGGATTCAGTTGTCTGAAAAAACGCGTTTATTTCGGGCTGAAAAACACGTTTTCAAAAGTGTGCTGTTACTGCCCCATAACTTACATGGGGGTGACCAAACTTGCAGAAACATGTTTATTTCTGCTGAAAATCATGTTTTGACACTTTCTGCACACTGGGGTTAAGAGCTGAGTGTGTGGGCTCTTTTGAGCCTTGCAGTTACAAAGGGATTCAGTTGTCTGAAAAAACGCGTTTATTTCGGGCTGAAAAACACGTTTTCAAAAGTGTGCTGTTACTGCCCCATAACTTACATGGGGGTGACCAAACTTGCAGAAACATGTTTATTTCTGCTGAAAAACACGTTTTGACACTTTCTGCACACTGGGGTTAAGAGCTGAGTGTGTGGGCTCTTCTGAGTCTTGCAGTTACATAGGGATTCAGTTGTCTGAAAAAACGCATTTATTTCGGGCTGAAAAACACGTTTTCAAAAGTGTGCTGTTACTGCCCCATAACTTACATGGGGTTGACCAAACTTGCAGAAACATGTTTATTTCTGCTGAAAATCACGTTTTGACACTTTCTGCACACTGGGGTTAAGAGCTGAGTGTGTGGGCTCTTTTGAGCCTTGCAGTTACATAGGGATTCAGTTGTCTGAAAAAACGCGTTTATTTCGGGCTGAAAAACACGTTTTCAAAAGTGTGCTGTTTCTGCCCCATAACTTACATGGGGTTGACCAAACTTGCAGAAACATGTTTATTTCTGCTGAAAATCATGTTTTGACACTTTCTGCACACTGGGGTTAAGAGCTGAGTGTGTGGGCTCTTCTGAGTCTTGCAGTTACATAGGGATTCAGTTGTCTGAAAAAACGCGTTTATTTCGGGCTGAAAAACACGTTTTCAAAAGTGTGCTGTTACTGCCCCATAACTTACATGGGGGTGACCAAACTTGCAGAAACATGTTTATTTCTGCTGAAAATCATGTTTTGACACTTTCTGCACACTGGGGTTAAGAGCTGAGTGTGTGGGCTCTTTTGAGCCTTGCAGTTACAAAGGGATTCAGTTGTCTGAAAAAACGCGTTTATTTCGGGCTGAAAAACACGTTTTCAAAAGTGTGCTGTTACTGCCCCATAACTTACATGGGGGTGACCAAACTTGCAGAAACATGTTTATTTCTGCTGAAAAACACGTTTTGACACTTTCTGCACACTGGGGTTAAGAGCTGAGTGTGTGGGCTCTTCTGAGTCTTGCAGTTACATAGGGATTCAGTTGTCTGAAAAAACGCATTTATTTCGGGCTGAAAAACACGTTTTCAAAAGTGTGCTGTTACTGCCCCATAACTTACATGGGGTTGACCAAACTTGCAGAAACATGTTTATTTCTGCTGAAAATCACGTTTTGACACTTTCTGCACACTGGGGTTAAGAGCTGAGTGTGTGGGCTCTTTTGAGCCTTGCAGTTACATAGGGATTCAGTTGTCTGAAAAAACGCGTTTATTTCGGGTTGAAAAACACGTTTTCAAAAGTGTTCTGTTACTGCCCCATAACTTACATGGGGGTGACCAAACTTGCAGAAACATGTTTATTTCTGCTGAAAAACACGTTTTGACACTTTCTGCACACTGGGGTTAAGAGCTGAGTGTGTGGGCTCTTCTGAGTCTTGCAGTTACATAGGGATTCAGTTGTCTGAAAAAACGCGTTTATTTCGGGCTGAAAAACACGTTTTCAAAAGTGTGCTGTTACTGCCCCATAACTTACATGGGGTTGACCAAACTTGCAGAAACATGTTTATTTCTGCTGAAAATCACGTTTTGACACTTTCTGCACACTGGGGTTAAGAGCTGAGTGTGTGGGCTCTACTGAGTCTTGCAGTTACATAGGGATTCAGTTGTCTGAAAAAACGCGTTTATTTCGGGCTGAAAAACACGTTTTCAAAAGTGTGCTGTTACTGCCCCATAACTTACATGGGGGTGACCAAACTTGCAGAAACATGTTTATTTCTGCTGAAAAACACGTTTTGACACTTTCTGCACACTGGAGTTAAGAGCTGAGTGTGTGGGCTCTTCTGAGTCTTGCAGTTACATAGGGATTCAGTTGTCTGAAAAAACGCGTTTATTTCGGGCTGAAAAACACGTTTTCAAAAGTGTTCTGTTACTGCCCCATAACTTACATGGGGGTGACCAAACTTGCAGAAACATGTTTATTTCTGCTGAAAAACACGTTTTGACACTTTCTGCACACTGGGGTTAAGAGCTGAGTGTGTGGGCTCTTCTGAGTCTTGCAGTTACATAGGGATTCAGTTGTCTGAAAAAACGCGTTTATTTCGGGCTGAAAAACACGTTTTCAAAAGTGTGCTGTTACTGCCCCATAACTTACATGGGGTTGACCAAACTTGCAGAAACATGTTTATTTCTGCTGAAAATCACGTTTTGACACTTTCTGCACACTGGGGTTAAGAGCTGAGTGTGTGGGCTCTACTGAGTCTTGCAGTTACATAGGGATTCAGTTGTCTGAAAAAACGCGTTTATTTCGGGCTGAAAAACACGTTTTCAAAAGTGTGCTGTTACTGCCCCATAACTTACATGGGGGTGACCAAACTTGCAGAAACATGTTTATTTCTGCTGAAAAACACGTTTTGACACTTTCTGCACACTGGAGTTAAGAGCTGAGTGTGTGGGCTCTTCTGAGTCTTGCAGTTACATAGGGATTCAGTTCTCTGAAAAAACGCGTTTATTTCGGGCTGAAAAACACGTTTTCAAAAGTGTTCTGTTACTGCCCCATAACTTACATGGGGGTGACCAAACTTGCAGAAACATGTTTATTTCTGCTGAAAAACACGTTTTGACACTTTCTGCACACTGGGGTTAAGAGCTGAGTGTGTGGGCTCTTCTGAGTCTTGCAGTTACATAGGGATTCAGTTGTCTGAAAAAACGCGTTTATTTCGGGCTGAAAAACACGTTTTCAAAAGTGTGCTGTTACTGCCCCATAACTTACATGGGGGTGACCAAACTTGCAGAAACATGTTTATTTCTGCTGAAAATCATGTTTTGACACTTTCTGCACACTGGGGTTAAGAGCTGAGTGTGTGGGCTCTTCTGAGTCTTGCAGTTACATAGGGATTCAGTTGTCTGAAAAAACGCGTTTATTTCGGGCTGAAAAACACGTTTTCAAAAGTGTGCTGTTACTGCCCCATAACTTACATGGGGGTGACCAAACTTGCAGAAACATGTTTATTTCTGCTGAAAATCATGTTTTGACACTTTCTGCACACTGGGGTTAAGAGCTGAGTGTGTGGGCTCTTTTGAGCCTTGCAGTTACAAAGGGATTCAGTTGTCTGAAAAAACGCGTTTATTTCGGGCTGAAAAACACGTTTTCAAAAGTGTGCTGTTACTGCCCCATAACTTACATGGGGGTGACCAAACTTGCAGAAACATGTTTATTTCTGCTGAAAAACACGTTTTGACACTTTCTGCACACTGGGGTTAAGAGCTGAGTGTGTGGGCTCTTCTGAGTCTTGCAGTTACATAGGGATTCAGTTGTCTGAAAAAACGCGTTTATTTCGGGCTGAAAAACACGTTTTCAAAAGTGTGCTGTTACTGCCCCATAACTTACATGGGGGTGACCAAACTTGCAGAAACATGTTTATTTCTGCTGAAAATCATGTTTTGACACTTTCTGCACACTGGGGTTAAGAGCTGAGTGTGTGGGCTCTTTTGAGCCTTGCAGTTACAAAGGGATTCAGTTGTCTGAAAAAACGCGTTTATTTCGGGCTGAAAAACACGTTTTCAAAAGTGTGCTGTTACTGCCCCATAACTTACATGGGGGTGACCAAACTTGCAGAAACATGTTTATTTCTGCTGAAAAACACGTTTTGACACTTTCTGCACACTGGGGTTAAGAGCTGAGTGTGTGGGCTCTTCTGAGTCTTGCAGTTACATAGGGATTCAGTTGTCTGAAAAAACGCATTTATTTCGGGCTGAAAAACACGTTTTCAAAAGTGTGCTGTTACTGCCCCATAACTTACATGGGGTTGACCAAACTTGCAGAAACATGTTTATTTCTGCTGAAAATCACGTTTTGACACTTTCTGCACACTGGGGTTAAGAGCTGAGTGTGTGGGCTCTTTTGAGCCTTGCAGTTACATAGGGATTCAGTTGTCTGAAAAAACGCGTTTATTTCGGGCTGAAAAACACGTTTCAAAAGTGTTCTGTTACTGCCCCATAACTTACATGGGGGTGACCAAACTTGCAGAAACATGTTTATTTCTGCTGAAAAACACGTTTTGACACTTTCTGCACACTGGGGTTAAGAGCTGAGTGTGTGGGCTCTTCTGAGTCTTGCAGTTACATAGGGATTCAGTTGTCTGAAAAAACGCGTTTATTTCGGGCTGAAAAACACGTTTTCAAAAGTGTGCTGTTACTGCCCCATAACTTACATGGGGTTGACCAAACTTGCAGAAACATGTTTATTTCTGCTGAAAATCACGTTTTGACACTTTCTGCACACTGGGGTTAAGAGCTGAGTGTGTGGGCTCTACTGAGTCTTGCAGTTACATAGGGATTCAGTTGTCTGAAAAAACGCGTTTATTTCGGGCTGAAAAACACGTTTTCAAAAGTGTGCTGTTACTGCCCCATAACTTACATGGGGGTGACCAAACTTGCAGAAACATGTTTATTTCTGCTGAAAAACACGTTTTGACACTTTCTGCACACTGGGGTTAAGAGCTGAGTGTGTGGGCTCTTCTGAGTCTTGCAGTTACATAGGGATTCAGTTGTCTGAAAAAACGCGTTTATTTCGGGCTGAAAAACACGTTTTCAAAAGTGTGCTGTTACTGCCCCATAACTTACATGGGGTTGACCAAACTTGCAGAAACATGTTTATTTCTGCTGAAAATCATGTTTTGACACTTTCTGCACACTGGGGTTAAGAGCTGAGTGTGTGGGCTCTTCTGAGTCTTGCAGTTACATAGGGATTCAGTTGTCTGAAAAAACGCGTTTATTTCGGGCTGAAAAACACGTTTTCAAAAGTGTGCTGTTACTGCCCCATAACTTACATGGGGGTGACCAAACTTGCAGAAACATGTTTATTTCTGCTGAAAATCATGTTTTGACACTTTCTGCACACTGGGGTTAAGAGCTGAGTGTGTGGGCTCTTTTGAGCCTTGCAGTTACAAAGGGATTCAGTTGTCTGAAAAAACGCGTTTATTTCGGGCTGAAAAACACGTTTTCAAAAGTGTGCTGTTACTGCCCCATAACTTACATGGGGGTGACCAAACTTGCAGAAACATGTTTATTTCTGCTGAAAAACACGTTTTGACACTTTCTGCACACTGGGGTTAAGAGCTGAGTGTGTGGGCTCTTCTGAGTCTTGCAGTTACATAGGGATTCAGTTGTCTGAAAAAACGCATTTATTTCGGGCTGAAAAACACGTTTTCAAAAGTGTGCTGTTACTGCCCCATAACTTACATGGGGTTGACCAAACTTGCAGAAACATGTTTATTTCTGCTGAAAATCACGTTTTGACACTTTCTGCACACTGGGGTTAAGAGCTGAGTGTGTGGGCTCTTCTGAGCCTTGCAGTTACATAGGGATTCAGTTGTCTGAAAAAACGCGTTTATTTCGGGCTGAAAAACACGTTTTCAAAAGTGTTCTGTTACTGCCCCATAACTTACATGGGGGTGACCAAACTTGCAGAAACATGTTTATTTCTGCTGAAAAACACGTTTTGACACTTTCTGCACACTGGGGTTAAGAGCTGAGTGTGTGGGCTCTTCTGAGTCTTGCAGTTACATAGGGATTCAGTTGTCTGAAAAAACGCGTTTATTTCGGGCTGAAAAACACGTTTTCAAAAGTGTGCTGTTACTGCCCCATAACTTACATGGGGTTGACCAAACTTGCAGAAACATGTTTATTTCTGCTGAAAATCACGTTTTGACACTTTCTGCACACTGGGGTTAAGAGCTGAGTGTGTGGGCTCTACTGAGTCTTGCAGTTACATAGGGATTCAGTTGTCTGAAAAAACGCGTTTATTTCGGGCTGAAAAACACGTTTTCAAAAGTGTTCTGTTACTGCCCCATAACTTACATGGGGGTGACCAAACTTGCAGAAACATGTTTATTTCTGCTGAAAAACACGTTTTCAAAAGTGTGCTGTTACTGCACCATAAGTTACATGGGGTTGACCAAACTTGCAGAAACATGTTTATTTCTGCTGAAAAACACGTTTTGACACTTTCTGCACACTGGGGTTAAGAGCTGAGTGTGTGGGCTCTTCTGAGTCTTGCAGTTACATAGGGATTCAGTTGTCTGAAAAAACGCATTTATTTCGGGCTGAAAAACACGTTTTCAAAAGTGTGCTGTTACTGCCCCATAACTTACATGGGGTTGACCAAACTTGCAGAAACATGTTTATTTCTGCTGAAAATCACGTTTTGACACTTTCTGCACACTGGGGTTAAGAGCTGAGTGTGTGGGCTCTTCTGAGCCTTGCAGTTACATAGGGATTCAGTTGTCTGAAAAAACGCGTTTATTTCGGGCTGAAAAACACGTTTTCAAAAGTGTTCTGTTACTGCCCCATAACTTACATGGGGGTGACCAAACTTGCAGAAACATGTTTATTTCTGCTGAAAAACACGTTTTGACACTTTCTGCACACTGGGGTTAAGAGCTGAGTGTGTGGGCTCTTCTGAGTCTTGCAGTTACATAGGGATTCAGTTGTCTGAAAAAACGCGTTTATTTCGGGCTGAAAAACACGTTTTCAAAAGTGTGCTGTTACTGCCCCATAACTTACATGGGGTTGACCAAACTTGCAGAAACATGTTTATTTCTGCTGAAAATCACGTTTTGACACTTTCTGCACACTGGGGTTAAGAGCTGAGTGTGTGGGCTCTACTGAGTCTTGCAGTTACATAGGGATTCAGTTGTCTGAAAAAACGCGTTTATTTCGGGCTGAAAAACACGTTTTCAAAAGTGTTCTGTTACTGCCCCATAACTTACATGGGGGTGACCAAACTTGCAGAAACATGTTTATTTCTGCTGAAAAACACGTTTTGACACTTTCTGCACACTGGGGTTAAGAGCTGAGTGTGTGGGCTCTTCTGAGTCTTGCAGTTACATAGGGATTCAGTTGTCTGAAAAAACGCGTTTATTTCGGGCTGAAAAACACGTTTTCAAAAGTGTGCTGTTACTGCCCCATAACTTACATGGGGTTGACCAAACTTGCAGAAACATGTTTATTTCTGCTGAAAATCACGTTTTGACACTTTCTGCACACTGGGGTTAAGAGCTGAGTGTGTGGGCTCTTTTGAGCCTTGCAGTTACATAGGGATTCAGTTGTCTGAAAAAACGCGTTTATTTCGGGCTGAAAAACACGTTTTCAAAAGTGTTCTGTTACTGCCCCATAACTTACATGGGGGTGACCAAACTTGCAGAAACATGTTTATTTCTGCTGAAAATCACGTTTTGACACTTTCTGCACACTGGGGTTAAGAGCTGAGTGTGTGGGCTCTACTGAGTCTTGCAGTTACATAGGGATTCAGTTGTCTGAAAAAACGCGTTTATTTCGGGCTGAAAAACACGTTTTCAAAAGTGTGCTGTTACTTCCCCATAACTTACATGGGGGTGACCAAACTTGCAGAAACATGTTTATTTCTGCTGAAAAACACGTTTTGACACTTTCTGCACACTGGGGTTAAGAGCTGAGTGTGTGGGCTCTTTTGAGCCTTGCAGTTACATAGGGATTCAGTTGTCTGAAAAAACGCGTTTATTTCGGGCTGAAAAACACGTTTTCAAAAGTGTGCTGTTACTGCACCATAACTTACATGGGGGTGACCAAACTTGCAGAAACATGTTTATTTCTGCTGAAAAACACGTTTTGACACTTTCTGCACACTGGGGTTAAGAGCTGAGTGTGTGGGCTCTTTTGAGCCTTGCAGTTACATAGGGATTCAGTTGTCTGAAAAAACGTGTTTATTTCGGGCTGAAAAACACGTTTTCAAAAGTGTGCTGTTACTGCACCATAAGTTACATGGGGGTGACCAAACTTGCAGAAACATGTTTATTTCTGCTGAAAAACACGTTTTGACACTTTCTGCACACTGGGGTTAAGAGCTGAGTGTGTGGGCTCTTTTGAGCCTTGCAGTTACATAGGGATTCAGTTGTCTGAAAAAACGTGTTTATTTCGGGCTGAAAAACACGTTTTCAAAAGTGTGCTGTTACTGCCCCATAACTTACATGGGGGTGACCAAACTTGCAGAAACATGTTTATTTCTGCTGAAAAACACGTTTTGACACTTTCTGCACACTGGAGTTAAGAGCTGAGTGTGTAGGCTCTTCTGAGTCTTGCAGTTACATAGGGATTCAGTTGTCTGAAAAAACGCGTTTATTTCGGGCTGAAAAACACGTTTTCAAAAGTGTGCTGTTACTGCCCCATAACTTACATGGGGGTGACCAAACTTGCAGAAACATGTTTATTTCTGCTGAAAATCATGTTTTGACACTTTCTGCACACTGGGGTTAAGAGCTGAGTGTGTGGGCTCTTCTGAGTCTTGCAGTTACATAGGGATTCAGTTGTCTGAAAAAACGCGTTTATTTCGGGCTGAAAAACACGTTTTCAAAAGTGTGCTGTTACTGCCCCATAACTTACATGGGGGTGACCAAACTTGCAGAAACATGTTTATTTCTGCTGAAAATCATGTTTTGACACTTTCTGCACACTGGGGTTAAGAGCTGAGTGTGTGGGCTCTTCTGAGTCTTGCAGTTACATAGGGATTCAGTTGTCTGAAAAAACGCGTTTATTTCGGGCTGAAAAACACGTTTTCAAAAGTGTGCTGTTACTGCCCCATAACTTACATGGGGGTGACCAAACTTGCAGAAACATGTTTATTTCTGCTGAAAATCATGTTTTGACACTTTCTGCACACTGGGGTTAAGAGCTGAGTGTGTGGGCTCTTTTGAGCCTTGCAGTTACAAAGGGATTCAGTTGTCTGAAAAAACGCGTTTATTTCGGGCTGAAAAACACGTTTTCAAAAGTGTGCTGTTACTGCCCCATAACTTACATGGGGGTGACCAAACTTGCAGAAACATGTTTATTTCTGCTGAAAAACACGTTTTGACACTTTCTGCACACTGGAGTTAAGAGCTGAGTGTGTGGGCTCTTCTGAGTCTTGCAGTTACATAGGGATTCAGTTGTCTGAAAAAACGCGTTTATTTCGGGCTGAAAAACACGTTTTCAAAAGTGTTCTGTTACTGCCCCATAACTTACATGGGGGTGACCAAACTTGCAGAAACATGTTTATTTCTGCTGAAAAACACGTTTTGACACTTTCTGCACACTGGGGTTAAGAGCTGAGTGTGTGGGCTCTTCTGAGTCTTGCAGTTACTTAGGGATTCAGTTGTCTGAAAAAACGCGTTTATTTCGGGCTGAAAAACACGTTTTCAAAAGTGTGCTGTTACTGCCCCATAACTTACATGGGGTTGACCAAACTTGCAGAAACATGTTTATTTCTGCTGAAAATCACGTTTTGACACTTTCTGCACACTGGGGTTAAGAGCTGAGTGTGTGGGCTCTACTGAGTCTTGCAGTTACATAGGGATTCAGTTGTCTGAAAAAACGCGTTTATTTCGGGCTGAAAAACACGTTTTCAAAAGTGTGCTGTTACTGCCCCATAACTTACATGGGGGTGACCAAACTTGCAGAAACATGTTTATTTCTGCTGAAAAACACGTTTTGACACTTTCTGCACACTGGAGTTAAGAGCTGAGTGTGTGGGCTCTTCTGAGTCTTGCAGTTACATAGGGATTCAGTTGTCTGAAAAAACGCGTTTATTTCGGGCTGAAAAACACGTTTTCAAAAGTGTTCTGTTACTGCCCCATAACTTACATGGGGGTGACCAAACTTGCAGAAACATGTTTATTTCTGCTGAAAAACACGTTTTGACACTTTCTGCACACTGGGGTTAAGAGCTGAGTGTGTGGGCTCTTCTGAGTCTTGCAGTTACATAGGGATTCAGTTGTCTGAAAAAACGCGTTTATTTCGGGCTGAAAAACACGTTTTCAAAATTGTGCTGTTACTGCCCCATAACTTACATGGGGTTGACCAAACTTGCAGAAACATGTTTATTTCTGCTGAAAATCACGTTTTGACACTTTCTGCACACTGGGGTTAAGAGCTGAGTGTGTGGGCTCTACTGAGTCTTGCAGTTACATAGGGATTCAGTTGTCTGAAAAAACGCGTTTATTTCGGGCTGAAAAACACGTTTTCAAAAGTGTGCTGTTACTGCCCCATAACTTACATGGGGGTGACCAAACTTGCAGAAACATGTTTATTTCTGCTGAAAAACACGTTTTGACACTTTCTGCACACTGGAGTTAAGAGCTGAGTGTGTGGGCTCTTCTGAGTCTTGCAGTTACATAGGGATTCAGTTGTCTGAAAAAACGCGTTTATTTCGGGCTGAAAAACACGTTTTCAAAAGTGTTCTGTTACTGCCCCATAACTTACATGGGGGTGACCAAACTTGCAGAAACATGTTTATTTCTGCTGAAAAACACGTTTTGACACTTTCTGCACACTGGGGTTAAGAGCTGAGTGTGTGGGCTCTTCTGAGTCTTGCAGTTACATAGGGATTCAGTTGTCTGAAAAAACGCGTTTATTTCGGGCTGAAAAACACGTTTTCAAAAGTGTGCTGTTACTGCCCCATAACTTACATGGGGTTGACCAAACTTGCAGAAACATGTTTATTTCTGCTGAAAATCACGTTTTGACACTTTCTGCACACTGGGGTTAAGAGCTGAGTGTGTGGGCTCTACTGAGTCTTGCAGTTACATAGGGATTCAGTTGTCTGAAAAAACGCGTTTATTTCGGGCTGAAAAACACGTTTTCAAAAGTGTGCTGTTACTGCCCCATAACTTACATGGGGGTGACCAAACTTGCAGAAACATGTTTATTTCTGCTGAAAAACACGTTTTGACACTTTCTGCACACTGGAGTTAAGAGCTGAGTGTGTGGGCTCTTCTGAGTCTTGCAGTTACATAGGGATTCAGTTGTCTGAAAAAACGCGTTTATTTCGGGCTGAAAAACACGTTTTCAAAAGTGTGCTGTTACTGCCCCATAACTTACATGGGGGTGACCAAACTTGCAGAAACATGTTTATTTCTGCTGAAAAACACGTTTTGACACTTTCTGCACACTGGGGTTAAGAGCTGAGTGTGTGGGCTCTTCTGAGTCTTGCAGTTACATAGGGATTCAGTTGTCTGAAAAAACGCGTTTATTTCGGGCTGAAAAACACGTTTTCAAAAGTGTGCTGTTACTGCCCCATAACTTACATGGGGGTGACCAAACTTGCAGAAACATGTTTATTTCTGCTGAAAATCATGTTTTGACACTTTCTGCACACTGGGGTTAAGAGCTGAGTGTGTGGGCTCTTTTGAGCCTTGCAGTTACAAAGGGATTCAGTTGTCTGAAAAAACGCGTTTATTTCGGGCTGAAAAACACGTTTTCAAAAGTGTGCTGTTACTGCCCCATAACTTACATGGGGGTGACCAAACTTGCAGAAACATGTTTATTTCTGCTGAAAAACACGTTTTGACACTTTCTGCACACTGGGGTTAAGAGCTGAGTGTGTGGGCTCTTTTGAGCCTTGCAGTTACATAGGGATTCAGTTGTCTGAAAAAACGCGTTTATTTCGGGCTGAAAAACACGTTTCAAAAGTGTTCTGTTACTGCCCCATAACTTACATGGGGGTGACCAAACTTGCAGAAACATGTTTATTTCTGCTGAAAAACACGTTTTGACACTTTCTGCACACTGGGGTTAAGAGCTGAGTGTGTGGGCTCTTCTGAGTCTTGCAGTTACATAGGGATTCAGTTGTCTGAAAAAACGCGTTTATTTCGGGCTGAAAAACACGTTTTCAAAAGTGTGCTGTTACTGCCCCATAACTTACATGGGGTTGACCAAACTTGCAGAAACATGTTTATTTCTGCTGAAAATCACGTTTTGACACTTTCTGCACACTGGGGTTAAGAGCTGAGTGTGTGGGCTCTACTGAGTCTTGCAGTTACATAGGGATTCAGTTGTCTGAAAAAACGCGTTTATTTCGGGCTGAAAAACACGTTTTCAAAAGTGTTCTGTTACTGCCCCATAACTTACATGGGGGTGACCAAACTTGCAGAAACATGTTTATTTCTGCTGAAAATCACGTTTTGACACTTTCTGCACACTGGGGTTAAGAGCTGAGTGTGTGGGCTCTTTTGAGCCTTGCAGTTACATAGGGATTCAGTTGTCTGAAAAAACGCGTTTATTTCGGGCTGAAAAACACGTTTTCAAAAGTGTTCTGTTACTGCCCCATAACTTACATGGGGTTGACCAAACTTGCAGAAACATGTTTATTTCTGCTGAAAATCACGTTTTGACACTTTCTGCACACTGGGGTTAAGAGCTGAGTGTGTGGGCTCTTCTGAGTCTTGCAGTTACATAGGGATTCAGTTGTCTGAAAAAACGCGTTTATTTCGGGCTGAAAAACACGTTTTCAAAAGTGTGCTGTTACTGCCCCATAACTTACATGGGGGTGACCAAACTTGCAGAAACATGTTTATTTCTGCTGAAAATCATGTTTTGACACTTTCTGCACACTGGGGTTAAGAGCTGAGTGTGTGGGCTCTTTTGAGCCTTGCAGTTACAAAGGGATTCAGTTGTCTGAAAAAACGCGTTTATTTCGGGCTGAAAAACACGTTTTCAAAAGTGTGCTGTTACTGCCCCATAACTTACATGGGGGTGACCAAACTTGCAGAAACATGTTTATTTCTACTGAAAAACACGTTTTGACACTTTCTGCACACTGGGGTAAAGAGCTGAGTGTGTGGGCTCTTTTGAGCCTTGCAGTTACATAGGGATTCAGTTGTCTGAAAAAACGCGTTTATTTCGGGCTGAAAAACACTTTTCAAAAGTGTTCTGTTACTGCCCCATAACTTACATGGGGGTGACCAAACTTGCAGAAACATGTTTATTTCTGCTGAAAAACACGTTTTGACACTTTCTGCACACTGGGGTTAAGAGCTGAGTGTGTGGGCTCTTCTGAGTCTTGCAGTTACATAGGGATTCAGTTGTCTGAAAAAACGCGTTTATTTCGGGCTGAAAAACACGTTTTCAAAAGTGTGCTGTTACTGCCCCATAACTTACATGGGGTTGACCAAACTTGCAGAAACATGTTTATTTCTGCTGAAAATCACGTTTTGACACTTTCTGCACACTGTGGTTAAGAGCTGAGTGTGTGGGCTCTTCTGAGTCTTGCAGTTACATAGGGATTCAGTTGTCTGAAAAAACGCGTTTATTTCGGGCTGAAAAACACGTTTTCAAAAGTGTGCTGTTACTGCCCCATAACTTACATGGGGGTGACCAAACTTGCAGAAACATGTTTATTTCTGCTGAAAATCATGTTTTGACACTTTCTGCACACTGGGGTTAAGAGCTGAGTGTGTGGGCTCTTTTGAGCCTTGCAGTTACAAAGGGATTCAGTTGTCTGAAAAAACGCGTTTATTTCGGGCTGAAAAACACGTTTTCAAAAGTGTGCTGTTACTGCCCCATAACTTACATGGGGGTGACCAAACTTGCAGAAACATGTTTATTTCTGCTGAAAAACACGTTTTGACACTTTCTGCACACTGGGGTTAAGAGCTGAGTGTGTGGGCTCTTTTGAGCCTTGCAGTTACATAGGGATTCAGTTGTCTGAAAAAACGTGTTTATTTCGGGCTGAAAAACACGTTTTCAAAAGTGTGCTGTTACTGGCCCATAACTTACATGGGGGTGACCAAACTTGCAGAAACATGTTTATTTCTGCTGAAAAACACGTTTTGACACTTTCTGCACACTGGAGTTAAGAGCTGAGTGTGTAGGCTCTTCTGAGTCTTGCAGTTACATAGGGATTCAGTTGTCTGAAAAAACGCGTTTATTTCGGGCTGAAAAACACGTTTTCAAAAGTGTGCTGTTACTGCCCCATAACTTACATTGGGGTGACCAAACTTGCAGAAACATGTTTATTTCTGCTGAAAATCATGTTTTGACACTTTCTGCACACTGGGGTTAAGAGCTGAGTGTGTGGGCTCTTCTGAGTCTTGCAGTTACATAGGGATTCAGTTGTCTGAAAAAACGCGTTTATTTCGGGCTGAAAAACACGTTTTCAAAAGTGTGCTGTTACTGCCCCATAACTTACATGGGGGTGACCAAACTTGCAGAAACATGTTTATTTCTGCTGAAAATCATGTTTTGACACTTTCTGCACACTGGGGTTAAGAGCTGAGTGTGTGGGCTCTTCTGAGTCTTGCAGTTACATAGGGATTCAGTTGTCTGAAAAAACGCGTTTATTTCGGGCTGAAAAACACGTTTTCAAAAGTGTGCTGTTACTGCCCCATAACTTACATGGGGGTGACCAAACTTGCAGAAACATGTTTATTTCTGCTGAAAATCATGTTTTGACACTTTCTGCACACTGGGGTTAAGAGCTGAGTGTGTGGGCTCTTTTGAGCCTTGCAGTTACAAAGGGATTCAGTTGCCTGAAAAAACGCGTTTATTTCGGGCTGAAAAACACGTTTTCAAAAGTGTGCTGTTACTGCCCCATAACTTACATGGGGGTGACCAAACTTGCAGAAACATGTTTATTTCTGCTGAAAAACACGTTTTGACACTTTCTGCACACTGGGGTTAAGAGCTGAGTGTGTGGGCTCTTCTGAGTCTTGCAGTTACATAGGGATTCAGTTGTCTGAAAAAACGCGTTTATTTCGGGCTGAAAAACACGTTTTCAAAAGTGTGCTGTTTCTGCCCCATAACTTACATGGGGTTGACCAAACTTGCAGAAACATGTTTATTTCTGCTGAAAATCATGTTTTGACACTTTCTGCACACTGGGGTTAAGAGCTGAGTGTGTGGGCTCTTCTGAGTCTTGCAGTTACATAGGGATTCAGTTGTCTGAAAAAACGCGTTTATTTCGGGCTGAAAAACACGTTTTCAAAAGTGTGCTGTTACTGCCCCATAACTTACATGGGGGTGACCAAACTTGCAGAAACATGTTTATTTCTGCTGAAAATCATGTTTTGACACTTTCTGCACACTGGGGTTAAGAGCTGAGTGTGTGGGCTCTTTTGAGCCTTGCAGTTACAAAGGGATTCAGTTGTCTGAAAAAACGCGTTTATTTCGGGCTGAAAAACACGTTTTCAAAAGTGTGCTGTTACTGCCCCATAACTTACATGGGGGTGACCAAACTTGCAGAAACATGTTTATTTCTGCTGAAAAACACGTTTTGACACTTTCTGCACACTGGGGTTAAGAGCTGAGTGTGTGGGCTCTTCTGAGTCTTGCAGTTACATAGGGATTCAGTTGTCTGAAAAAACGCATTTATTTCGGGCTGAAAAACACGTTTTCAAAAGTGTGCTGTTACTGCCCCATAACGTACATGGGGTTGACCAAACTTGCAGAAACATGTTTATTTCTGCTGAAAATCACGTTTTGACACTTTCTGCACACTGGGGTTAAGAGCTGAGTGTGTGGGCTCTTTTGAGCCTTGCAGTTACATAGGGATTCAGTTGTCTGAAAAAACGCGTTTATTTCGGGCTGAAAAACACGTTTTCAAAAGTGTTCTGTTACTGCCCCATAACTTACATGGGGTTGACCAAACTTGCAGAAACATGTTTATTTCTGCTGAAAATCACGTTTTGACACTTTCTGCACACTGGGGTTAAGAGCTGAGTGTGTGGGCTCTACTGAGTCTTGCAGTTACATAGGGATTCAGTTGTCTGAAAAAACGCGTTTATTTCGGGCTGAAAAACACGTTTTCAAAAGTGTTCTGTTACTGCCCCATAACTTACATGGGGGTGACCAAACTTGCAGAAACATGTTTATTTCTGCTGAAAATCACGTTTTGACACTTTCTGAACACTGGGGTTAAGAGCTGAGTGTGTGGGCTCTTTTGAGCCTTGCAGTTACATAGGGATTCAGTTGTCTGAAAAAACGCGTTTATTTCGGGCTGAAAAACACGTTTTCAAAAGTGTTCTGTTACTGCCCCATAACTTACATGGGGTTGACCAAACTTGCAGAAACATGTTTATTTCTGCTGAAAATCACGTTTTGACACTTTCTGCACACTGGGGTTAAGAGCTGAGTGTGTGGGCTCTTCTGAGTCTTGCAGTTACATAGGGATTCAGTTGTCTGAAAAAACGCGTTTATTTCGGGCTGAAAAACACGTTTTCAAAAGTGTGCTGTTACTGCCCCATAACTTACATGGGGGTGACCAAACTTGCAGAAACATGTTTATTTCTGCTGAAAATCATGTTTTGACACTTTCTGCACACTGGGGTTAAGAGCTGAGTGTGTGGGCTCTTTTGAGCCTTGCAGTTACAAAGGGATTCAGTTGTCTGAAAAAACGCGTTTATTTCGGGCTGAAAAACACGTTTTCAAAAGTGTGCTGTTACTGCCCCATAACTTACATGGGGTTGACCAAACTTGCAGAAACATGTTTATTTCTGCTGAAAATCATGTTTTGACACTTTCTGCACACTGGGGTTAAGAGCTGAGTGTGTGGGCTCTTCTGAGTCTTGCAGTTACATAGGGATTCAGTTGTCTGAAAAAACGCGTTTATTTCGGGCTGAAAAACACGTTTTCAAAAGTGTGCTGTTACTGCCCCATAACTTACATGGGGTTGACCAAACTTGCAGAAACATGTTTATTTCTGCTGAAAATCACGTTTTGACACTTTCTGCACACTGGGGTTAAGAGCTGAGTGTGTGGGCTCTTCTGAGCCTTGCAGTTACATAGGGATTCAGTTGTCTGAAAAAACGCGTTTATTTCGGGCTGAAAAACACGTTTTCAAAAGTGTTCTGTTACTGCCCCATAACTTACATGGGGGTGACCAAACTTGCAGAAACATGTTTATTTCTGCTGAAAAACACGTTTTGACACTTTCTGCACACTGGGGTTAAGAGCTGAGTGTGTGGGCTCTTCTGAGTCTTGCAGTTACATAGGGATTCAGTTGTCTGAAAAAACGCGTTTATTTCGGGCTGAAAAACACGTTTTCAAAAGTGTGCTGTTACTGCCCCATAACTTACATGGGGTTGACCAAACTTGCAGAAACATGTTTATTTCTGCTGAAAATCACGTTTTGACACTTTCTGCACACTGGGGTTAAGAGCTGAGTGTGTGGGCTCTACTGAGTCTTGCAGTTACATAGGGATTCAGTTGTCTGAAAAAACGCGTTTATTTCGGGCTGAAAAACACGTTTTCAAAAGTGTTCTGTTACTGCCCCATAACTTACATGGGGATGACCAAACTTGCAGAAACATGTTTATTTCTGCTGAAAAACACGTTTTCAAAAGTGTGCTGTTACTGCACCATAAGTTACATGGGGTTGACCAAACTTGCAGAAACATGTTTATTTCTGCTGAAAAACACGTTTTGACACTTTCTGCACACTGGGGTTAAGAGCTGAGTGTGTGGGCTCTTCTGAGTCTTGCAGTTACATAGGGATTCAGTTGTCTGAAAAAACGCATTTATTTCGGGCTGAAAAACACGTTTTCAAAAGTGTGCTGTTACTGCCCCATAACTTACATGGGGTTGACCAAACTTGCAGAAACATGTTTATTTCTGCTGAAAATCACGTTTTGACACTTTCTGCACACTGGGGTTAAGAGCTGAGTGTGTGGGCTCTTCTGAGCCTTGCAGTTACATAGGGATTCAGTTGTCTGAAAAAACGCGTTTATTTCGGGCTGAAAAACACGTTTTCAAAAGTGTTCTGTTACTGCCCCATAACTTACATGGGGGTGACCAAACTTGCAGAAACATGTTTATTTCTGCTGAAAAACACGTTTTGACACTTTCTGCACACTGGGGTTAAGAGCTGAGTGTGTGGGCTCTTCTGAGTCTTGCAGTTACATAGGGATTCAGTTGTCTGAAAAAACGCGTTTATTTCGGGCTGAAAAACACGTTTTCAAAAGTGTGCTGTTACTGCCCCATAACTTACATGGGGTTGACCAAACTTGCAGAAACATGTTTATTTCTGCTGAAAATCACGTTTTGACACTTTCTGCACACTGGGGTTAAGAGCTGAGTGTGTGGGCTCTACTGAGTCTTGCAGTTACATAGGGATTCAGTTGTCTGAAAAAACGCGTTTATTTCGGGCTGAAAAACACGTTTTCAAAAGTGTTCTGTTACTGCCCCATAACTTACATGGGGGTGACCAAACTTGCAGAAACATGTTTATTTCTGCTGAAAAACACGTTTTGACACTTTCTGCACACTGGGGTTAAGAGCTGAGTGTGTGGGCTCTTCTGAGTCTTGCAGTTACATAGGGATTCAGTTGTCTGAAAAAACGCGTTTATTTCGGGCTGAAAAACACGTTTTCAAAAGTGTGCTGTTACTGCCCCATAACTTACATGGGGTTGACCAAACTTGCAGAAACATGTTTATTTCTGCTGAAAATCACGTTTTGACACTTTCTGCACACTGGGGTTAAGAGCTGAGTGTGTGGGCTCTTTTGAGCCTTGCAGTTACATAGGGATTCAGTTGTCTGAAAAAACGCGTTTATTTCGGGCTGAAAAACACGTATTCAAAAGTGTTCTGTTACTGCCCCATAACTTACATGGGGGTGACCAAACTTGCAGAAACATGTTTATTTCTGCTGAAAATCACGTTTTGACACTTTCTGCACACTGGGGTTAAGAGCTGAGTGTGTGGGCTCTACTGAGTCTTGCAGTTACATAGGGATTCAGTTGTCTGAAAAAACGCGTTTATTTCGGGCTGAAAAACACGTTTTCAAAAGTGTGCTGTTACTTCCCCATAACTTACATGGGGGTGACCAAACTTGCAGAAACATGTTTATTTCTGCTGAAAAACACGTTTTGACACTTTCTGCACACTGGGGTTAAGAGCTGAGTGTGTGGGCTCTTTTGAGCCTTGCAGTTACATAGGGATTCAGTTGTCTGAAAAAACGCGTTTATTTCGGGCTGAAAAACACGTTTTCAAAAGTGTGCTGTTACTGCACCATAACTTACATGGGGGTGACCAAACTTGCAGAAACATGTTTATTTCTGCTGAAAAACACGTTTTGACACTTTCTGCACACTGGGGTTAAGAGCTGAGTGTGTGGGCTCTTTTGAGCCTTGCAGTTACATAGGGATTCAGTTGTCTGAAAAAACGTGTTTATTTCGGGCTGAAAAACACGTTTTCAAAAGTGTGCTGTTACTGCACCATAAGTTACATGGGGGTGACCAAACTTGCAGAAACATGTTTATTTCTGCTGAAAAACACGTTTTGACACTTTCTGCACACTGGGGTTAAGAGCTGAGTGTGTGGGCTCTTTTGAGCCTTGCAGTTACATAGGGATTCAGTTGTCTGAAAAAACGTGTTTATTTCGGGCTGAAAAACACGTTTTCAAAAGTGTGCTGTTACTGCCCCATAACTTACATGGGGGTGACCAAACTTGCAGAAACATGTTTATTTCTGCTGAAAAACACGTTTTGACACTTTCTGCACACTGGAGTTAAGAGCTGAGTGTGTAGGCTCTTCTGAGTCTTGCAGTTACATAGGGATTCAGTTGTCTGAAAAAACGCGTTTATTTCGGGCTGAAAAACACGTTTTCAAAAGTGTGCTGTTACTGCCCCATAACTTACATGGGGGTGACCAAACTTGCAGAAACATGTTTATTTCTGCTGAAAATCATGTTTTGACACTTTCTGCACACTGGGGTTAAGAGCTGAGTGTGTGGGCTCTTCTGAGTCTTGCAGTTACATAGGGATTCAGTTGTCTGAAAAAACGCGTTTATTTCGGGCTGAAAAACACGTTTTCAAAAGTGTGCTGTTACTGCCCCATAACTTACATGGGGGTGACCAAACTTGCAGAAACATGTTTATTTCTGCTGAAAATCATGTTTTGACACTTTCTGCACACTGGGGTTAAGAGCTGAGTGTGTGGGCTCTTCTGAGTCTTGCAGTTACATAGGGATTCAGTTGTCTGAAAAAACGCGTTTATTTCGGGCTGAAAAACACGTTTTCAAAAGTGTGCTGTTACTGCCCCATAACTTACATGGGGGTGACCAAACTTGCAGAAACATGTTTATTTCTGCTGAAAATCATGTTTTGACACTTTCTGCACACTGGGGTTAAGAGCTGAGTGTGTGGGCTCTTTTGAGCCTTGCAGTTACAAAGGGATTCAGTTGTCTGAAAAAACGCGTTTATTTCGGGCTGAAAAACACGTTTTCAAAAGTGTGCTGTTACTGCCCCATAACTTACATGGGGGTGACCAAACTTGCAGAAACATGTTTATTTCTGCTGAAAAACACGTTTTGACACTTTCTGCACACTGGAGTTAAGAGCTGAGTGTGTGGGCTCTTCTGAGTCTTGCAGTTACATAGGGATTCAGTTGTCTGAAAAAACGCGTTTATTTCGGGCTGAAAAACACGTTTTCAAAAGTGTTCTGTTACTGCCCCATAACTTACATGGGGGTGACCAAACTTGCAGAAACATGTTTATTTCTGCTGAAAAACACGTTTTGACACTTTCTGCACACTGGGGTTAAGAGCTGAGTGTGTGGGCTCTTCTGAGTCTTGCAGTTACTTAGGGATTCAGTTGTCTGAAAAAACGCGTTTATTTCGGGCTGAAAAACACGTTTTCAAAAGTGTGCTGTTACTGCCCCATAACTTACATGGGGTTGACCAAACTTGCAGAAACATGTTTATTTCTGCTGAAAATCACGTTTTGACACTTTCTGCACACTGGGGTTAAGAGCTGAGTGTGTGGGCTCTACTGAGTCTTGCAGTTACATAGGGATTCAGTTGTCTGAAAAAACGCGTTTATTTCGGGCTGAAAAACACGTTTTCAAAAGTGTGCTGTTACTGCCCCATAACTTACATGGGGGTGACCAAACTTGCAGAAACATGTTTATTTCTGCTGAAAAACACGTTTTGACACTTTCTGCACACTGGAGTTAAGAGCTGAGTGTGTGGGCTCTTCTGAGTCTTGCAGTTACATAGGGATTCAGTTGTCTGAAAAAACGCGTTTATTTCGGGCTGAAAAACACGTTTTCAAAAGTGTTCTGTTACTGCCCCATAACTTACATGGGGGTGACCAAACTTGCAGAAACATGTTTATTTCTGCTGAAAAACACGTTTTGACACTTTCTGCACACTGGGGTTAAGAGCTGAGTGTGTGGGCTCTTCTGAGTCTTGCAGTTACATAGGGATTCAGTTGTCTGAAAAAACGCGTTTATTTCGGGCTGAAAAACACGTTTTCAAAATTGTGCTGTTACTGCCCCATAACTTACATGGGGTTGACCAAACTTGCAGAAACATGTTTATTTCTGCTGAAAATCACGTTTTGACACTTTCTGCACACTGGGGTTAAGAGCTGAGTGTGTGGGCTCTACTGAGTCTTGCAGTTACATAGGGATTCAGTTGTCTGAAAAAACGCGTTTATTTCGGGCTGAAAAACACGTTTTCAAAAGTGTGCTGTTACTGCCCCATAACTTACATGGGGGTGACCAAACTTGCAGAAACATGTTTATTTCTGCTGAAAAACACGTTTTGACACTTTCTGCACACTGGAGTTAAGAGCTGAGTGTGTGGGCTCTTCTGAGTCTTGCAGTTACATAGGGATTCAGTTGTCTGAAAAAACGCGTTTATTTCGGGCTGAAAAACACGTTTTCAAAAGTGTTCTGTTACTGCCCCATAACTTACATGGGGGTGACCAAACTTGCAGAAACATGTTTATTTCTGCTGAAAAACACGTTTTGACACTTTCTGCACACTGGGGTTAAGAGCTGAGTGTGTGGGCTCTTCTGAGTCTTGCAGTTACATAGGGATTCAGTTGTCTGAAAAAACGCGTTTATTTCGGGCTGAAAAACACGTTTTCAAAAGTGTGCTGTTACTGCCCCATAACTTACATGGGGTTGACCAAACTTGCAGAAACATGTTTATTTCTGCTGAAAATCACGTTTTGACACTTTCTGCACACTGGGGTTAAGAGCTGAGTGTGTGGGCTCTACTGAGTCTTGCAGTTACATAGGGATTCAGTTGTCTGAAAAAACGCGTTTATTTCGGGCTGAAAAACACGTTTTCAAAAGTGTGCTGTTACTGCCCCATAACTTACATGGGGGTGACCAAACTTGCAGAAACATGTTTATTTCTGCTGAAAAACACGTTTTGACACTTTCTGCACACTGGAGTTAAGAGCTGAGTGTGTGGGCTCTTCTGAGTCTTGCAGTTACATAGGGATTCAGTTGTCTGAAAAAACGCGTTTATTTCGGGCTGAAAAACACGTTTTCAAAAGTGTGCTGTTACTGCCCCATAACTTACATGGGGGTGACCAAACTTGCAGAAACATGTTTATTTCTGCTGAAAAACACGTTTTGACACTTTCTGCACACTGGGGTTAAGAGCTGAGTGTGTGGGCTCTTCTCAGTCTTGCAGTTACATAGGGATTCAGTTGTCTGAAAAAACGCGTTTATTTCGGGCTGAAAAACACGTTTTCAAAAGTGTGCTGTTACTGCCCCATAACTTACATGGGGTTGACCAAACTTGCAGAAACATGTTTATTTCTGCTGAAAATCATGTTTTGACACTTTCTGCACACTGGGGTTAAGAGCTGAGTGTGTGGGCTCTTCTGAGTCTTGCAGTTACATAGGGATTCAGTTGTCTGAAAAAACGCGTTTATTTCGGGCTGAAAAACACGTTTTCAAAAGTGTGCTGTTACTGCCCCATAACTTACATGGGGGTGACCAAACTTGCAGAAACATGTTTATTTCTGCTGAAAATCATGTTTTGACACTTTCTGCACACTGGGGTTAAGAGCTGAGTGTGTGGGCTCTTTTGAGCCTTGCAGTTACAAAGGGATTCAGTTGTCTGAAAAAACGCGTTTATTTCGGGCTGAAAAACACGTTTTCAAAAGTGTGCTGTTACTGCCCCATAACTTACATGGGGGTGACCAAACTTGCAGAAACATGTTTATTTCTGCTGAAAAACACGTTTTGACACTTTCTGCACACTGGGGTTAAGAGCTGAGTGTGTGGGCTCTTTTGAGCCTTGCAGTTACATAGGGATTCAGTTGTCTGAAAAAACGCGTTTATTTCGGGCTGAAAAACACGTTTCAAAAGTGTTCTGTTACTGCCCCATAACTTACATGGGGGTGACCAAACTTGCAGAAACATGTTTATTTCTGCTGAAAAACACGTTTTGACACTTTCTGCACACTGGGGTTAAGAGCTGAGTGTGTGGGCTCTTCTGAGTCTTGCAGTTACATAGGGATTCAGTTGTCTGAAAAAACGCGTTTATTTCGGGCTGAAAAACACGTTTTCAAAAGTGTGCTGTTACTGCCCCATAACTTACATGGGGTTGACCAAACTTGCAGAAACATGTTTATTTCTGCTGAAAATCACGTTTTGACACTTTCTGCACACTGGGGTTAAGAGCTGAGTGTGTGGGCTCTACTGAGTCTTGCAGTTACATAGGGATTCAGTTGTCTGAAAAAACGCGTTTATTTCGGGCTGAAAAACACGTTTTCAAAAGTGTTCTGTTACTGCCCCATAACTTACATGGGGGTGACCAAACTTGCAGAAACATGTTTATTTCTGCTGAAAATCACGTTTTGACACTTTCTGCACACTGGGGTTAAGAGCTGAGTGTGTGGGCTCTTTTGAGCCTTGCAGTTACATAGGGATTCAGTTGTCTGAAAAAACGCGTTTATTTCGGGCTGAAAAACACGTTTTCAAAAGTGTTCTGTTACTGCCCCATAACTTACATGGGGTTGACCAAACTTGCAGAAACATGTTTATTTCTGCTGAAAATCACGTTTTGACACTTTCTGCACACTGGGGTTAAGAGCTGAGTGTGTGGGCTCTTCTGAGTCTTGCAGTTACATAGGGATTCAGTTGTCTGAAAAAACGCGTTTATTTCGGGCTGAAAAACACGTTTTCAAAAGTGTGCTGTTACTGCCCCATAACTTACATGGGGGTGACCAAACTTGCAGAAACATGTTTATTTCTGCTGAAAATCATGTTTTGACACTTTCTGCACACTGGGGTTAAGAGCTGAGTGTGTGGGCTCTTTTGAGCCTTGCAGTTACAAAGGGATTCAGTTGTCTGAAAAAACGCGTTTATTTCGGGCTGAAAAACACGTTTTCAAAAGTGTGCTGTTACTGCCCCATAACTTACATGGGGGTGACCAAACTTGCAGAAACATGTTTATTTCTACTGAAAAACACGTTTTGACACTTTCTGCACACTGGGGTAAAGAGCTGAGTGTGTGGGCTCTTTTGAGCCTTGCAGTTACATAGGGATTCAGTTGTCTGAAAAAACGCGTTTATTTCGGGCTGAAAAACACTTTTCAAAAGTGTTCTGTTACTGCCCCATAACTTACATGGGGGTGACCAAACTTGCAGAAACATGTTTATTTCTGCTGAAAAACACGTTTTGACACTTTCTGCACACTGGGGTTAAGAGCTGAGTGTGTGGGCTCTTCTGAGTCTTGCAGTTACATAGGGATTCAGTTGTCTGAAAAAACGCGTTTATTTCGGGCTGAAAAACACGTTTTCAAAAGTGTGCTGTTACTGCCCCATAACTTACATGGGGTTGACCAAACTTGCAGAAACATGTTTATTTCTGCTGAAAATCACGTTTTGACACTTTCTGCACACTGTGGTTAAGAGCTGAGTGTGTGGGCTCTTCTGAGTCTTGCAGTTACATAGGGATTCAGTTGTCTGAAAAAACGCGTTTATTTCGGGCTGAAAAACACGTTTTCAAAAGTGTGCTGTTACTGCCCCATAACTTACATGGGGGTGACCAAACTTGCAGAAACATGTTTATTTCTGCTGAAAATCATGTTTTGACACTTTCTGCACACTGGGGTTAAGAGCTGAGTGTGTGGGCTCTTTTGAGCCTTGCAGTTACAAAGGGATTCAGTTGTCTGAAAAAACGCGTTTATTTCGGGCTGAAAAACACGTTTTCAAAAGTGTGCTGTTACTGCCCCATAACTTACATGGGGGTGACCAAACTTGCAGAAACATGTTTATTTCTGCTGAAAAACACGTTTTGACACTTTCTGCACACTGGGGTTAAGAGCTGAGTGTGTGGGCTCTTTTGAGCCTTGCAGTTACATAGGGATTCAGTTGTCTGAAAAAACGTGTTTATTTCGGGCTGAAAAACACGTTTTCAAAAGTGTGCTGTTACTGCCCCATAACTTACATGGGGGTGACCAAACTTGCAGAAACATGTTTATTTCTGCTGAAAAACACGTTTTGACACTTTCTGCACACTGGAGTTAAGAGCTGAGTGTGTAGGCTCTTCTGAGTCTTGCAGTTACATAGGGATTCAGTTGTCTGAAAAAACGCGTTTATTTCGGGCTGAAAAACACGTTTTCAAAAGTGTGCTGTTACTGCCCCATAACTTACATGGGGGTGACCAAACTTGCAGAAACATGTTTTTTTCTGCTGAAAATCATGTTTTGACACTTTCTGCACACTGGGGTTAAGAGCTGAGTGTGTGGGCTCTTCTGAGTCTTGCAGTTACATAGGGATTCAGTTGTCTGAAAAAACGCGTTTATTTCGGGTTGAAAAACACGTTTTCAAAAGTGTGCTGTTACTGCCCCATAACTTACATGGGGGTGACCAAACTTGCAGAAACATGTTTATTTCTGCTGAAAATCATGTTTTGACACTTTCTGCACACTGGGGTTAAGAGCTGAGTGTGTGGGCTCTTCTGAGTCTTGCAGTTACATAGGGATTCAGTTGTCTGAAAAAACGCGTTTATTTCGGGCTGAAAAACACGTTTTCAAAAGTGTGCTGTTACTGCCCCATAACTTACATGGGGGTGACCAAACTTGCAGAAACATGTTTATTTCTGCTGAAAATCATGTTTTGACACTTTCTGCACACTGGGGTTAAGAGCTGAGTGTGTGGGCTCTTTTGAGCCTTGCAGTTACAAAGGGTTTCAGTTGCCTGAAAAAACGCGTTTATTTCGGGCTGAAAAACACGTTTTCAAAAGTGTGCTGTTACTGCCCCATAACTTACATGGGGGTGACCAAACTTGCAGAAACATGTTTATTTCTGCTGAAAAACACGTTTTGACACTTTCTGCACACTGGGGTTAAGAGCTGAGTGTGTGGGCTCTTCTGAGTCTTGCAGTTACATAGGGATTCAGTTGTCTGAAAAAACGCGTTTATTTCGGGCTGAAAAACACGTTTTCAAAAGTGTGCTGTTTCTGCCCCATAACTTACATGGGGTTGACCAAACTTGCAGAAACATGTTTATTTCTGCTGAAAATCATGTTTTGACACTTTCTGCACACTGGGGTTAAGAGCTGAGTGTGTGGGCTCTTCTGAGTCTTGCAGTTACATAGGGATTCAGTTGTCTGAAAAAACGCGTTTATTTCGGGCTGAAAAACACGTTTTCAAAAGTGTGCTGTTACTGCCCCATAACTTACATGGGGGTGACCAAACTTGCAGAAACATGTTTATTTCTGCTGAAAATCATGTTTTGACACTTTCTGCACACTGGGGTTAAGAGCTGAGTGTGTGGGCTCTTTTGAGCCTTGCAGTTACAAAGGGATTCAGTTGTCTGAAAAAACGCGTTTATTTCGGGCTGAAAAACACGTTTTCAAAAGTGTGCTGTTACTGCCCCATAACTTACATGGGGGTGACCAAACTTGCAGAAACATGTTTATTTCTGCTGAAAAACACGTTTTGACACTTTCTGCACACTGGGGTTAAGAGCTGAGTGTGTGGGCTCTTCTGAGTCTTGCAGTTACATAGGGATTCAGTTGTCTGAAAAAACGCATTTATTTCGGGCTGAAAAACACGTTTTCAAAAGTGTGCTGTTACTGCCCCATAACGTACATGGGGTTGACCAAACTTGCAGAAACATGTTTATTTCTGCTGAAAATCACGTTTTGACACTTTCTGCACACTGGGGTTAAGAGCTGAGTGTGTGGGCTCTTTTGAGCCTTGCAGTTACATAGGGATTCAGTTGTCTGAAAAAACGCGTTTATTTCGGGCTGAAAAACACGTTTTCAAAAGTGTTCTGTTACTGCCCCATAACTTACATGGGGTTGACCAAACTTGCAGAAACATGTTTATTTCTGCTGAAAATCACGTTTTGACACTTTCTGCACACTGGGGTTAAGAGCTGAGTGTGTGGGCTCTACTGAGTCTTGCAGTTACATAGGGATTCAGTTGTCTGAAAAAACGCGTTTATTTCGGGCTGAAAAACACGTTTTCAAAAGTGTTCTGTTACTGCCCCATAACTTACATGGGGGTGACCAAACTTGCAGAAACATGTTTATTTCTGCTGAAAATCACGTTTTGACACTTTCTGCACACTGGGGTTAAGAGCTGAGTGTGTGGGCTCTTTTGAGCCTTGCAGTTACATAGGGATTCAGTTGTCTGAAAAAACGCGTTTATTTCGGGCTGAAAAACACGTTTTCAAAAGTGTTCTGTTACTGCCCCATAACTTACATGGGGTTGACCAAACTTGCAGAAACATGTTTATTTCTGCTGAAAATCACGTTTTGACACTTTCTGCACACTGGGGTTAAGAGCTGAGTGTGTGGGCTCTTCTGAGTCTTGCAGTTACATAGGGATTCAGTTGTCTGAAAAAACGCGTTTATTTCGGGCTGAAAAACACGTTTTCAAAAGTGTGCTGTTACTGCCCCATAACTTACATGGGGGTGACCAAACTTGCAGAAACATGTTTATTTCTGCTGAAAATCATGTTTTGACACTTTCTGCACACTGGGGTTAAGAGCTGAGTGTGTGGGCTCTTTTGAGCCTTGCAGTTACAAAGGGATTCAGTTGTCTGAAAAAACGCGTTTATTTCGGGCTGAAAAACACGTTTTCAAAAGTGTGCTGTTACTGCCCCATAACTTACATGGGGGTGACCAAACTTGCAGAAACATGTTTATTTCTACTGAAAAACACGTTTTGACACTTTCTGCACACTGGGGTAAAGAGCTGAGTGTGTGGGCTCTTTTGAGCCTTGCAGTTACATAGGGATTCAGTTGTCTGAAAAAACGCGTTTATTTCGGGCTGAAAAACACGTTTCAAAAGTGTTCTGTTACTGCCCCATAACTTACATGGGGGTGACCAAACTTGCAGAAACATGTTTATTTCTGCTGAAAAACACGTTTTGACACTTTCTGCACACTGGGGTTAAGAGCTGAGTGTGTGGGCTCTTCTGAGTCTTGCAGTTACATAGGGATTCAGTTGTCTGAAAAAACGCGTTTATTTCGGGCTGAAAAACACGTTTTCAAAAGTGTGCTGTTACTGCCCCATAACTTACATGGGGTTGACCAAACTTGCAGAAACATGTTTATTTCTGCTGAAAATCACGTTTTGACACTTTCTGCACACTGTGGTTAAGAGCTGAGTGTGTGGGCTCTTCTGAGTCTTGCAGTTACATAGGGATTCAGTTGTCTGAAAAAACGCGTTTATTTCGGGCTGAAAAACACGTTTTCAAAAGTGTGCTGTTACTGCCCCATAACTTACATGGGGGTGACCAAACTTGCAGAAACATGTTTATTTCTGCTGAAAATCATGTTTTGACACTTTCTGCACACTGGGGTTAAGAGCTGAGTGTGTGGGCTCTTTTGAGCCTTGCAGTTACAAAGGGATTCAGTTGTCTGAAAAAACGCGTTTATTTCGGGCTGAAAAACACGTTTTCAAAAGTGTGCTGTTACTGCCCCATAACTTACATGGGGGTGACCAAACTTGCAGAAACATGTTTATTTCTGCTGAAAAACACGTTTTGACACTTTCTGCACACTGGGGTTAAGAGCTGAGTGTGTGGGCTCTTTTGAGCCTTGCAGTTACATAGGGATTCAGTTGTCTGAAAAAACGTGTTTATTTCGGGCTGAAAAACACGTTTTCAAAAGTGTGCTGTTACTGCCCCATAACTTACATGGGGGTGACCAAACTTGCAGAAACATGTTTATTTCTGCTGAAAAACACGTTTTGACACTTTCTGCACACTGGAGTTAAGAGCTGAGTGTGTAGGCTCTTCTGAGTCTTGCAGTTACATAGGGATTCAGTTGTCTGAAAAAACGCGTTTATTTCGGGCTGAAAAACACGTTTTCAAAAGTGTGCTGTTACTGCCCCATAACTTACATTGGGGTGACCAAACTTGCAGAAACATGTTTATTTCTGCTGAAAATCATGTTTTGACACTTTCTGCACACTGGGGTTAAGAGCTGAGTGTGTGGGCTCTTCTGAGTCTTGCAGTTACATAGGGATTCAGTTGTCTGAAAAAACGCGTTTATTTCGGGCTGAAAAACACGTTTTCAAAAGTGTGCTGTTACTGCCCCATAACTTACATGGGGGTGACCAAACTTGCAGAAACATGTTTATTTCTGCTGAAAATCATGTTTTGACACTTTCTGCACACTGGGGTTAAGAGCTGAGTGTGTGGGCTCTTCTGAGTCTTGCAGTTACATAGGGATTCAGTTGTCTGAAAAAACGCGTTTATTTCGGGCTGAAAAACACGTTTTCAAAAGTGTGCTGTTACTGCCCCATAACTTACATGGGGGTGACCAAACTTGCAGAAACATGTTTATTTCTGCTGAAAATCATGTTTTGACACTTTCTGCACACTGGGGTTAAGAGCTGAGTGTGTGGGCTCTTTTGAGCCTAGCAGTTACAAAGGGATTCAGTTGCCTGAAAAAACGCGTTTATTTCGGGCTGAAAAACACGTTTTCAAAAGTGTGCTGTTACTGCCCCATAACTTACATGGGGGTGACCAAACTTGCAGAAACATGTTTATTTCTGCTGAAAAACACGTTTTCACACTTTCTGCACACTGGGGTTAAGAGCTGAGTGTGTGGGCTCTTCTGAGTCTTGCAGTTACATAGGGATTCAGTTGTCTGAAAAAACGCGTTTATTTCGGGCTGAAAAACACGTTTTCAAAAGTGTGCTGTTTCTGCCCCATAACTTACATGGGGTTGACCAAACTTGCAGAAACATGTTTATTTCTGCTGAAAATCATGTTTTGACACTTTCTGCACACTGGGGTTAAGAGCTGAGTGTGTGGGCTCTTCTGAGTCTTGCAGTTACATAGGGATTCAGTTGTCTGAAAAAACGCGTTTATTTCGGGCTGAAAAACACGTTTTCAAAAGTGTGCTGTTACTGCCCCATAACTTACATGGGGGTGACCAAACTTGCAGAAACATGTTTATTTCTGCTGAAAATCATGTTTTGACACTTTCTGCACACTGGGGTTAAGAGCTGAGTGTGTGGGCTCTTTTGAGCCTTGCAGTTACAAAGGGATTCAGTTGTCTGAAAAAACGCGTTTATTTCGGGCTGAAAAACACGTTTTCAAAAGTGTGCTGTTACTGCCCCATAACTTACATGGGGGTGACCAAACTTGCAGAAACATGTTTATTTCTGCTGAAAAACACGTTTTGACACTTTCTGCACACTGGGGTTAAGAGCTGAGTGTGTGGGCTCTTCTGAGTCTTGCAGTTACATAGGGATTCAGTTGTCTGAAAAAACGCATTTATTTCGGGCTGAAAAACACGTTTTCAAAAGTGTGCTGTTACTGCCCCATAACGTACATGGGGTTGACCAAACTTGCAGAAACATGTTTATTTCTGCTGAAAATCACGTTTTGACACTTTCTGCACACTGGGGTTAAGAGCTGAGTGTGTGGGCTCTTTTGAGCCTTGCAGTTACATAGGGATTCAGTTGTCTGAAAAAACGCGTTTATTTCGGGCTGAAAAACACGTTTTCAAAAGTGTTCTGTTACTGCCCCATAACTTACATGGGGTTGACCAAACTTGCAGAAACATGTTTATTTCTGCTGAAAATCACGTTTTGACACTTTCTGCACACTGGGGTTAAGAGCTGAGTGTGTGGGCTCTACTGAGTCTTGCAGTTACATAGGGATTCAGTTGTCTGAAAAAACGCGTTTATTTCGGGCTGAAAAACACGTTTTCAAAAGTGTTCTGTTACTGCCCCATAACTTACATGGGGGTGACCAAACTTGCAGAAACATGTTTATTTCTGCTGAAAATCACGTTTTGACACTTTCTGCACACTGGGGTTAAGAGCTGAGTGTGTGGGCTCTTTTGAGCCTTGCAGTTACATAGGGATTCAGTTGTCTGAAAAAACGCGTTTATTTCGGGCTGAAAAACACGTTTTCAAAAGTGTTCTGTTACTGCCCCATAACTTACATGGGGTTGACCAAACTTGCAGAAACATGTTTATTTCTGCTGAAAATCACGTTTTGACACTTTCTGCACACTGGGGTTAAGAGCTGAGTGTGTGGGCTCTTCTGAGTCTTGCAGTTACATAGGGATTCAGTTGTCTGAAAAAACGCGTTTATTTCGGGCTGAAAAACACGTTTTCAAAAGTGTGCTGTTACTGCCCCATAACTTACATGGGGGTGACCAAACTTGCAGAAACATGTTTATTTCTGCTGAAAATCATGTTTTGACACTTTCTGCACACTGGGGTTAAGAGCTGAGTGTGTGGGCTCTTTTGAGCCTTGCAGTTACAAAGGGATTCAGTTGCCTGAAAAAACGCGTTTATTTCGGGCTGAAAAACACGTTTTCAAAAGTGTGCTGTTACTGCCCCATAACTTACATGGGGGTGACCAAACTTGCAGAAACATGTTTATTTCTGCTGAAAAACACGTTTTGACACTTTCTGCACACTGGGGTTAAGAGCTGAGTGTGTGGGCTCTTCTGAGTCTTGCAGTTACATAGGGATTCAGTTGTCTGAAAAAACGCGTTTATTTCGGGCTGAAAAACACGTTTTCAAAAGTGTGCTGTTTCTGCCCCATAACTTACATGGGGTTGACCAAACTTGCAGAAACATGTTTATTTCTGCTGAAAATCATGTTTTGACACTTTCTGCACACTGGGGTTAAGAGCTGAGTGTGTGGGCTCTTCTGAGTCTTGCAGTTACATAGGGATTCAGTTGTCTGAAAAAACGCGTTTATTTCGGGCTGAAAAACACGTTTTCAAAAGTGTGCTGTTACTGCCCCATAACTTACATGGGGGTGACCAAACTTGCAGAAACATGTTTATTTCTGCTGAAAATCATGTTTTGACACTTTCTGCACACTGGGGTTAAGAGCTGAGTGTGTGGGCTCTTTTGAGCCTTGCAGTTACAAAGGGATTCAGTTGTCTGAAAAAACGCGTTTATTTCGGGCTGAAAAACACGTTTTCAAAAGTGTGCTGTTACTGCCCCATAACTTACATGGGGGTGACCAAACTTGCAGAAACATGTTTATTTCTGCTGAAAAACACGTTTTGACACTTTCTGCACACTGGGGTTAAGAGCTGAGTGTGTGGGCTCTTCTGAGTCTTGCAGTTACATAGGGATTCAGTTGTCTGAAAAAACGCATTTATTTCGGGCTGAAAAACACGTTTTCAAAAGTGTGCTGTTACTGCCCCATAACGTACATGGGGTTGACCAAACTTGCAGAAACATGTTTATTTCTGCTGAAAATCACGTTTTGACACTTTCTGCACACTGGGGTTAAGAGCTGAGTGTGTGGGCTCTTTTGAGCCTTGCAGTTACATAGGGATTCAGTTGTCTGAAAAAACGCGTTTATTTCGGGCTGAAAAACACGTTTTCAAAAGTGTTCTGTTACTGCCCCATAACTTACATGGGGTTGACCAAACTTGCAGAAACATGTTTATTTCTGCTGAAAATCACGTTTTGACACTTTCTGCACACTGGGGTTAAGAGCTGAGTGTGTGGGCTCTACTGAGTCTTGCAGTTACATAGGGATTCAGTTGTCTGAAAAAACGCGTTTATTTCGGGCTGAAAAACACGTTTTCAAAAGTGTTCTGTTACTGCCCCATAACTTACATGGGGGTGACCAAACTTGCAGAAACATGTTTATTTCTGCTGAAAATCACGTTTTGACACTTTCTGCACACTGGGGTTAAGAGCTGAGTGTGTGGGCTCTTTTGAGCCTTGCAGTTACATAGGGATTCAGTTGTCTGAAAAAACGCGTTTATTTCGGGCTGAAAAACACGTTTTCAAAAGTGTTCTGTTACTGCCCCATAACTTACATGGGGTTGACCAAACTTGCAGAAACATGTTTATTTCTGCTGAAAATCACGTTTTGACACTTTCTGCACACTGGGGTTAAGAGCTGAGTGTGTGGGCTCTTCTGAGTCTTGCAGTTACATAGGGATTCAGTTGTCTGAAAAAACGCGTTTATTTCGGGCTGAAAAACACGTTTTCAAAAGTGTGCTGTTACTGCCCCATAACTTACATGGGGGTGACCAAACTTGCAGAAACATGTTTATTTCTGCTGAAAATCATGTTTTGACACTTTCTGCACACTGGGGTTAAGAGCTGAGTGTGTGGGCTCTTTTGAGCCTTGCAGTTACAAAGGGATTCAGTTGTCTGAAAAAACGCGTTTATTTCGGGCTGAAAAACACGTTTTCAAAAGTGTGCTGTTACTGCCCCATAACTTACATGGGGGTGACCAAACTTGCAGAAACATGTTTATTTCTACTGAAAAACACGTTTTGACACTTTCTGCACACTGGGGTAAAGAGCTGAGTGTGTGGGCTCTTTTGAGCCTTGCAGTTACATAGGGATTCAGTTGTCTGAAAAAACGCGTTTATTTCGGGCTGAAAAACACGTTTCAAAAGTGTTCTGTTACTGCCCCATAACTTACATGGGGGTGACCAAACTTGCAGAAACATGTTTATTTCTGCTGAAAAACACGTTTTGACACTTTCTGCACACTGGGGTTAAGAGCTGAGTGTGTGGGCTCTTCTGAGTCTTGCAGTTACATAGGGATTCAGTTGTCTGAAAAAACGCGTTTATTTCGGGCTGAAAAACACGTTTTCAAAAGTGTGCTGTTACTGCCCCATAACTTACATGGGGTTGACCAAACTTGCAGAAACATGTTTATTTCTGCTGAAAATCACGTTTTGACACTTTCTGCACACTGTGGTTAAGAGCTGAGTGTGTGGGCTCTTCTGAGTCTTGCAGTTACATAGGGATTCAGTTGTCTGAAAAAACGCGTTTATTTCGGGCTGAAAAACACGTTTTCAAAAGTGTGCTGTTACTGCCCCATAACTTACATGGGGGTGACCAAACTTGCAGAAACATGTTTATTTCTGCTGAAAATCATGTTTTGACACTTTCTGCACACTGGGGTTAAGAGCTGAGTGTGTGGGCTCTTTTGAGCCTTGCAGTTACAAAGGGATTCAGTTGTCTGAAAAAACGCGTTTATTTCGGGCTGAAAAACACGTTTTCAAAAGTGTGCTGTTACTGCCCCATAACTTACATGGGGGTGACCAAACTTGCAGAAACATGTTTATTTCTGCTGAAAAACACGTTTTGACACTTTCTGCACACTGGGGTTAAGAGCTGAGTGTGTGGGCTCTTTTGAGCCTTGCAGTTACATAGGGATTCAGTTGTCTGAAAAAACGTGTTTATTTCGGGCTGAAAAACACGTTTTCAAAAGTGTGCTGTTACTGCCCCATAACTTACATGGGGGTGACCAAACTTGCAGAAACATGTTTATTTCTGCTGAAAAACACGTTTTGACACTTTCTGCACACTGGAGTTAAGAGCTGAGTGTGTAGGCTCTTCTGAGTCTTGCAGTTACATAGGGATTCAGTTGTCTGAAAAAACGCGTTTATTTCGGGCTGAAAAACACGTTTTCAAAAGTGTGCTGTTACTGCCCCATAACTTACATTGGGGTGACCAAACTTGCAGAAACATGTTTATTTCTGCTGAAAATCATGTTTTGACACTTTCTGCACACTGGGGTTAAGAGCTGAGTGTGTGGGCTCTTCTGAGTCTTGCAGTTACATAGGGATTCAGTTGTCTGAAAAAACGCGTTTATTTCGGGCTGAAAAACACGTTTTCAAAAGTGTGCTGTTACTGCCCCATAACTTACATGGGGGTGACCAAACTTGCAGAAACATGTTTATTTCTGCTGAAAATCATGTTTTGACACTTTCTGCACACTGGGGTTAAGAGCTGAGTGTGTGGGCTCTTCTGAGTCTTGCAGTTACATAGGGATTCAGTTGTCTGAAAAAACGCGTTTATTTCGGGCTGAAAAACACGTTTTCAAAAGTGTGCTGTTACTGCCCCATAACTTACATGGGGGTGACCAAACTTGCAGAAACATGTTTATTTCTGCTGAAAATCATGTTTTGACACTTTCTGCACACTGGGGTTAAGAGCTGAGTGTGTGGGCTCTTTTGAGCCTAGCAGTTACAAAGGGATTCAGTTGCCTGAAAAAACGCGTTTATTTCGGGCTGAAAAACACGTTTTCAAAAGTGTGCTGTTACTGCCCCATAACTTACATGGGGGTGACCAAACTTGCAGAAACATGTTTATTTCTGCTGAAAAACACGTTTTCACACTTTCTGCACACTGGGGTTAAGAGCTGAGTGTGTGGGCTCTTCTGAGTCTTGCAGTTACATAGGGATTCAGTTGTCTGAAAAAACGCGTTTATTTCGGGCTGAAAAACACGTTTTCAAAAGTGTGCTGTTTCTGCCCCATAACTTACATGGGGTTGACCAAACTTGCAGAAACATGTTTATTTCTGCTGAAAATCATGTTTTGACACTTTCTGCACACTGGGGTTAAGAGCTGAGTGTGTGGGCTCTTCTGAGTCTTGCAGTTACATAGGGATTCAGTTGTCTGAAAAAACGCGTTTATTTCGGGCTGAAAAACACGTTTTCAAAAGTGTGCTGTTACTGCCCCATAACTTACATGGGGGTGACCAAACTTGCAGAAACATGTTTATTTCTGCTGAAAATCATGTTTTGACACTTTCTGCACACTGGGGTTAAGAGCTGAGTGTGTGGGCTCTTTTGAGCCTTGCAGTTACAAAGGGATTCAGTTGTCTGAAAAAACGCGTTTATTTCGGGCTGAAAAACACGTTTTCAAAAGTGTGCTGTTACTGCCCCATAACTTACATGGGGGTGACCAAACTTGCAGAAACATGTTTATTTCTGCTGAAAAACACGTTTTGACACTTTCTGCACACTGGGGTTAAGAGCTGAGTGTGTGGGCTCTTCTGAGTCTTGCAGTTACATAGGGATTCAGTTGTCTGAAAAAACGCATTTATTTCGGGCTGAAAAACACGTTTTCAAAAGTGTGCTGTTACTGCCCCATAACGTACATGGGGTTGACCAAACTTGCAGAAACATGTTTATTTCTGCTGAAAATCACGTTTTGACACTTTCTGCACACTGGGGTTAAGAGCTGAGTGTGTGGGCTCTTTTGAGCCTTGCAGTTACATAGGGATTCAGTTGTCTGAAAAAACGCGTTTATTTCGGGCTGAAAAACACGTTTTCAAAAGTGTTCTGTTACTGCCCCATAACTTACATGGGGTTGACCAAACTTGCAGAAACATGTTTATTTCTGCTGAAAATCACGTTTTGACACTTTCTGCACACTGGGGTTAAGAGCTGAGTGTGTGGGCTCTACTGAGTCTTGCAGTTACATAGGGATTCAGTTGTCTGAAAAAACGCGTTTATTTCGGGCTGAAAAACACGTTTTCAAAAGTGTTCTGTTACTGCCCCATAACTTACATGGGGGTGACCAAACTTGCAGAAACATGTTTATTTCTGCTGAAAATCACGTTTTGACACTTTCTGCACACTGGGGTTAAGAGCTGAGTGTGTGGGCTCTTTTGAGCCTTGCAGTTACATAGGGATTCAGTTGTCTGAAAAAACGCGTTTATTTCGGGCTGAAAAACACGTTTTCAAAAGTGTTCTGTTACTGCCCCATAACTTACATGGGGTTGACCAAACTTGCAGAAACATGTTTATTTCTGCTGAAAATCACGTTTTGACACTTTCTGCACACTGGGGTTAAGAGCTGAGTGTGTGGGCTCTTCTGAGTCTTGCAGTTACATAGGGATTCAGTTGTCTGAAAAAACGCGTTTATTTCGGGCTGAAAAACACGTTTTCAAAAGTGTGCTGTTACTGCCCCATAACTTACATGGGGGTGACCAAACTTGCAGAAACATGTTTATTTCTGCTGAAAATCATGTTTTGACACTTTCTGCACACTGGGGTTAAGAGCTGAGTGTGTGGGCTCTTTTGAGCCTTGCAGTTACAAAGGGATTCAGTTGCCTGAAAAAACGCGTTTATTTCGGGCTGAAAAACACGTTTTCAAAAGTGTGCTGTTACTGCCCCATAACTTACATGGGGGTGACCAAACTTGCAGAAACATGTTTATTTCTGCTGAAAAACACGTTTTGACACTTTCTGCACACTGGGGTTAAGAGCTGAGTGTGTGGGCTCTTCTGAGTCTTGCAGTTACATAGGGATTCAGTTGTCTGAAAAAACGCGTTTATTTCGGGCTGAAAAACACGTTTTCAAAAGTGTGCTGTTTCTGCCCCATAACTTACATGGGGTTGACCAAACTTGCAGAAACATGTTTATTTCTGCTGAAAATCATGTTTTGACACTTTCTGCACACTGGGGTTAAGAGCTGAGTGTGTGGGCTCTTCTGAGTCTTGCAGTTACATAGGGATTCAGTTGTCTGAAAAAACGCGTTTATTTCGGGCTGAAAAACACGTTTTCAAAAGTGTGCTGTTACTGCCCCATAACTTACATGGGGGTGACCAAACTTGCAGAAACATGTTTATTTCTGCTGAAAATCATGTTTTGACACTTTCTGCACACTGGGGTTAAGAGCTGAGTGTGTGGGCTCTTTTGAGCCTTGCAGTTACAAAGGGATTCAGTTGTCTGAAAAAACGCGTTTATTTCGGGCTGAAAAACACGTTTTCAAAAGTGTGCTGTTACTGCCCCATAACTTACATGGGGGTGACCAAACTTGCAGAAACATGTTTATTTCTGCTGAAAAACACGTTTTGACACTTTCTGCACACTGGGGTTAAGAGCTGAGTGTGTGGGCTCTTCTGAGTCTTGCAGTTACATAGGGATTCAGTTGTCTGAAAAAACGCATTTATTTCGGGCTGAAAAACACGTTTTCAAAAGTGTGCTGTTACTGCCCCATAACGTACATGGGGTTGACCAAACTTGCAGAAACATGTTTATTTCTGCTGAAAATCACGTTTTGACACTTTCTGCACACTGGGGTTAAGAGCTGAGTGTGTGGGCTCTTTTGAGCCTTGCAGTTACATAGGGATTCAGTTGTCTGAAAAAACGCGTTTATTTCGGGCTGAAAAACACGTTTTCAAAAGTGTTCTGTTACTGCCCCATAACTTACATGGGGTTGACCAAACTTGCAGAAACATGTTTATTTCTGCTGAAAATCACGTTTTGACACTTTCTGCACACTGGGGTTAAGAGCTGAGTGTGTGGGCTCTACTGAGTCTTGCAGTTACATAGGGATTCAGTTGTCTGAAAAAACGCGTTTATTTCGGGCTGAAAAACACGTTTTCAAAAGTGTTCTGTTACTGCCCCATAACTTACATGGGGGTGACCAAACTTGCAGAAACATGTTTATTTCTGCTGAAAATCACGTTTTGACACTTTCTGCACACTGGGGTTAAGAGCTGAGTGTGTGGGCTCTTTTGAGCCTTGCAGTTACATAGGGATTCAGTTGTCTGAAAAAACGCGTTTATTTCGGGCTGAAAAACACGTTTTCAAAAGTGTTCTGTTACTGCCCCATAACTTACATGGGGTTGACCAAACTTGCAGAAACATGTTTATTTCTGCTGAAAATCACGTTTTGACACTTTCTGCACACTGGGGTTAAGAGCTGAGTGTGTGGGCTCTTCTGAGTCTTGCAGTTACATAGGGATTCAGTTGTCTGAAAAAACGCGTTTATTTCGGGCTGAAAAACACGTTTTCAAAAGTGTGCTGTTACTGCCCCATAACTTACATGGGGGTGACCAAACTTGCAGAAACATGTTTATTTCTGCTGAAAATCATGTTTTGACACTTTCTGCACACTGGGGTTAAGAGCTGAGTGTGTGGGCTCTTTTGAGCCTTGCAGTTACAAAGGGATTCAGTTGTCTGAAAAAACGCGTTTATTTCGGGCTGAAAAACACGTTTTCAAAAGTGTGCTGTTACTGCCCCATAACTTACATGGGGGTGACCAAACTTGCAGAAACATGTTTATTTCTACTGAAAAACACGTTTTGACACTTTCTGCACACTGGGGTAAAGAGCTGAGTGTGTGGGCTCTTTTGAGCCTTGCAGTTACATAGGGATTCAGTTGTCTGAAAAAACGCGTTTATTTCGGGCTGAAAAACACGTTTCAAAAGTGTTCTGTTACTGCCCCATAACTTACATGGGGGTGACCAAACTTGCAGAAACATGTTTATTTCTGCTGAAAAACACGTTTTGACACTTTCTGCACACTGGGGTTAAGAGCTGAGTGTGTGGGCTCTTCTGAGTCTTGCAGTTACATAGGGATTCAGTTGTCTGAAAAAACGCGTTTATTTCGGGCTGAAAAACACGTTTTCAAAAGTGTGCTGTTACTGCCCCATAACTTACATGGGGTTGACCAAACTTGCAGAAACATGTTTATTTCTGCTGAAAATCACGTTTTGACACTTTCTGCACACTGTGGTTAAGAGCTGAGTGTGTGGGCTCTTCTGAGTCTTGCAGTTACATAGGGATTCAGTTGTCTGAAAAAACGCGTTTATTTCGGGCTGAAAAACACGTTTTCAAAAGTGTGCTGTTACTGCCCCATAACTTACATGGGGGTGACCAAACTTGCAGAAACATGTTTATTTCTGCTGAAAATCATGTTTTGACACTTTCTGCACACTGGGGTTAAGAGCTGAGTGTGTGGGCTCTTTTGAGCCTTGCAGTTACAAAGGGATTCAGTTGTCTGAAAAAACGCGTTTATTTCGGGCTGAAAAACACGTTTTCAAAAGTGTGCTGTTACTGCCCCATAACTTACATGGGGGTGACCAAACTTGCAGAAACATGTTTATTTCTGCTGAAAAACACGTTTTGACACTTTCTGCACACTGGGGTTAAGAGCTGAGTGTGTGGGCTCTTTTGAGCCTTGCAGTTACATAGGGATTCAGTTGTCTGAAAAAACGTGTTTATTTCGGGCTGAAAAACACGTTTTCAAAAGTGTGCTGTTACTGCCCCATAACTTACATGGGGGTGACCAAACTTGCAGAAACATGTTTATTTCTGCTGAAAAACACGTTTTGACACTTTCTGCACACTGGAGTTAAGAGCTGAGTGTGTAGGCTCTTCTGAGTCTTGCAGTTACATAGGGATTCAGTTGTCTGAAAAAACGCGTTTATTTCGGGCTGAAAAACACGTTTTCAAAAGTGTGCTGTTACTGCCCCATAACTTACATGGGGGTGACCAAACTTGCAGAAACATGTTTATTTCTGCTGAAAATCATGTTTTGACACTTTCTGCACACTGGGGTTAAGAGCTGAGTGTGTGGGCTCTTCTGAGTCTTGCAGTTACATAGGGATTCAGTTGTCTGAAAAAACGCGTTTATTTCGGGCTGAAAAACACGTTTTCAAAAGTGTGCTGTTACTGCCCCATAACTTACATGGGGGTGACCAAACTTGCAGAAACATGTTTATTTCTGCTGAAAATCATGTTTTGACACTTTCTGCACACTGGGGTTAAGAGCTGAGTGTGTGGGCTCTTCTGAGTCTTGCAGTTACATAGGGATTCAGTTGTCTGAAAAAACGCGTTTATTTCGGGCTGAAAAACACGTTTTCAAAAGTGTGCTGTTACTGCCCCATAACTTACATGGGGGTGACCAAACTTGCAGAAACATGTTTATTTCTGCTGAAAATCATGTTTTGACACTTTCTGCACACTGGGGTTAAGAGCTGAGTGTGTGGGCTCTTTTGAGCCTTGCAGTTACAAAGGGATTCAGTTGCCTGAAAAAACGCGTTTATTTCGGGCTGAAAAACACGTTTTCAAAAGTGTGCTGTTACTGCCCCATAACTTACATGGGGGTGACCAAACTTGCAGAAACATGTTTATTTCTGCTGAAAAACACGTTTTGACACTTTCTGCACACTGGGGTTAAGAGCTGAGTGTGTGGGCTCTTCTGAGTCTTGCAGTTACATAGGGATTCAGTTGTCTGAAAAAACGCGTTTATTTCGGGCTGAAAAACACGTTTTCAAAAGTGTGCTGTTTCTGCCCCATAACTTACATGGGGTTGACCAAACTTGCAGAAACATGTTTATTTCTGCTGAAAATCATGTTTTGACACTTTCTGCACACTGGGGTTAAGAGCTGAGTGTGTGGGCTCTTCTGAGTCTTGCAGTTACATAGGGATTCAGTTGTCTGAAAAAACGCGTTTATTTCGGGCTGAAAAACACGTTTTCAAAAGTGTGCTGTTACTGCCCCATAACTTACATGGGGGTGACCAAACTTGCAGAAACATGTTTATTTCTGCTGAAAATCATGTTTTGACACTTTCTGCACACTGGGGTTAAGAGCTGAGTGTGTGGGCTCTTTTGAGCCTTGCAGTTACAAAGGGATTCAGTTGTCTGAAAAAACGCGTTTATTTCGGGCTGAAAAACACGTTTTCAAAAGTGTGCTGTTACTGCCCCATAACTTACATGGGGGTGACCAAACTTGCAGAAACATGTTTATTTCTGCTGAAAAACACGTTTTGACACTTTCTGCACACTGGGGTTAAGAGCTGAGTGTGTGGGCTCTTCTGAGTCTTGCAGTTACATAGGGATTCAGTTGTCTGAAAAAACGCATTTATTTCGGGCTGAAAAACACGTTTTCAAAAGTGTGCTGTTACTGCCCCATAACGTACATGGGGTTGACCAAACTTGCAGAAACATGTTTATTTCTGCTGAAAATCACGTTTTGACACTTTCTGCACACTGGGGTTAAGAGCTGAGTGTGTGGGCTCTTTTGAGCCTTGCAGTTACATAGGGATTCAGTTGTCTGAAAAAACGCGTTTATTTCGGGCTGAAAAACACGTTTTCAAAAGTGTTCTGTTACTGCCCCATAACTTACATGGGGTTGACCAAACTTGCAGAAACATGTTTATTTCTGCTGAAAATCACGTTTTGACACTTTCTGCACACTGGGGTTAAGAGCTGAGTGTGTGGGCTCTACTGAGTCTTGCAGTTACATAGGGATTCAGTTGTCTGAAAAAACGCGTTTATTTCGGGCTGAAAAACACGTTTTCAAAAGTGTTCTGTTACTGCCCCATAACTTACATGGGGGTGACCAAACTTGCAGAAACATGTTTATTTCTGCTGAAAATCACGTTTTGACACTTTCTGCACACTGGGGTTAAGAGCTGAGTGTGTGGGCTCTTTTGAGCCTTGCAGTTACATAGGGATTCAGTTGTCTGAAAAAACGCGTTTATTTCGGGCTGAAAAACACGTTTTCAAAAGTGTTCTGTTACTGCCCCATAACTTACATGGGGTTGACCAAACTTGCAGAAACATGTTTATTTCTGCTGAAAATCACGTTTTGACACTTTCTGCACACTGGGGTTAAGAGCTGAGTGTGTGGGCTCTTCTGAGTCTTGCAGTTACATAGGGATTCAGTTGTCTGAAAAAACGCGTTTATTTCGGGCTGAAAAACACGTTTTCAAAAGTGTGCTGTTACTGCCCCATAACTTACATGGGGGTGACCAAACTTGCAGAAACATGTTTATTTCTGCTGAAAATCATGTTTTGACACTTTCTGCACACTGGGGTTAAGAGCTGAGTGTGTGGGCTCTTTTGAGCCTTGCAGTTACAAAGGGATTCAGTTGCCTGAAAAAACGCGTTTATTTCGGGCTGAAAAACACGTTTTCAAAAGTGTGCTGTTACTGCCCCATAACTTACATGGGGGTGACCAAACTTGCAGAAACATGTTTATTTCTGCTGAAAAACACGTTTTGACACTTTCTGCACACTGGGGTTAAGAGCTGAGTGTGTGGGCTCTTCTGAGTCTTGCAGTTACATAGGGATTCAGTTGTCTGAAAAAACGCGTTTATTTCGGGCTGAAAAACACGTTTTCAAAAGTGTGCTGTTTCTGCCCCATAACTTACATGGGGTTGACCAAACTTGCAGAAACATGTTTATTTCTGCTGAAAATCATGTTTTGACACTTTCTGCACACTGGGGTTAAGAGCTGAGTGTGTGGGCTCTTCTGAGTCTTGCAGTTACATAGGGATTCAGTTGTCTGAAAAAACGCGTTTATTTCGGGCTGAAAAAACACGTTTTCAAAAGTGTGCTGTTACTGCCCCATAACTTACATGGGGGTGACCAAACTTGCAGAAACATGTTTATTTCTGCTGAAAATCATGTTTTGACACTTTCTGCACACTGGGGTTAAGAGCTGAGTGTGTGGGCTCTTTTGAGCCTTGCAGTTACAAAGGGATTCAGTTGTCTGAAAAAACGCGTTTATTTCGGGCTGAAAAACACGTTTTCAAAAGTGTGCTGTTACTGCCCCATAACTTACATGGGGGTGACCAAACTTGCAGAAACATGTTTATTTCTGCTGAAAAACACGTTTTGACACTTTCTGCACACTGGGGTTAAGAGCTGAGTGTGTGGGCTCTTCTGAGTCTTGCAGTTACATAGGGATTCAGTTGTCTGAAAAAACGCATTTATTTCGGGCTGAAAAACACGTTTTCAAAAGTGTGCTGTTACTGCCCCATAACTTACATGGGGTTGACCAAACTTGCAGAAACATGTTTATTTCTGCTGAAAATCACGTTTTGACACTTTCTGCACACTGGGGTTAAGAGCTGAGTGTGTGGGCTCTTTTGAGCCTTGCAGTTACATAGGGATTCAGTTGTCTGAAAAAACGCGTTTATTTCGGGCTGAAAAACACGTTTTCAAAAGTGTTCTGTTACTGCCCCATAACTTACATGGGGTTGACCAAACTTGCAGAAACATGTTTATTTCTGCTGAAAATCACGTTTTGACACTTTCTGCACACTGGGGTTAAGAGCTGAGTGTGTGGGCTCTACTGAGTCTTGCAGTTACATAGGGATTCAGTTGTCTGAAAAAACGCGTTTATTTCGGGCTGAAAAACACGTTTTCAAAAGTGTTCTGTTACTGCCCCATAACTTACATGGGGGTGACCAAACTTGCAGAAACATGTTTATTTCTGCTGAAAATCACGTTATGACACTTTCTGCACACTGGGGTTAAGAGCTGAGTGTGTGGGCTCTTTTGAGCCTTGCAGTTACATAGGGATTCAGTTGTCTGAAAAAACGCGTTTATTTCGGGCTGAAAAACACGTTTTCAAAAGTGTTCTGTTACTGCCCCATAAGTTACATGGGGTTGACCAAACTTGCAGAAACATGTTTATTTCTGCTGAAAATCACGTTTTGACACTTTCTGCACACTGGGGTTAAGAGCTGAGTGTGTGGGCTCTTCTGAGTCTTGCAGTTACATAGGGATTCAGTTGTCTGAAAAAACGCGTTTATTTCGGGCTGAAAAACACGTTTTCAAAAGTGTGCTGTTACTGCCCCATAACTTACATGGGGGTGACCAAACTTGCAGAAACATGTTTATTTCTGCTGAAAATCATGTTTTGACACTTTCTGCACACTGGGGTTAAGAGCTGAGTGTGTGGGCTCTTTTGAGCCTTGCAGTTACAAAGGGATTCAGTTGCCTGAAAAAACGCGTTTATTTCGGGCTGAAAAACACGTTTTCAAAAGTGTGCTGTTACTGCCCCATAACTTACATGGGGGTGACCAAACTTGCAGAAACATGTTTATTTCTGCTGAAAAACACGTTTTGACACTTTCTGCACACTGGGGTTAAGAGCTGAGTGTGTGGGCTCTTCTGAGTCTTGCAGTTACATAGGGATTCAGTTGTCTGAAAAAACGCGTTTATTTCGGGCTGAAAAACACGTTTTCAAAAGTGTGCTGTTTCTGCCCCATAACTTACATGGGGTTGACCAAACTTGCAGAAACATGTTTATTTCTGCTGAAAATCATGTTTTGACACTTTCTGCACACTGGGGTTAAGAGCTGAGTGTGTGGGCTCTTCTGAGTCTTGCAGTTACATAGGGATTCAGTTGTCTGAAAAAACGCGTTTATTTCGGGCTGAAAAACACGTTTTCAAAAGTGTGCTGTTACTGCCCCATAACTTACATGGGGGTGACCAAACTTGCAGAAACATGTTTATTTCTGCTGAAAATCATGTTTTGACACTTTCTGCACACTGGGGTTAAGAGCTGAGTGTGTGGGCTCTTTTGAGCCTTGCAGTTACAAAGGGATTCAGTTGTCTGAAAAAACGCGTTTATTTCGGGCTGAAAAACACGTTTTCAAAAGTGTGCTGTTACTGCCCCATAACTTACATGGGGGTGACCAAACTTGCAGAAACATGTTTATTTCTGCTGAAAAACACGTTTTGACACTTTCTGCACACTGGGGTTAAGAGCTGAGTGTGTGGGCTCTTCTGAGTCTTGCAGTTACATAGGGATTCAGTTGTCTGAAAAAACGCATTTATTTCGGGCTGAAAAACACGTTTTCAAAAGTGTGCTGTTACTGCCCCATAACTTACATGGGGTTGACCAAACTTGCAGAAACATGTTTATTTCTGCTGAAAATCACGTTTTGACACTTTCTGCACACTGGGGTTAAGAGCTGAGTGTGTGGGCTCTTTTGAGCCTTGCAGTTACTTAGGGATTCAGTTGTCTGAAAAAACGCGTTTATTTCGGGCTGAAAAACACGTTTTCAAAAGTGTTCTGTTACTGCCCCATAACTTACATGGGGGTGACCAAACTTGCAGAAACATGTTTATTTCTGCTGAAAAACACGTTTTGACACTTTCTGCACACTGGGGTTAAGAGCTGAGTGTGTGGGCTCTTTTGAGCCTTGCAGTTACATAGGGATTCAGTTGTCTGAAAAAACGCGTTTATTTCGGGCTGAAAAACACGTTTTCAAAAGTGTGCTGTTACTGCACCATAACTTACATGGGGGTGACCAAACTTGCAGAAACATGTTTATTTCTGCTGAAAAACACGTTTTGACACTTTCTGCACACTGGGGTTAAGAGCTGAGTGTGTGGGCTCTTTTGAGCCTTGCAGTTACATAGGGATTCAGTTGTCTGAAAAAACGCGTTTATTTCGGGCTGAAAAACACGTTTTCAAAAGTGTGCTGTTACTGCACCATAACTTACATGGGGGTGACCAAACTTGCAGAAACATGTTTATTTCTGCTGAAAAACACGTTTTGACACTTTCTGCACACTGGGGTTAAGAGCTGAGTGTGTGGGCTCTTTTGAGCCTTGCAGTTACATAGGGATTCAGTTGTCTGAAAAAACGTGTTTATTTCGGGCTGAAAAACACGTTTTCAAAAGTGTGCTGTTACTGCCCCATAACTTACATGGGGGTGACCAAACTTGCAGAAACATGTTTATTTCTGCTGAAAAACACGTTTTGACACTTTCTGCACACTGGAGTTAAGAGCTGAGTGTGTAGGCTCTTCTGAGTCTTGCAGTTACATAGGGATTCAGTTGTCTGAAAAAACGCGTTTATTTCGGGCTGAAAAACACGTTTTCAAAAGTGTGCTGTTACTGCCCCATAACTTACATGGGGGTGACCAAACTTGCAGAAACATGTTTATTTCTGCTGAAAATCATGTTTTGACACTTTCTGCACACTGGGGTTAAGAGCTGAGTGTGTGGGCTCTTCTGAGTCTTGCAGTTACATAGGGATTCAGTTGTCTGAAAAAACGCGTTTATTTCGGGCTGAAAAACACGTTTTCAAAAGTGTGCTGTTACTGCCCCATAACTTACATGGGGGTGACCAAACTTGCAGAAACATGTTTATTTCTGCTGAAAATCATGTTTTGACACTTTCTGCACACTGGGGTTAAGAGCTGAGTGTGTGGGCTCTTCTGAGTCTTGCAGTTACATAGGGATTCAGTTGTCTGAAAAAACGCGTTTATTTCGGGCTGAAAAACACGTTTTCAAAAGTGTGCTGTTACTGCCCCATAACTTACATGGGGGTGACCAAACTTGCAGAAACATGTTTATTTCTGCTGAAAATCATGTTTTGACACTTTCTGCACACTGGGGTTAAGAGCTGAGTGTGTGGGCTCTTTTGAGCCTTGCAGTTACAAAGGGATTCAGTTGCCTGAAAAAACGCGTTTATTTCGGGCTGAAAAACACGTTTTCAAAAGTGTGCTGTTACTGCCCCATAACTTACATGGGGGTGACCAAACTTGCAGAAACATGTTTATTTCTGCTGAAAAACACGTTTTGACACTTTCTGCACACTGGGGTTAAGAGCTGAGTGTGTGGGCTCTTCTGAGTCTTGCAGTTACATAGGGATTCAGTTGTCTGAAAAAACGCGTTTATTTCGGGCTGAAAAACACGTTTTCAAAAGTGTGCTGTTTCTGCCCCATAACTTACATGGGGTTGACCAAACTTGCAGAAACATGTTTATTTCTGCTGAAAATCACGTTTTGACACTTTCTGCACACTGGGGTTAAGAGCTGAGTGTGTGGGCTCTTCTGAGTCTTGCAGTTACATAGGGATTCAGTTGTCTGAAAAAACGCGTTTATTTCGGGCTGAAAAACACGTTTTCAAAAGTGTGCTGTTACTGCCCCATAACTTACATGGGGGTGACCAAACTTGCAGAAACATGTTTATTTCTGCTGAAAATCATGTTTTGACACTTTCTGCACACTGGGGTTAAGAGCTGAGTGTGTGGGCTCTTTTGAGCCTTGCAGTTACATAGGGATTCAGTTGTCTGAAAAAACGCGTTTATTTCGGGCTGAAAAACACGTTTTCAAAAGTGTTCTGTTACTGCCCCATAACTTACATGGGGTTGACCAAACTTGCAGAAACATGTTTATTTCTGCTGAAAATCACGTTTTGACACTTTCTGCACACTGGGGTTAAGAGCTGAGTGTGTGGGCTCTTCTGAGTCTTGCAGTTACATAGGGATTCAGTTGTCTGAAAAAACGCGTTTATTTCGGGCTGAAAAACACGTTTTCAAAAGTGTGCTGTTACTGCCCCATAACTTACATGGGGGTGACCAAACTTGCAGAAACATGTTTATTTCTGCTGAAAATCATGTTTTGACACTTTCTGCACACTGGGGTTAAGAGCTGAGTGTGTGGGCTCTTTTGAGCCTTGCAGTTACAAAGGGATTCAGTTGCCTGAAAAAACGCGTTTATTTCGGGCTGAAAAACACGTTTTCAAAAGTGTGCTGTTACTGCCCCATAACTTACATGGGGGTGACCAAACTTGCAGAAACATGTTTATTTCTGCTGAAAAACACGTTTTGACACTTTCTGCACACTGGGGTTAAGAGCTGAGTGTGTGGGCTCTTCTGAGTCTTGCAGTTACATAGGGATTCAGTTGTCTGAAAAAACGCGTTTATTTCGGGCTGAAAAACACGTTTTCAAAAGTGTGCTGTTTCTGCCCCATAACTTACATGGGGTTGACCAAACTTGCAGAAACATGTTTATTTCTGCTGAAAATCATGTTTTGACACTTTCTGCACACTGGGGTTAAGAGCTGAGTGTGTGGGCTCTTCTGAGTCTTGCAGTTACATAGGGATTCAGTTGTCTGAAAAAACGCGTTTATTTCGGGCTGAAAAACACGTTTTCAAAAGTGTGCTGTTACTGCCCCATAACTTACATGGGGGTGACCAAACTTGCAGAAACATGTTTATTTCTGCTGAAAATCATGTTTTGACACTTTCTGCACACTGGGGTTAAGAGCTGAGTGTGTGGGCTCTTTTGAGCCTTGCAGTTACAAAGGGATTCAGTTGTCTGAAAAAACGCGTTTATTTCGGGCTGAAAAACACGTTTTCAAAAGTGTGCTGTTACTGCCCCATAACTTACATGGGGGTGACCAAACTTGCAGAAACATGTTTATTTCTGCTGAAAAACACGTTTTGACACTTTCTGCACACTGGGGTTAAGAGCTGAGTGTGTGGGCTCTTCTGAGTCTTGCAGTTACATAGGGATTCAGTTGTCTGAAAAAACGCATTTATTTCGGGCTGAAAAACACGTTTTCAAAAGTGTGCTGTTACTGCCCCATAACTTACATGGGGTTGACCAAACTTGCAGAAACATGTTTATTTCTGCTGAAAATCACGTTTTGACACTTTCTGCACACTGGGGTTAAGAGCTGAGTGTGTGGGCTCTTTTGAGCCTTGCAGTTACTTAGGGATTCAGTTGTCTGAAAAAACGCGTTTATTTCGGGCTGAAAAACACGTTTTCAAAAGTGTTCTGTTACTGCCCCATAACTTACATGGGGGTGACCAAACTTGCAGAAACATGTTTATTTCTGCTGAAAAACACGTTTTGACACTTTCTGCACACTGGGGTTAAGAGCTGAGTGTGTGGGCTCTTTTGAGCCTTGCAGTTACATAGGGATTCAGTTGTCTGAAAAAACGCGTTTATTTCGGGCTGAAAAACACGTTTTCAAAAGTGTGCTGTTACTGCACCATAACTTACATGGGGGTGACCAAACTTGCAGAAACATGTTTATTTCTGCTGAAAAACACGTTTTGACACTTTCTGCACACTGGGGTTAAGAGCTGAGTGTGTGGGCTCTTTTGAGCCTTGCAGTTACATAGGGATTCAGTTGTCTGAAAAAACGCGTTTATTTCGGGCTGAAAAACACGTTTTCAAAAGTGTGCTGTTACTGCACCATAACTTACATGGGGGTGACCAAACTTGCAGAAACATGTTTATTTCTGCTGAAAAACACGTTTTGACACTTTCTGCACACTGGGGTTAAGAGCTGAGTGTGTGGGCTCTTTTGAGCCTTGCAGTTACATAGGGATTCAGTTGTCTGAAAAAACGTGTTTATTTCGGGCTGAAAAACACGTTTTCAAAAGTGTGCTGTTACTGCCCCATAACTTACATGGGGGTGACCAAACTTGCAGAAACATGTTTATTTCTGCTGAAAAACACGTTTTGACACTTTCTGCACACTGGAGTTAAGAGCTGAGTGTGTAGGCTCTTCTGAGTCTTGCAGTTACATAGGGATTCAGTTGTCTGAAAAAACGCGTTTATTTCGGGCTGAAAAACACGTTTTCAAAAGTGTGCTGTTACTGCCCCATAACTTACATGGGGGTGACCAAACTTGCAGAAACATGTTTATTTCTGCTGAAAATCATGTTTTGACACTTTCTGCACACTGGGGTTAAGAGCTGAGTGTGTGGGCTCTTCTGAGTCTTGCAGTTACATAGGGATTCAGTTGTCTGAAAAAACGCGTTTATTTCGGGCTGAAAAACACGTTTTCAAAAGTGTGCTGTTACTGCCCCATAACTTACATGGGGGTGACCAAACTTGCAGAAACATGTTTATTTCTGCTGAAAATCATGTTTTGACACTTTCTGCACACTGGGGTTAAGAGCTGAGTGTGTGGGCTCTTCTGAGTCTTGCAGTTACATAGGGATTCAGTTGTCTGAAAAAACGCGTTTATTTCGGGCTGAAAAACACGTTTTCAAAAGTGTGCTGTTACTGCCCCATAACTTACATGGGGGTGACCAAACTTGCAGAAACATGTTTATTTCTGCTGAAAATCATGTTTTGACACTTTCTGCACACTGGGGTTAAGAGCTGAGTGTGTGGGCTCTTTTGAGCCTTGCAGTTACAAAGGGATTCAGTTGCCTGAAAAAACGCGTTTATTTCGGGCTGAAAAACACGTTTTCAAAAGTGTGCTGTTACTGCCCCATAACTTACATGGGGGTGACCAAACTTGCAGAAACATGTTTATTTCTGCTGAAAAACACGTTTTGACACTTTCTGCACACTGGGGTTAAGAGCTGAGTGTGTGGGCTCTTCTGAGTCTTGCAGTTACATAGGGATTCAGTTGTCTGAAAAAACGCGTTTATTTCGGGCTGAAAAACACGTTTTCAAAAGTGTGCTGTTTCTGCCCCATAACTTACATGGGGTTGACCAAACTTGCAGAAACATGTTTATTTCTGCTGAAAATCATGTTTTGACACTTTCTGCACACTGGGGTTAAGAGCTGAGTGTGTGGGCTCTTCTGAGTCTTGCAGTTACATAGGGATTCAGTTGTCTGAAAAAACGCGTTTATTTCGGGCTGAAAAACACGTTTTCAAAAGTGTGCTGTTACTGCCCCATAACTTACATGGGGGTGACCAAACTTGCAGAAACATGTTTATTTCTGCTGAAAATCATGTTTTGACACTTTCTGCACACTGGGGTTAAGAGCTGAGTGTGTGGGCTCTTTTGAGCCTTGCAGTTACAAAGGGATTCAGTTGTCTGAAAAAACGCGTTTATTTCGGGCTGAAAAACACGTTTTCAAAAGTGTGCTGTTACTGCCCCATAACTTACATGGGGGTGACCAAACTTGCAGAAACATGTTTATTTCTGCTGAAAAACACGTTTTGACACTTTCTGCACACTGGGGTTAAGAGCTGAGTGTGTGGGCTCTTCTGAGTCTTGCAGTTACATAGGGATTCAGTTGTCTGAAAAAACGCATTTATTTCGGGCTGAAAAACACGTTTTCAAAAGTGTGCTGTTACTGCCCCATAACTTACATGGGGTTGACCAAACTTGCAGAAACATGTTTATTTCTGCTGAAAATCACGTTTTGACACTTTCTGCACACTGGGGTTAAGAGCTGAGTGTGTGGGCTCTTTTGAGCCTTGCAGTTACATAGGGATTCAGTTGTCTGAAAAAACGCGTTTATTTCGGGCTGAAAAACACGTTTACAAAAGTGTTCTGTTACTGCCCCATAACTTACATGGGGGTGACCAAACTTGCAGAAACATGTTTATTTCTGCTGAAAAACACGTTTTGACACTTTCTGCACACTGGGGTTAAGAGCTGAGTGTGTGGGCTCTTTTGAGCCTTGCAGTTACATAGGGATTCAGTTGTCTGAAAAAACGCGTTTATTTCGGGCTGAAAAACACGTTTTCAAAAGTGTGCTGTTACTGCACCATAACTTACATGGGGGTGACCAAACTTGCAGAAACATGTTTATTTCTGCTGAAAAACACGTTTTGACACTTTCTGCACACTGGGGTTAAGAGCTGAGTGTGTGGGCTCTTTTGAGCCTTGCAGTTACATAGGGATTCAGTTGTCTGAAAAAACGTGTTTATTTCGGGCTGAAAAACACGTTTTCAAAAGTGTGCTGTTACTGCCCCATAACTTACATGGGGGTGACCAAACTTGCAGAAACATGTTTATTTCTGCTGAAAAACACGTTTTGACACTTTCTGCACACTGGAGTTAAGAGCTGAGTGTGTAGGCTCTTCTGAGTCTTGCAGTTACATAGGGATTCAGTTGTCTGAAAAAACGCGTTTATTTCGGGCTGAAAAACACGTTTTCAAAAGTGTGCTGTTACTGCCCCATAACTTACATGGGGGTGACCAAACTTGCAGAAACATATTTATTTCTGCTGAAAATCATGTTTTGACACTTTCTGCACACTGGGGTTAAGAGCTGAGTGTGTGGGCTCTTCTGAGTCTTGCAGTTACATAGGGATTCAGTTGTCTGAAAAAACGCGTTTATTTCGGGCTGAAAAACACGTTTTCAAAAGTGTGCTGTTACTGCCCCATAACTTACATGGGGGTGACCAAACTTGCAGAAACATGTTTATTTCTGCTGAAAATCATGTTTTGACACTTTCTGCACACTGGGGTTAAGAGCTGAGTGTGTGGGCTCTTCTGAGTCTTGCAGTTACATAGGGATTCAGTTGTCTGAAAAAACGCGTTTATTTCGGGCTGAAAAACACGTTTTCAAAAGTGTGCTGTTACTGCCCCATAACTTACATGGGGGTGACCAAACTTGCAGAAACATGTTTATTTCTGCTGAAAATCATGTTTTGACACTTTCTGCACACTGGGGTTAAGAGCTGAGTGTGTGGGCTCTTTTGAGCCTTGCAGTTACAAAGGGATTCAGTTGCCTGAAAAAACGCGTTTATTTCGGGCTGAAAAACACGTTTTCAAAAGTGTGCTGTTACTGCCCCATAACTTACATGGGGGTGACCAAACTTGCAGAAACATGTTTATTTCTGCTGAAAAACACGTTTTGACACTTTCTGCACACTGGGGTTAAGAGCTGAGTGTGTGGGCTCTTCTGAGTCTTGCAGTTACATAGGGATTCAGTTGTCTGAAAAAACGCGTTTATTTCGGGCTGAAAAACACGTTTTCAAAAGTGTGCTGTTTCTGCCCCATAACTTACATGGGGTTGACCAAACTTGCAGAAACATGTTTATTTCTGCTGAAAATCATGTTTTGACACTTTCTGCACACTGGGGTTAAGAGCTGAGTGTGTGGGCTCTTCTGAGTCTTGCAGTTACATAGGGATTCAGTTGTCTGAAAAAACGCGTTTATTTCGGGCTGAAAAACACGTTTTCAAAAGTGTGCTGTTACTGCCCCATAACTTACATGGGGGTGACCAAACTTGCAGAAACATGTTTATTTCTGCTGAAAATCATGTTTTGACACTTTCTGCACACTGGGGTTAAGAGCTGAGTGTGTGGGCTCTTTTGAGCCTTGCAGTTACAAAGGGATTCAGTTGTCTGAAAAAACGCGTTTATTTCGGGCTGAAAAACACGTTTTCAAAAGTGTGCTGTTACTGCCCCATAACTTACATGGGGGTGACCAAACTTGCAGAAACATGTTTATTTCTGCTGAAAAACACGTTTTGACACTTTCTGCACACTGGGGTTAAGAGCTGAGTGTGTGGGCTCTTCTGAGTCTTGCAGTTACATAGGGATTCAGTTGTCTGAAAAAACGCATTTATTTCGGGCTGAAAAACACGTTTTCAAAAGTGTGCTGTTACTGCCCCATAACTTACATGGGGTTGACCAAACTTGCAGAAACATGTTTATTTCTGCTGAAAATCACGTTTTGACACTTTCTGCACACTGGGGTTAAGAGCTGAGTGTGTGGGCTCTTTTGAGCCTTGCAGTTACATAGGGATTCAGTTGTCTGAAAAAACGCGTTTATTTCGGGCTGAAAAACACGTTTTCAAAAGTGTTCTGTTACTGCCCCATAACTTACATGGGGGTGACCAAACTTGCAGAAACATGTTTATTTCTGCTGAAAAACACGTTTTGACACTTTCTGCACACTGGGGTTAAGAGCTGAGTGTGTGGGCTCTTTTGAGCCTTGCAGTTACATAGGGATTCAGTTGTCTGAAAAAACGCGTTTATTTCGGGCTGAAAAACACGTTTTCAAAAGTGTGCTGTTACTGCACCATAACTTACATGGGGGTGACCAAACTTGCAGAAACATGTTTATTTCTGCTGAAAAACACGTTTTGACACTTTCTGCACACTGGGGTTAAGAGCTGAGTGTGTGGGCTCTTCTGAGTCTTGCAGTTACATAGGGATTCAGTTGTCTGAAAAAACGCGTTTATTTCGGGCTGAAAAACACGTTTTCAAAAGTGTGCTGTTACTGCCCCATAACTTACATGGGGTTGACCAAACTTGCAGAAACATGTTTATTTCTGCTGAAAATCATGTTTTGACACTTTCTGCACACTGGGGTTAAGAGCTGAGTGTGTGGGCTCTTCTGAGTCTTGCAGTTACATAGGGATTCAGTTGTCTGAAAAAACGCGTTTATTTCGGGCTGAAAAACACGTTTTCAAAAGTGTGCTGTTTCTGCCCCATAACTTACATGGGGTTGACCAAACTTGCAGAAACATGTTTATTTCTGCTGAAAATCATGTTTTGACACTTTCTGCACACTGGGGTTAAGAGCTGAGTGTGTGGGCTCTTCTGAGTCTTGCAGTTACATAGGGATTCAGTTGTCTGAAAAAACGCGTTTATTTCGGGCTGAAAAACACGTTTTCAAAAGTGTGCTGTTACTGCCCCATAACTTACATGGGGGTGACCAAACTTGCAGAAACATGTTTATTTCTGCTGAAAATCATGTTTTGACACTTTCTGCACACTGGGGTTAAGAGCTGAGTGTGTGGGCTCTTTTGAGCCTTGCAGTTACAAAGGGATTCAGTTGTCTGAAAAAACGCGTTTATTTCGGGCTGAAAAACACGTTTTCAAAAGTGTGCTGTTACTGCCCCATAACTTACATGGGGGTGACCAAACTTGCAGAAACATGTTTATTTCTGCTGAAAAACACGTTTTGACACTTTCTGCACACTGGGGTTAAGAGCTGAGTGTGTGGGCTCTTCTGAGTCTTGCAGTTACATAGGGATTCAGTTGTCTGAAAAAACGCATTTATTTCGGGCTGAAAAACACGTTTTCAAAAGTGTGCTGTTACTGCCCCATAACTTACATGGGGTTGACCAAACTTGCAGAAACATGTTTATTTCTGCTGAAAATCACGTTTTGACACTTTCTGCACACTGGGGTTAAGAGCTGAGTGTGTGGGCTCTTTTGAGCCTTGCAGTTACATAGGGATTCAGTTGTCTGAAAAAACGCGTTTATTTCGGGCTGAAAAACACGTTTTCAAAAGTGTGCTGTTACTGCCCCATAACTTACATGGGGGTGACCAAACTTGCAGAAACATGTTTATTTCTGCTGAAAATCATGTTTTGACACCTTCTGCACACTGGGGTTAAGAGCTGAGTGTGTGGGCTCTTCTGAGTCTTGCAGTTACATAGGGATTCAGTTGTCTGAAAAAACGCGTTTATTTCGGGCTGAAAAACACGTTTTCAAAAGTGTGCTGTTACTGCCCCATAACTTACATGGGGGTGACCAAACTTGCAGAAACATGTTTATTTCTGCTGAAAATCATGTTTTGACACTTTCTGCACACTGGGGTTAAGAGCTGAGTGTGTGGGCTCTTCTGAGTCTTGCAGTTACATAGGGATTCAGTTGTCTGAAAAAACGCGTTTATTTCGGGCTGAAAAACACGTTTTCAAAAGTGTGCTGTTACTGCCCCATAACTTACATGGGGGTGACCAAACTTGCAGAAACATGTTTATTTCTGCTGAAAATCATGTTTTGACACTTTCTGCACACTGGGGTTAAGAGCTGAGTGTGTGGGCTCTTTTGAGCCTTGCAGTTACAAAGGGATTCAGTTGCCTGAAAATACGCGTTTATTTCGGGCTGAAAAACACGTTTTCAAAAGTGTGCTGTTACTGCCCCATAACTTACATGGGGGTGACCAAACTTGCAGAAACATGTTTATTTCTGCTGAAAAACACGTTTTGACACTTTCTGCACACTGGGGTTAAGAGCTGAGTGTGTGGGCTCTTCTGAGTCTTGCAGTTACATAGGGATTCAGTTGTCTGAAAAAACGCGTTTATTTCGGGCTGAAAAACACGTTTTCAAAAGTGTGCTGTTTCTGCCCCATAACTTACATGGGGTTGACCAAACTTGCAGAAACATGTTTATTTCTGCTGAAAATCATGTTTTGACACTTTCTGCACACTGGGGTTAAGAGCTGAGTGTGTGGGCTCTTCTGAGTCTTGCAGTTACATAGGGATTCAGTTGTCTGAAAAAACGCGTTTATTTCGGGCTGAAAAACACGTTTTCAAAAGTGTGCTGTTACTGCCCCATAACTTACATGGGGGTGACCAAACTTGCAGAAACATGTTTGTTTCTGCTGAAAATCATGTTTTGACACTTTCTGCACACTGGGGTTAAGAGCTGAGTGTGTGGGCTCTTTTGAGCCTTGCAGTTACAAAGGGATTCAGTTGTCTGAAAAAACGCGTTTATTTCGGGCTGAAAAACACGTTTTCAAAAGTGTGCTGTTACTGCCCCATAACTTACATGGGGCTGACCAAACTTGCAGAAACATGTTTATTTCTGCTGAAAAACACGTTTTGACACTTTCTGCACACTGGGGTTAAGAGCTGAGTGTGTGGGCTCTTCTGAGTCTTGCAGTTACATAGGGATTCAGTTGTCTGAAAAAACGCATTTATTTCGGGCTGAAAAACACGTTTTCAAAAGTGTGCTGTTACTGCCCCATAACTTACATGGGGTTGACCAAACTTGCAGAAACATGTTTATTTCTGCTGAAAATCACGTTTTGACACTTTCTGCACACTGGGGTTAAGAGCTGAGTGTGTGGGCTCTTTTGAGCCTTGCAGTTACATAGGGATTCAGTTGTCTGAAAAAACGCGTTTATTTCGGGCTGAAAAACACGTTTTCAAAAGTGTGCTGTTACTGCACCATAACTTACATGGGGGTGACCAAACTTGCAGAAACATGTTTATTTCTGCTGAAAAACACGTTTTGACACTTTCTGCACACTGGGGTTAAGAGCTGAGTGTGTGGGCTCTTTTGAGCCTTGCAGTTACATAGGGATTCAGTTGTCTGAAAAAACGCGTTTATTTCGGGCTGAAAAACACGTTTTCAAAAGTGTGCTGTTACTGCACCATAACTTACATGGGGGTGACCAAACTTGCAGAAACATGTTTATTTCTGCTGAAAAACACGTTTTGGCACTTTCTGCACACTGGGGTTAAGAGCTGAGTGTGTGGGCTCTTTTGAGCCTTGCAGTTACATAGGGATTCAGTTGTCTGAAAAAACGTGTTTATTTCGGGCTGAAAAACACGTTTTCAAAAGTGTGCTGTTACTGCCCCATAACTTACATGGGGGTGACCAAACTTGCAGAAACATGTTTATTTCTGCTGAAAAACACGTTTTGACACTTTCTGCACACTGGAGTTAAGAGCTGAGTGTGTAGGCTCTTCTGAGTCTTGCAGTTACATAGGGATTCAGTTGTCTGAAAAAACGCGTTTATTTCGGGCTGAAAAACACGTTTTCAAAAGTGTGCTGTTACTGCCCCATAACTTACATGGGGGTGACCAAACTTGCAGAAACATGTTTATTTCTGCTGAAAATCATGTTTTGACACTTTCTGCACACTGGGGTTAAGAGCTGAGTGTGTGGGCTCTTCTGAGTCTTGCAGTTACATAGGGATTCAGTTGTCTGAAAAAACGCGTTTATTTCGGGCTGAAAAACACGTTTTCAAAAGTGTGCTGTTACTGCCCCATAACTTACATGGGGGTGACCAAACTTGCAGAAACATGTTTATTTCTGCTGAAAATCATGTTTTGACACTTTCTGCACACTGGGGTTAAGAGCTGAGTGTGTGGGCTCTTCTGAGTCTTGCAGTTACATAGGGATTCAGTTGTCTAAAAAAACGCGTTTATTTCGGGCTGAAAAACACGTTTTCAAAAGTGTGCTGTTACTGCCCCATAACTTACATGGGGGTGACCAAACTTGCAGAAACATGTTTATTTCTGCTGAAAATCATGTTTTGACACTTTCTGCACACTGGGGTTAAGAGCTGAGTGTGTGGGCTCTTTTGAGCCTTGCAGTTACAAAGGGATTCAGTTGCCTGAAAAAACGCGTTTATTTCGGGCTGAAAAACACGTTTTCAAAAGTGTGCTGTTACTGCCCCATAACTTACATGGGGGTGACCAAACTTGCAGAAACATGTTTATTTCTGCTGAAAAACACGTTTTGACACTTTCTGCACACTGGGGTTAAGAGCTGAGTGTGTGGGCTCTTCTGAGTCTTGCAGTTACATAGGGATTCAGTTGTCTGAAAAAACGCGTTTATTTCGGGCTGAAAAACACGTTTTCAAAAGTGTGCTGTTTCTGCCCCATAACTTACATGGGGTTGACCAAACTTGCAGAAACATGTTTATTTCTGCTGAAAATCATGTTTTGACACTTTCTGCACACTGGGGTTAAGAGCTGAGTGTGTGGGCTCTTCTGAGTCTTGCAGTTACATAGGGATTCAGTTGTCTGAAAAAACGCGTTTATTTCGGGCTGAAAAACACGTTTTCAAAAGTGTGCTGTTACTGCCCCATAACTTACATGGGGGTGACCAAACTTGCAGAAACATGTTTATTTCTGCTGAAAATCATGTTTTGACACTTTCTGCACACTGGGGTTAAGAGCTGAGTGTGTGGGCTCTTTTGAGCCTTGCAGTTACAAAGGGATTCAGTTGTCTGAAAAAACGCGTTTATTTCGGGCTGAAAAACACGTTTTCAAAAGTGTGCTGTTACTGCCCCATAACTTACATGGGGGTGACCAAACTTGCAGAAACATGTTTATTTCTGCTGAAAAACACGTTTTGACACTTTCTGCACACTGGGGTTAAGAGCTGAGTGTGTGGGCTCTTCTGAGTCTTGCAGTTACATAGGGATTCAGTTGTCTGAAAAAACGCATTTATTTCGGGCTGAAAAACACGTTTTCAAAAGTGTGCTGTTACTGCCCCATAACTTACATGGGGTTGACCAAACTTGCAGAAACATGTTTATTTCTGCTGAAAATCACGTTTTGACACTTTCTGCACACTGGGGTTAAGAGCTGAGTGTGTGGGCTCTTTTGAGCCTTGCAGTTACATAGGGATTCAGTTGTCTGAAAAAACGCGTTTATTTCGGGCTGAAAAACACGTTTTCAAAAGTGTTCTGTTACTGCCCCATAACTTACATGGGGTTGACCAAACTTGCAGAAACATGTTTATTTCTGCTGAAAATCACGTTTTGACACTTTCTGCACACTGGGGTTAAGAGCTGAGTGTGTGGGCTCTACTGAGTCTTGCAGTTACATAGGGATTCAGTTGTCTGAAAAAACGGGTTTATTTCGGGCTGAAAAACACGTTTTCAAAAGTGTGCTGTTACTGCCCCATAACTTACATGGGGGTGACCAAACTTGCAGAAACATGTTTATTTCTGCTGAAAAACACGTTTTGACACTTTCTGCACACTGGAGTTAAGAGCTGAGTGTGTGGGCTCTTCTGAGTCTTGCAGTTACATAGGGATTCAGTTGTCTGAAAAAACGCGTTTATTTCGGCCTGAAAAACACGTTTTCAAAAGTGTTCTGTTACTGCCCCATAACTTACATGGGGTTGACCAAACTTGCAGAAACATGTTTATTTCTGCTGAAAATCACGTTTTGACACTTTCTGCACACTGGGGTTAAGAGCTGAGTGTGTGGGCTCTACTGAGTCTTGCAGTTACATAGGGATTCAGTTGTCTGAAAAAACGCGTTTATTTCGGGCTGAAAAACACGTTTTCAAAAGTGTTCTGTTACTGCCCCATAACTTACATGGGGGTGACCAAACTTGCAGAAACATGTTTATTTCTGCTGAAAAACACGTTTTGACACTTTCTGCACACTGGGGTTAAGAGCTGAGTGTGTGGGCTCTTCTGAGTCTTGCAGTTACATAGGGATTCAGTTGTCTGAAAAAACGCGTTTATTTCGGGCTGAAAAACACGTTTTCAAAAGTGTGCTGTTACTGCCCCATAACTTACATGGGGTTGACCAAACTTGCAGAAACATGTTTATTTCTGCTGAAAATCACGTTTTGACACTTTCTGCACACTGGGGTTAAGAGCTGAGTGTGTGGGCTCTACTGAGTCTTGCAGTTACATAGGGATTCAGTTGTCTGAAAAAACGCGTTTATTTCGGGCTGAAAAACACGTTTTCAAAAGTGTGCTGTTACTGCCCCATAACTTACATGGGGGTGACCAAACTTGCAGAAACATGTTTATTTCTGCTGAAAAACACGTTTTGACACTTTCTGCACACTGGGGTTAAGAGCTGAGTGTGTGGGCTCTTTTGAGCCTTGCAGTTACAAAGGGATTCAGTTGTCTGAAAAAACGCGTTTATTTCGGGCTGAAAAACACGTTTTCAAAAGTGTGCTGTTACTGCCCCATAACTTACATGGGGGTGACCAAACTTGCAGAAACATGTTTATTTCTGCTGAAAAACACGTTTTGACACTTTCTGCACACTGGGGTTAAGAGCTGAGTGTGTGGGCTCTTCTGAGTCTTGCAGTTACATAGGGATTCAGTTGTCTGAAAAAACGCATTTATTTCGGGCTGAAAAACACGTTTTCAAAAGTGTGCTGTTACTGCCCCATAACTTACATGGGGTTGACCAAACTTGCAGAAACATGTTTATTTCTGCTGAAAATCACGTTTTGACACTTTCTGCACACTGGGGTTAAGAGCTGAGTGTGTGGGCTCTTTTGAGCCTTGCAGTTACATAGGGATTCAGTTGTCTGAAAAAACGCGTTTATTTCGGGCTGAAAAACACGTTTTCAAAAGTGTTCTGTTACTGCCCCATAACTTACATGGGGTTGACCAAACTTGCAGAAACATGTTTATTTCTGCTGAAAATCACGTTTTGACACTTTCTGCACACTGGGGTTAAGAGCTGAGTGTGTGGGCTCTACTGAGTCTTGCAGTTACATAGGGATTCAGTTGTCTGAAAAAACGCGTTTATTTCGGGCTGAAAAACACGTTTTCAAAAGTGTTCTGTTACTGCCCCATAACTTACATGGGGGTGACCAAACTTGCAGAAACATGTTTATTTCTGCTGAAAAACACGTTTTGACACTTTCTGCACACTGGGGTTAAGAGCTGAGTGTGTGGGCTCTTCTGAGTCTTGCAGTTACATAGGGATTCAGTTGTCTGAAAAAACGCGTTTATTTCGGGCTGAAAAACACGTTTTCAAAAGTGTGCTGTTACTGCCCCATAACTTACATGGGGTTGACCAAACTTGCAGAAACATGTTTATTTCTGCTGAAAATCACGTTTTGACACTTTCTGCACACTGGGGTTAAGAGCTGAGTGTGTGGGCTCTACTGAGTCTTGCAGTTACATAGGGATTCAGTTGTCTGAAAAAACGCGTTTATTTCGGGCTGAAAAACACGTTTTCAAAAGTGTGCTGTTACTGCCCCATAACTTACATGGGGGTGACCAAACTTGCAGAAACATGTTTATTTCTGCTGAAAATCACGTTTTGACACTTTCTGCACACTGGGGTTAAGAGCTGAGTGTGTGGGCTCTTTTGAGCCTTGCAGTTACATAGGGATTCAGTTGTCTGAAAAAACGCGTTTATTTCGGGCTGAAAAACACGTTTTCAAAAGTGTTCTGTTACTGCCCCATAACTTACATGGGGTTGACCAAACTTGCAGAAACATGTTTATTTCTGCTGAAAATCACGTTTTGACACTTTCTGCACACTGGGGTTAAGAGCTGAGTGTGTGGGCTCTACTGAGTCTTGCAGTTACATAGGGATTCAGTTGTCTGAAAAAACGCGTTTATTTCGGGCTGAAAAACACGTTTTCAAAAGTGTTCTGTTACTGCCCCATAACTTACATGGGGGTGACCAAACTTGCAGAAACATGTTTATTTCTGCTGAAAATCACGTTTTGACACTTTCTGCACACTGGGGTTAAGAGCTGAGTGTGTGGGCTCTACTGAGTCTTGCAGTTACATAGGGATTCAGTTGTCTGAAAAAACGCGTTTATTTCGGGCTGAAAAACACGTTTTCAAAAGTGTGCTGTTACTGCCCCATAACTTACATGGGGGTGACCAAACTTGCAGAAACATGTTTATTTCTGCTGAAAAACACGTTTTGACACTTTCTGCACACTGGAGTTAAGAGCTGAGTGTGTGGGCTCTTCTGAGTCTTGCAGTTACATAGGGATTCAGTTGTCTGAAAAAACGCGTTTATTTCGGGCTGAAAAACACGTTTTCAAAAGTGTTCTGTTACTGCCCCATAACTTACATGGGGGTGACCAAACTTGCAGAAACATGTTTATTTCTGCTGAAAAACACGTTTTGACACTTTCTGCACACTGGGGTTAAGAGCTGAGTGTGTGGGCTCTTCTGAGTCTTGCAGTTACATAGGGATTCAGTTGTCTGAAAAAACGCGTTTATTTCGGGCTGAAAAACACGTTTTCAAAAGTGTGCTGTTACTGCCCCATAACTTACATGGGGTTGACCAAACTTGCAGAAACATGTTTATTTCTGCTGAAAATCACGTTTTGACACTTTCTGCACACTGGGGTTAAGAGCTGAGTGTGTGGGCTCTACTGAGTCTTGCAGTTACATAGGGATTCAGTTGTCTGAAAAAACGCGTTTATTTCGGGCTGAAAAACACGTTTTCAAAAGTGTGCTGTTACTGCCCCATAACTTACATGGGGGTGACCAAACTTGCAGAAACATGTTTATTTCTGCTGAAAAACACGTTTTGACACTTTCTGCACACTGGGGTTAAGAGCTGAGTGTGTGGGCTCTTCTGAGTCTTGCAGTTACATAGGGATTCAGTTGTCTGAAAAAACGCATTTATTTCGGGCTGAAAAACACGTTTTCAAAAGTGTGCTGTTACTGCCCCATAACTTACATGGGGTTGACCAAACTTGCAGAAACATGTTTATTTCTGCTGAAAATCATGTTTTGACACTTTCTGCACACTGTGGTTAAGAGCTGAGTGTGTGGGCTCTTCTGAGTCTTGCAGTTACATAGGGATTCAGTTGTCTGAAAAAACGCGTTTATTTCGGGCTGAAAAACACGTTTTCAAAAGTGTGCTGTTACTGCCCCATAACTTACATGGGGGTGACCAAACTTGCAGAAACATGTTTATTTCTGCTGAAAAACACGTTTTGACACTTTCTGCACACTGGGGTTAAGAGCTGAGTGTGTGGGCTCTTTTGAGCCTTGCAGTTACAAAGGGATTCAGTTGTCTGAAAAAACGCGTTTATTTCGAGCTGAAAAACACGTTTTCAAAAGTGTGCTGTTACTGCCCCATAACTTACATGGGGGTGACCAAACTTGCAGAAACATGTTTATTTCTGCTGAAAAACACGTTTTGACACTTTCTGCACACTGGGGTTAAGAGCTGAGTGTGTGGGCTCTTCTGAGTCTTGCAGTTACATAGGGATTCAGTTGTCTGAAAAAACGCATTTATTTCGGGCTGAAAAACACGTTTTCAAAAGTGTGCTGTTACTGCCCCATAACTTACATGGGGTTGACCAAACTTGCAGAAACATGTTTATTTCTGCTGAAAATCACGTTTTGACACTTTCTGCACACTGGGGTTAAGAGCTGAGTGTGTGGGCTCTTTTGAGCCTTGCAGTTACATAGGGATTCAGTTGTCTGAAAAAACGCGTTTATTTCGGGCTGAAAAACACGTTTTCAAAAGTGTTCTGTTACTGCCCCATAACTTACATGGGGTTGACCAAACTTGCAGAAACATGTTTATTTCTGCTGAAAATCACGTTTTGACACTTTCTGCACACTGGGGTTAAGAGCTGAGTGTGTGGGCTCTACTGAGTCTTGCAGTTACATAGGGATTCAGTTGTCTGAAAAAACGCGTTTATTTCGGGCTGAAAAACACGTTTTCAAAAGTGTTCTGTTACTGCCCCATAACTTACATGGGGGTGACCAAACTTGCAGAAACATGTTTATTTCTGCTGAAAAACACGTTTTGACACTTTCTGCACACTGGGGTTAAGAGCTGAGTGTGTGGGCTCTTCTGAGTCTTGCAGTTACATAGGGATTCAGTTGTCTGAAAAAACGCGTTTATTTCGGGCTGAAAAACACGTTTTCAAAAGTGTGCTGTTACTGCCCCATAACTTACATGGGGTTGACCAAACTTGCAGAAACATGTTTATTTCTGCTGAAAATCACGTTTTGACACTTTCTGCACACTGGGGTTAAGAGCTGAGTGTGTGGGCTCTACTGAGTCTTGCAGTTACATAGGGATTCAGTTGTCTGAAAAAACGCGTTTATTTCGGGCTGAAAAACACGTTTTCAAAAGTGTGCTGTTACTGCCCCATAACTTACATGGGGGTGACCAAACTTGCAGAAACATGTTTATTTCTGCTGAAAATCACGTTTTGACACTTTCTGCACACTGGGGTTAAGAGCTGAGTGTGTGGGCTCTTTTGAGCCTTGCAGTTACATAGGGATTCAGTTGTCTGAAAAAACGCGTTTATTTCGGGCTGAAAAACACGTTTTCAAAAGTGTTCTGTTACTGCCCCATAACTTACATGGGGTTGACCAAACTTGCAGAAACATGTTTATTTCTGCTGAAAATCACGTTTTGACACTTTCTGCACACTGGGGTTAAGAGCTGAGTGTGTGGGCTCTACTGAGTCTTGCAGTTACATAGGGATTCAGTTGTCTGAAAAAACGCGTTTATTTCGGGCTGAAAAACACGTTTTCAAAAGTGTTCTGTTACTGCCCCATAACTTACATGGGGGTGACCAAACTTGCAGAAACATGTTTATTTCTGCTGAAAATCACGTTTTGACACTTTCTGCACACTGGGGTTAAGAGCTGAGTGTGTGGGCTCTACTGAGTCTTGCAGTTACATAGGGATTCAGTTGTCTGAAAAAACGCGTTTATTTCGGGCTGAAAAACACGTTTTCAAAAGTGTGCTGTTACTGCCCCATAACTTACATGGGGGTGACCAAACTTGCAGAAACATGTTTATTTCTGCTGAAAAACACGTTTTGACACTTTCTGCACACTGGAGTTAAGAGCTGAGTGTGTGGGCTCTTCTGAGTCTTGCAGTTACATAGGGATTCAGTTGTCTGAAAAAACGCGTTTATTTCGGGCTGAAAAACACGTTTTCAAAAGTGTTCTGTTACTGCCCCATAACTTACATGGGGGTGACCAAACTTGCAGAAACATGTTTATTTCTGCTGAAAAACACGTTTTGACACTTTCTGCACACTGGGGTTAAGAGCTGAGTGTGTGGGCTCTTCTGAGTCTTGCAGTTACATAGGGATTCAGTTGTCTGAAAAAACGCGTTTATTTCGGGCTGAAAAACACGTTTTCAAAAGTGTGCTGTTACTGCCCCATAACTTACATGGGGTTGACCAAACTTGCAGAAACATGTTTATTTCTGCTGAAAATCACGTTTTGACACTTTCTGCACACTGGGGTTAAGAGCTGAGTGTGTGGGCTCTACTGAGTCTTGCAGTTACATAGGGATTCAGTTGTCTGAAAAAACGCGTTTATTTCGGGCTGAAAAACACGTTTTCAAAAGTGTGCTGTTACTGCCCCATAACTTACATGGGGGTGACCAAACTTGCAGAAACATGTTTATTTCTGCTGAAAAACACGTTTTGACACTTTCTGCACACTGGGGTTAAGAGCTGAGTGTGTGGGCTCTTCTGAGTCTTGCAGTTACATAGGGATTCAGTTGTCTGAAAAAACGCATTTATTTCGGGCTGAAAAACACGTTTTCAAAAGTGTGCTGTTACTGCCCCATAACTTACATGGGGTTGACCAAACTTGCAGAAACATGTTTATTTCTGCTGAAAATCATGTTTTGACACTTTCTGCACACTGTGGTTAAGAGCTGAGTGTGTGGGCTCTTCTGAGTCTTGCAGTTACATAGGGATTCAGTTGTCTGAAAAAACGCGTTTATTTCGGGCTGAAAAACACGTTTTCAAAAGTGTGCTGTTACTGCCCCATAACTTACATGGGGGTGACCAAACTTGCAGAAACATGTTTATTTCTGCTGAAAATCATGTTTTGACACTTTCTGCACACTGGGGTTAAGAGCTGAGTGTGTGGGCTCTTTTGAGCCTTGCAGTTACAAAGGGATTCAGTTGTCTGAAAAAACGCGTTTATTTCGGGCTGAAAAACACGTTTTCAAAAGTGTGCTGTTACTGCCCCATAACTTACATGGGGGTGACCAAACTTGCAGAAACATGTTTATTTCTGCTGAAAAACACGTTTTGACACTTTCTGCACACTGGGGTTAAGAGCTGAGTGTGTGGGCTCTTCTGAGTCTTGCAGTTACATAGGGATTCAGTTGTCTGAAAAAACGCATTTATTTCGGGCTGAAAAACACGTTTTCAAAAGTTTGCTGTTACTGCCCCATAACTTACATGGGGTTGACCAAACTTGCAGAAACATGTTTATTTCTGCTGAAAATCACGTTTTGACACTTTCTGCACACTGGGGTTAAGAGCTGAGTGTGTGGGCTCTTTTGAGCCTTGCAGTTACATAGGGATTCAGTTGTCTGAAAAAACGCGTTTATTTCGGGCTGAAAAACACGTTTCAAAAGTGTTCTGTTACTGCCCCATAACTTACATGGGGGTGACCAAACTTGCAGAAACATGTTTATTTCTGCTGAAAACACGTTTTGACACTTTCTGCACACTGGGGTTAAGAGCTGAGTGTGTGGGCTCTTCTGAGTCTTGCAGTTACATAGGGATTCAGTTGTCTGAAAAAACGCGTTTATTTCGGGCTGGAAAACACGTTTTCAAAAGTGTGCTGTTACTGCCCCATAACTTACATGGGGTTGACCAAACTTGCAGAAACATGTTTATTTCTGCTGAAAATCATGTTTTGACACTTTCTGCACACTGGGGTTAAGAGCTGAGTGTGTGGGCTCTTTTGAGCCTTGCAGTTACAAAGGGATTCAGTTGTCTGAAAAAACGCGTTTATTTCGGGCTGAAAAACACGTTTTCAAAAGTGTGCTGTTACTGCCCCATAACTTACATGGGGGTGACCAAACTTGCAGAAACATGTTTATTTCTGCTGAAAAACACGTTTTGACACTTTCTGCACACTGGGGTTAAGAGCTGAGTGTGTGGGCTCTTCTGAGTCTTGCAGTTACATAGGGATTCAGTTGTCTGAAAAAACGCATTTATTTCGGGCTGAAAAACACGTTTTCAAAAGTGTGCTGTTACTGCCCCATAACTTACATGGGGTTGACCAAACTTGCAGAAACATGTTTATTTCTGCTGAAAATCACGTTTTGACACTTTCTGCACACTGGGGTTAAGAGCTGAGTGTGTGGGCTCTTTTGAGCCTTGCAGTTACATAGGGATTCAGTTGTCTGAAAAAACGCGTTTATTTCGGGCTGAAAAACACGTTTTCAAAAGTGTGCTGTTACTGCCCCATAACTTACATGGGGTTGACCAAACTTGCAGAAACATGTTTATTTCTGCTGAAAATCACGTTTTGACACTTTCTGCACACTGGGGTTAAGAGCTGAGTGTGTGGGCTCTACTGAGTCTTGCAGTTACATAGGGATTCAGTTGTCTGAAAAAACGCGTTTATTTCGGGCTGAAAAACACGTTTTCAAAAGTGTTCTGTTACTGCCCCATAACTTACATGGGGGTGACCAAACTTGCAGAAACATGTTTATTTCTGCTGAAAAACACGTTTTGACACTTTCTGCACACTGGGGTTAAGAGCTGAGTGTGTGGGCTCTTCTGAGTCTTGCAGTTACATAGGGATTCAGTTGTCTGAAAAAACGCGTTTATTTCGGGCTGAAAAACACGTTTTCAAAAGTGTGCTGTTACTGCCCCATAACTTACATGGGGTTGACCAAACTTGCAGAAACATGTTTATTTCTGCTGAAAATCACGTTTTGACACTTTCTGCACACTGGGGTTAAGAGCTGAGTGTGTGGGCTCTTTTGAGCCTTGCAGTTACATAGGGATTCAGTTGTCTGAAAAAACGCGTTTATTTCGGGCTGAAAAACACGTTTTCAAAAGTGTTCTGTTACTGCCCCATAACTTACATGGGGGTGACCAAACTTGCAGAAACATGTTTATTTCTGCTGAAAATCACGTTTTGACACTTTCTGCACACTGGGGTTAAGAGCTGAGTGTGTGGGCTCTACTGAGTCTTGCAGTTACATAGGGATTCAGTTGTCTGAAAAAACGCGTTTATTTCGGGCTGAAAAACACGTTTTCAAAAGTGTGCTGTTACTTCCCCATAACTTACATGGGGGTGACCAAACTTGCAGAAACATGTTTATTTCTGCTGAAAAACACGTTTTGACACTTTCTGCACACTGGGGTTAAGAGCTGAGTGTGTGGGCTCTTTTGAGCCTTGCAGTTACATAGGGATTCAGTTGTCTGAAAAAACGCGTTTATTTCGGGCTGAAAAACACGTTTTCAAAAGTGTGCTGTTACTGCACCATAACTTACATGGGGGTGACCAAACTTGCAGAAACATGTTTATTTCTGCTGAAAAACACGTTTTGACACTTTCTGCACACTGGGGTTAAGAGCTGAGTGTGTGGGCTCTTTTGAGCCTTGCAGTTACATAGGGATTCAGTTGTCTGAAAAAACGCGTTTATTTCGGGCTGAAAAACACGTTTTCAAAAGTGTTCTGTTACTGCCCCATAACTTACATGGGGGTGACCAAACTTGCAGAAACATGTTTATTTCTGCTGAAAAACACGTTTTGACACTTTCTGCACACTGGGGTTAAGAGCTGAGTGTGTGGGCTCTTTTGAGCCTTGCAGTTACATAGGGATTCAGTTGTCTGAAAAAACGCGTTTATTTCGGGCTGAAAAACACGTTTTCAAAAGTGTGCTGTTACTGCACCATAACTTACATGGGGGTGACCAAACTTGCAGAAACATGTTTATTTCTGCTGAAAAACACGTTTTGACACTTTCTGCACACTGGGGTTAAGAGCTGAGTGTGTGGGCTCTTTTGAGCCTTGCAGTTACATAGGGATTCAGTTGTCTGAAAAAACGCGTTTATTTCGGGCTGAAAAACACGTTTTCAAAAGTGTGCTGTTACTGCCCCATAACTTACATGGGGGTGACCAAACTTGCAGAAACATGTTTATTTCTGCTGAAAATCATGTTTTGACACTTTCTGCACACTGGGGTTAAGAGCTGAGTGTGTGGGCTCTTCTGAGTCTTGCAGTTACATAGGGATTCAGTTGTCTGAAAAAACGCGTTTATTTCGGGCTGAAAAACACGTTTTCAAAAGTGTGCTGTTACTGCCCCATAACTTACATGGGGGTGACCAAACTTGCAGAAACATGTTTATTTCTGCTGAAAATCATGTTTTGACACTTTCTGCACACTGGGGTTAAGAGCTGAGTGTGTGGGCTCTTCTGAGTCTTGCAGTTACATAGGGATTCAGTTGTCTGAAAAAACGCGTTTATTTCGGGCTGAAAAACACGTTTTCAAAAGTGTGCTGTTACTGCCCCATAACTTACATGGGGGTGACCAAACTTGCAGAAACATGTTTATTTCTGCTGAAAATCATGTTTTGACACTTTCTGCACACTGGGGTTAAGAGCTGAGTGTGTGGGCTCTTTTGAGCCTTGCAGTTACAAAGGGATTCAGTTGCCTGAAAAAACGCGTTTATTTCGGGCTGAAAAACACGTTTTCAAAAGTGTGCTGTTACTGCCCCATAACTTACATGGGGGTGACCAAACTTGCAGAAACATGTTTATTTCTGCTGAAAAACACGTTTTGACACTTTCTGCACACTGGGGTTAAGAGCTGAGTGTGTGGGCTCTTCTGAGTCTTGCAGTTACATAGGGATTCAGTTGTCTGAAAAAACGCGTTTATTTCGGGCTGAAAAACACGTTTTCAAAAGTGTGCTGTTTCTGCCCCATAACTTACATGGGGTTGACCAAACTTGCAGAAACATGTTTATTTCTGCTGAAAATCATGTTTTGACACTTTCTGCACACTGGGGTTAAGAGCTGAGTGTGTGGGCTCTTCTGAGTCTTGCAGTTACATAGGGATTCAGTTGTCTGAAAAAACGCGTTTATTTCGGGCTGAAAAACACGTTTTCAAAAGTGTGCTGTTACTGCCCCATAACTTACATGGGGGTGACCAAACTTGCAGAAACATGTTTATTTCTGCTGAAAATCATGTTTTGACACTTTCTGCACACTGGGGTTAAGAGCTGAGTGTGTGGGCTCTTTTGAGCCTTGCAGTTACAAAGGGATTCAGTTGTCTGAAAAAACGCGTTTATTTCGGGCTGAAAAACACGTTTTCAAAAGTGTGCTGTTACTGCCCCATAACTTACATGGGGCTGACCAAACTTGCAGAAACATGTTTATTTCTGCTGAAAAACACGTTTTGACACTTTCTGCACACTGGGGTTAAGAGCTGAGTGTGTGGGCTCTTCTGAGTCTTGCAGTTACATAGGGATTCAGTTGTCTGAAAAAACGCATTTATTTCGGGCTGAAAAACACGTTTTCAAAAGTGTGCTGTTACTGCCCCATAACTTACATGGGGTTGACCAAACTTGCAGAAACATGTTTATTTCTGCTGAAAATCACGTTTTGACACTTTCTGCACACTGGGGTTAAGAGCTGAGTGTGTGGGCTCTTTTGAGCCTTGCAGTTACATAGGGATTCAGTTGTCTGAAAAAACGCGTTTATTTCGGGCTGAAAAACACGTTTTCAAAAGTGTTCTGTTACTGCCCCATAACTTACATGGGGGTGACCAAACTTGCAGAAACATGTTTATTTCTGCTGAAAAACACGTTTTGACACTTTCTGCACACTGGGGTTAAGAGCTGAGTGTGTGGGCTCTTTTGAGCCTTGCAGTTACATAGGGATTCAGTTGTCTGAAAAAACGCGTTTATTTCGGGCTGAAAAACACGTTTTCAAAAGTGTTCTGTTACTGCCCCATAACTTACATGGGGGTGACCAAACTTGCAGAAACATGTTTATTTCTGCTGAAAAACACGTTTTGACACTTTCTGCACACTGGGGTTAAGAGCTGAGTGTGTGGGCTCTTTTGAGCCTTGCAGTTACATAGGGATTCAGTTGTCTGAAAAAACGCGTTTATTTCGGGCTGAAAAACACGTTTTCAAAAGTGTGCTGTTACTGCACCATAACTTACATGGGGGTGACCAAACTTGCAGAAACATGTTTATTTCTGCTGAAAAACACGTTTTGACACTTTCTGCACACTGGGGTTAAGAGCTGAGTGTGTGGGCTCTTTTGAGCCTTGCAGTTACATAGGGATTCAGTTGTCTGAAAAAACGCGTTTATTTCGGGCTGAAAAACACGTTTTCAAAAGTGTGCTGTTACTGCACCATAACTTACATGGGGGTGACCAAACTTGCAGAAACATGTTTATTTCTGCTGAAAAACACGTTTTGGCACTTTCTGCACACTGGGGTTAAGAGCTGAGTGTGTGGGCTCTTTTGAGCCTTGCAGTTACATAGGGATTCAGTTGTCTGAAAAAACGCGTTTATTTCGGGCTGAAAAACACGTTTTCAAAAGTGTGCTGTTACTGCCCCATAACTTACATGGGGGTGACCAAACTTGCAGAAACATGTTTATTTCTGCTGAAAATCATGTTTTGACACTTTCTGCACACTGGGGTTAAGAGCTGAGTGTGTGGGCTCTTCTGAGTCTTGCAGTTACATAGGGATTCAGTTGTCTGAAAAAACGCGTTTATTTCGGGCTGAAAAACACGTTTTCAAAAGTGTGCTGTTACTGCCCCATAACTTACATGGGGGTGACCAAACTTGCAGAAACATGTTTATTTCTGCTGAAAATCATGTTTTGACACTTTCTGCACACTGGGGTTAAGAGCTGAGTGTGTGGGCTCTTCTGAGTCTTGCAGTTACATAGGGATTCAGTTGTCTGAAAAAACGCGTTTATTTCGGGCTGAAAAACACGTTTTCAAAAGTGTGCTGTTACTGCCCCATAACTTACATGGGGGTGACCAAACTTGCAGAAACATGTTTATTTCTGCTGAAAATCATGTTTTGACACTTTCTGCACACTGGGGTTAAGAGCTGAGTGTGTGGGCTCTTTTGAGCCTTGCAGTTACAAAGGGATTCAGTTGCCTGAAAAAACGCGTTTATTTCGGGCTGAAAAACACGTTTTCAAAAGTGTGCTGTTACTGCCCCATAACTTACATGGGGGTGACCAAACTTGCAGAAACATGTTTATTTCTGCTGAAAAACACGTTTTGACACTTTCTGCACACTGGGGTTAAGAGCTGAGTGTGTGGGCTCTTCTGAGTCTTGCAGTTACATAGGGATTCAGTTGTCTGAAAAAACGCGTTTATTTCGGGCTGAAAAACACGTTTTCAAAAGTGTGCTGTTTCTGCCCCATAACTTACATGGGGTTGACCAAACTTGCAGAAACATGTTTATTTCTGCTGAAAATCATGTTTTGACACTTTCTGCACACTGGGGTTAAGAGCTGAGTGTGTGGGCTCTTTTGAGCCTTGCAGTTACAAAGGGATTCAGTTGTCTGAAAAAACGCGTTTATTTCGGGCTGAAAAACACGTTTTCAAAAGTGTGCTGTTACTGCCCCATAACTTACATGGGGCTGACCAAACTTGCAGAAACATGTTTATTTCTGCTGAAAAACACGTTTTGACACTTTCTGCACACTGGGGTTAAGAGCTGAGTGTGTGGGCTCTTCTGAGTCTTGCAGTTACATAGGGATTCAGTTGTCTGAAAAAACGCATTTATTTCGGGCTGAAAAACACGTTTTCAAAAGTGTGCTGTTACTGCCCCATAACTTACATGGGGTTGACCAAACTTGCAGAAACATGTTTATTTCTGCTGAAAATCACGTTTTGACACTTTCTGCACACTGGGGTTAAGAGCTGAGTGTGTGGGCTCTTTTGAGCCTTGCAGTTACATAGGGATTCAGTTGTCTGAAAAAACGCGTTTATTTCGGGCTGAAAAACACGTTTTCAAAAGTGTTCTGTTACTGCCCCATAACTTACATGGGGGTGACCAAACTTGCAGAAACATGTTTATTTCTGCTGAAAAACACGTTTTGACACTTTCTGCACACTGGGGTTAAGAGCTGAGTGTGTGGGCTCTTTTGAGCCTTGCAGTTACATAGGGATTCAGTTGTCTGAAAAAACGCGTTTATTTCGGGCTGAAAAAGACGTTTTTAAAAGTGTTCTGTTACTGCCCCATAACTTACATGGGGGTGACCAAACTTGCAGAAACATGTTTATTTCTGCTGAAAAACACGTTTTGACACTTTCTGCACACTGGGGTTAAGAGCTGAGTGTGTGGGCTCTTTTGAGCCTTGCAGTTACATAGGGATTCAGTTGTCTGAAAAAACGCGTTTATTTCGGGCTGAAAAACACGTTTTCAAAAGTGTGCTGTTACTGCACCATAACTTACATGGGGGTGACCAAACTTGCAGAAACATGTTTATTTCTGCTGAAAAACACGTTTTGACACTTTCTGCACACTGGGGTTAAGAGCTGAGTGTGTGGGCTCTTTTGAGCCTTGCAGTTACATAGGGATTCAGTTGTCTGAAAAAACGCGTTTATTTCGGGCTGAAAAACACGTTTTCAAAAGTGTGCTGTTACTGCACCATAACTTACATGGGGGTGACCAAACTTGCAGAAACATGTTTATTTCTGCTGAAAAACACGTTTTGGCACTTTCTGCACACTGGGGTTAAGAGCTGAGTGTGTGGGCTCTTTTGAGCCTTGCAGTTACATAGGGATTCAGTTGTCTGAAAAAACGCGTTTATTTCGGGCTGAAAAACACGTTTTCAAAAGTGTGCTGTTACTGCCCCATAACTTACATGGGGGTGACCAAACTTGCAGAAACATGTTTATTTCTGCTGAAAATCATGTTTTGACACTTTCTGCACACTGGGGTTAAGAGCTGAGTGTGTGGGCTCTTCTGAGTCTTGCAGTTACATAGGGATTCAGTTGTCTGAAAAAACGCGTTTATTTCGGGCTGAAAAACACGTTTTCAAAAGTGTGCTGTTACTGCCCCATAACTTACATGGGGGTGACCAAACTTGCAGAAACATGTTTATTTCTGCTGAAAATCATGTTTTGACACTTTCTGCACACTGGGGTTAAGAGCTGAGTGTGTGGGCTCTTCTGAGTCTTGCAGTTACATAGGGATTCAGTTGTCTGAAAAAACGCGTTTATTTCGGGCTGAAAAACACGTTTTCAAAAGTGTGCTGTTACTGCCCCATAACTTACATGGGGGTGACCAAACTTGCAGAAACATGTTTATTTCTGCTGAAAATCATGTTTTGACACTTTCTGCACACTGGGGTTAAGAGCTGAGTGTGTGGGCTCTTTTGAGCCTTGCAGTTACAAAGGGATTCAGTTGCCTGAAAAAACGCGTTTATTTCGGGCTGAAAAACACGTTTTCAAAAGTGTGCTGTTACTGCCCCATAACTTACATGGGGGTGACCAAACTTGCAGAAACATGTTTATTTCTGCTGAAAAACACGTTTTGACACTTTCTGCACACTGGGGTTAAGAGCTGAGTGTGTGGGCTCTTCTGAGTCTTGCAGTTACATAGGGATTCAGTTGTCTGAAAAAACGCGTTTATTTCGGGCTGAAAAACACGTTTTCAAAAGTGTGCTGTTTCTGCCCCATAACTTACATGGGGTTGACCAAACTTGCAGAAACATGTTTATTTCTGCTGAAAATCATGTTTTGACACTTTCTGCACACTGGGGTTAAGAGCTGAGTGTGTGGGCTCTTCTGAGTCTTGCAGTTACATAGGGATTCAGTTGTCTGAAAAAACGCGTTTATTTCGGGCTGAAAAACACGTTTTCAAAAGTGTGCTGTTACTGCCCCATAACTTACATGGGGGTGACCAAACTTGCAGAAACATGTTTATTTCTGCTGAAAATCATGTTTTGACACTTTCTGCACACTGGGGTTAAGAGCTGAGTGTGTGGGCTCTTTTGAGCCTTGCAGTTACAAAGGGATTCAGTTGTCTGAAAAAACGCGTTTATTTCGGGCTGAAAAACACGTTTTCAAAAGTGTGCTGTTACTGCCCCATAACTTACATGGGGGTGACCAAACTTGCAGAAACATGTTTATTTCTGCTGAAAAACACGTTTTGACACTTTCTGCACACTGGGGTTAAGAGCTGAGTGTGTGGGCTCTTCTGAGTCTTGCAGTTACATAGGGATTCAGTTGTCTGAAAAAACGCATTTATTTCGGGCTGAAAAACACGTTTTCAAAAGTGTGCTGTTACTGCCCCATAACTTACATGGGGTTGACCAAACTTGCAGAAACATGTTTATTTCTGCTGAAAATCACGTTTTGACACTTTCTGCACACTGGGGTTAAGAGCTGAGTGTGTGGGCTCTTTTGAGCCTTGCAGTTACATAGGGATTCAGTTGTCTGAAAAAACGCGTTTATTTCGGGCTGAAAAACACGTTTTCAAAAGTGTTCTGTTACTGCCCCATAACTTACATGGGGTTGACCAAACTTGCAGAAACATGTTTATTTCTGCTGAAAATCACGTTTTGACACTTTCTGCACACTGGGGTTAAGAGCTGAGTGTGTGGGCTCTACTGAGTCTTGCAGTTACATAGGGATTCAGTTGTCTGAAAAAACGCGTTTATTTCGGGCTGAAAAACACGTTTTCAAAAGTGTTCTGTTACTGCCCCATAACTTACATGGGGGTGACCAAACTTGCAGAAACATGTTTATTTCTGCTGAAAATCACGTTTTGACACTTTCTGCACACTGGGGTTAAGAGCTGAGTGTGTGGGCTCTTTTGAGCCTTGCAGTTACATAGGGATTCAGTTGTCTGAAAAAACGCGTTTATTTCGGGCTGAAAAACACGTTTTCAAAAGTGTTCTGTTACTGCCCCATAACTTACATGGGGTTGACCAAACTTGCAGAAACATGTTTATTTCTGCTGAAAATCACGTTTTGACACTTTCTGCACACTGGGGTTAAGAGCTGAGTGTGTGGGCTCTACTGAGTCTTGCAGTTACATAGGGATTCAGTTGTCTGAAAAAACGCGTTTATTTCGGGCTGAAAAACACGTTTTCAAAAGTGTTCTGTTACTGCCCCATAACTTACATGGGGGTGACCAAACTTGCAGAAACATGTTTATTTCTGCTGAAAAACACGTTTTGACACTTTCTGCACACTGGGGTTAAGAGCTGAGTGTGTGGGCTCTTCTGAGTCTTGCAGTTACATAGGGATTCAGTTGTCTGAAAAAACGCGTTTATTTCGGGCTGAAAAACACGTTTTCAAAAGTGTGCTGTTACTGCCCCATAACTTACATGGGGTTGACCAAACTTGCAGAAACATGTGTATTTCTGCTGAAAATCACGTTTTGACACTTTCTGCACACTGGGGTTAAGAGTTGAGTGTGTGGGCTCTACTGAGTCTTGCAGTTACATAGGGATTCAGTTGTCTGAAAAAACGCGTTTATTTCGGGCTGAAAAACACGTTTTCAAAAGTGTGCTGTTACTGCCCCATAACTTACATGGGGGTGACCAAACTTGCAGAAACATGTTTATTTCTGCTGAAAAACACGTTTTGACACTTTCTGCACACTGGAGTTAAGAGCTGAGTGTGTGGGCTCTTCTGAGTCTTGCAGTTACATAGGGATTCAGTTGTCTGAAAAAACGCGTTTATTTCGGCCTGAAAAACACGTTTTCAAAAGTGTTCTGTTACTGCCCCATAACTTACATGGGGTTGACCAAACTTGCAGAAACATGTTTATTTCTGCTGAAAATCACGTTTTGACACTTTCTGCACACTGGGGTTAAGAGCTGAGTGTGTGGGCTCTACTGAGTCTTGCAGTTACATAGGGATTCAGTTGTCTGAAAAAACGCGTTTATTTCGGGCTGAAAAACACGTTTTCAAAAGTGTTCTGTTACTGCCCCATAACTTACATGGGGGTGACCAAACTTGCAGAAACATGTTTATTTCTGCTGAAAAACACGTTTTGACACTTTCTGCACACTGGGGTTAAGAGCTGAGTGTGTGGGCTCTTCTGAGTCTTGCAGTTACATAGGGATTCAGTTGTCTGAAAAAACGCGTTTATTTCGGGCTGAAAAACACGTTTTCAAAAGTGTGCTGTTACTGCCCCATAACTTACATGGGGTTGACCAAACTTGCAGAAACATGTTTATTTCTGCTGAAAATCACGTTTTGACACTTTCTGCACACTGGGGTTAAGAGCTGAGTGTGTGGGCTCTACTGAGTCTTGCAGTTACATAGGGATTCAGTTGTCTGAAAAAACGCGTTTATTTCGGGCTGAAAAACACGTTTTCAAAAGTGTGCTGTTACTGCCCCATAACTTACATGGGGGTGACCAAACTTGCAGAAACATGTTTATTTCTGCTGAAAAACACGTTTTGACACTTTCTGCACACTGGGGTTAAGAGCTGAGTGTGTGGGCTCTTTTGAGCCTTGCAGTTACAAAGGGATTCAGTTGTCTGAAAAAACGCATTTATTTCGGGCTGAAAAACACGTTTTCAAAAGTGTGCTGTTACTGCCCCATAACTTACATGGGGGTGACCAAACTTGCAGAAACATGTTTATTTCTGCTGAAAAACACGTTTTGACACTTTCTGCACACTGGGGTTAAGAGCTGAGTGTGTGGGCTCTTCTGAGTCTTGCAGTTACATAGGGATTCAGTTGTCTGAAAAAACGCATTTATTTCGGGCTGAAAAACACGTTTTCAAAAGTGTGCTGTTACTGCCCCATAACTTACATGGGGTTGACCAAACTTGCAGAAACATGTTTATTTCTGCTGAAAATCACGTTTTGACACTTTCTGCACACTGGGGTTAAGAGCTGAGTGTGTGGGCTCTTTTGAGCCTTGCAGTTACATAGGGATTCAGTTGTCTGAAAAAACGCGTTTATTTCGGGCTGAAAAACACGTTTTCAAAAGTGTTCTGTTACTGCCCCATAACTTACATGGGGTTGACCAAACTTGCAGAAACATGTTTATTTCTGCTGAAAATCACGTTTTGACACTTTCTGCACACTGGGGTTAAGAGCTGAGTGTGTGGGCTCTACTGAGTCTTGCAGTTACATAGGGATTCAGTTGTCTGAAAAAACGCGTTTATTTCGGGCTGAAAAACACGTTTTCAAAAGTGTTCTGTTACTGCCCCATAACTTACATGGGGGTGACCAAACTTGCAGAAACATGTTTATTTCTGCTGAAAAACACGTTTTGACACTTTCTGCACACTGGGGTTAAGAGCTGAGTGTGTGGGCTCTTCTGAGTCTTGCAGTTACATAGGGATTCAGTTGTCTGAAAAAACGCGTTTATTTCGGGCTGAAAAACACGTTTTCAAAAGTGTGCTGTTACTGCCCCATAACTTACATGGGGTTGACCAAACTTGCAGAAACATGTTTATTTCTGCTGAAAATCACGTTTTGACACTTTCTGCACACTGGGGTTAAGAGCTGAGTGTGTGGGCTCTACTGAGTCTTGCAGTTACATAGGGATTCAGTTGTCTGAAAAAACGCGTTTATTTCGGGCTGAAAAACACGTTTTCAAAAGTGTGCTGTTACTGCCCCATAACTTACATGGGGGTGACCAAACTTGCAGAAACATGTTTATTTCTGCTGAAAATCACGTTTTGACACTTTCTGCACACTGGGGTTAAGAGCTGAGTGTGTGGGCTCTTTTGAGCCTTGCAGTTACATAGGGATTCAGATGTCTGAAAAAACGCGTTTATTTCGGGCTGAAAAACACGTTTTCAAAAGTGTTCTGTTACTGCCCCATAACTTACATGGGGTTGACCAAACTTGCAGAAACATGTTTATTTCTGCTGAAAATCACGTTTTGACACTTTCTGCACACTGGGGTTAAGAGCTGAGTGTGTGGGCTCTACTGAGTCTTGCAGTTACATAGGGATTCAGTTGTCTGAAAAAACGCGTTTATTTCGGGCTGAAAAACACGTTTTCAAAAGTGTTCTGTTACTGCCCCATAACTTACATGGGGGTGACCAAACTTGCAGAAACATGTTTATTTCTGCTGAAAATCACGTTTTGACACTTTCTGCACACTGGGGTTAAGAGCTGAGTGTGTGGGCTCTACTGAGTCTTGCAGTTACATAGGGATTCAGTTGTCTGAAAAAACGCGTTTATTTCGGGCTGAAAAACACGTTTTCAAAAGTGTGCTGTTACTGCCCCATAACTTACATGGGGGTGACCAAACTTGCAGAAACATGTTTATTTCTGCTGAAAAACACGTTTTGACACTTTCTGCACACTGGAGTTAAGAGCTGAGTGTGTGGGCTCTTCTGAGTCTTGCAGTTACATAGGGATTCAGTTGTCTGAAAAAACGCGTTTATTTCGGGCTGAAAAACACGTTTTCAAAAGTGTTCTGTTACTGCCCCATAACTTACATGGGGGTGACCAAACTTGCAGAAACATGTTTATTTCTGCTGAAAAACACGTTTTGACACTTTCTGCACACTGGGGTTAAGAGCTGAGTGTGTGGGCTCTTCTGAGTCTTGCAGTTACATAGGGATTCAGTTGTCTGAAAAAACGCGTTTATTTCGGGCTGAAAAACACGTTTTCAAAAGTGTGCTGTTACTGCCCCATAACTTACATGGGGTTGACCAAACTTGCAGAAACATGTTTATTTCTGCTGAAAATCACGTTTTGACACTTTCTGCACACTGGGGTTAAGAGCTGAGTGTGTGGGCTCTACTGAGTCTTGCAGTTACATAGGGATTCAGTTGTCTGAAAAAACGCGTTTATTTCGGGCTGAAAAACACGTTTTCAAAAGTGTGCTGTTACTGCCCCATAACTTACATGGGGGTGACCAAACTTGCAGAAACATGTTTATTTCTGCTGAAAAACACGTTTTGACACTTTCTGCACACTGGGGTTAAGAGCTGAGTGTGTGGGCTCTTCTGAGTCTTGCAGTTACATAGGGATTCAGTTGTCTGAAAAAACGCATTTATTTCGGGCTGAAAAACACGTTTTCAAAAGTGTGCTGTTACTGCCCCATAACTTACATGGGGTTGACCAAACTTGCAGAAACATGTTTATTTCTGCTGAAAATCATGTTTTGACACTTTCTGCACACTGTGGTTAAGAGCTGAGTGTGTGGGCTCTTCTGAGTCTTGCAGTTACATAGGGATTCAGTTGTCTGAAAAAACGCGTTTATTTCGGGCTGAAAAACACGTTTTCAAAAGTGTGCTGTTACTGCCCCATAACTTACATGGGGGTGACCAAACTTGCAGAAACATGTTTATTTCTGCTGAAAATCATGTTTTGACACTTTCTGCACACTGGGGTTAAGAGCTGAGTGTGTGGGCTCTTTTGAGCCTTGCAGTTACAAAGGGATTCAGTTGTCTGAAAAAACGCGTTTATTTCGGGCTGAAAAACACGTTTTCAAAAGTGTGCTGTTACTGCCCCATAACTTACATGGGGGTGACCAAACTTGCAGAAACATGTTTATTTCTGCTGAAAAACACGTTTTGACACTTTCTGCACACTGGGGTTAAGAGCTGAGTGTGTGGGCTCTTCTGAGTCTTGCAGTTACATAGGGATTCAGTTGTCTGAAAAAACGCATTTATTTCGGGCTGAAAAACACGTTTTCAAAAGTGTGCTGTTACTGCCCCATAACTTACATGGGGTTGACCAAACTTGCAGAAACATGTTTATTTCTGCTGAAAATCACGTTTTGACACTTTCTGCACACTGGGGTTAAGAGCTGAGTGTGTGGGCTCTTTTGAGCCTTGCAGTTACATAGGGATTCAGTTGTCTGAAAAAACGCGTTTATTTCGGGCTGAAAAACACGTTTCAAAAGTGTTCTGTTACTGCCCCATAACTTACATGGGGGTGACCAAACTTGCAGAAACATGTTTATTTCTGCTGAAAACACGTTTTGACACTTTCTGCACACTGGGGTTAAGAGCTGAGTGTGTGGGCTCTTCTGAGTCTTGCAGTTACATAGGGATTCAGTTGTCTGAAAAAACGCGTTTATTTCGGGCTGGAAAACACGTTTTCAAAAGTGTGCTGTTACTGCCCCATAACTTACATGGGGTTGACCAAACTTGCAGAAACATGTTTATTTCTGCTGAAAATCATGTTTTGACACTTTCTGCACACTGGGGTTAAGAGCTGAGTGTGTGGGCTCTTTTGAGCCTTGCAGTTACAAAGGGATTCAGTTGTCTGAAAAAACGCGTTTATTTCGGGCTGAAAAACACGTTTTCAAAAGTGTGCTGTTACTGCCCCATAACTTACATGGGGGTGACCAAACTTGCAGAAACATGTTTATTTCTGCTGAAAAACACGTTTTGACACTTTCTGCACACTGGGGTTAAGAGCTGAGTGTGTGGGCTCTTCTGAGTCTTGCAGTTACATAGGGATTCAGTTGTCTGAAAAAACGCATTTATTTCGGGCTGAAAAACACGTTTTCAAAAGTGTGCTGTTACTGCCCCATAACTTACATGGGGTTGACCAAACTTGCAGAAACATGTTTATTTCTGCTGAAAATCACGTTTTGACACTTTCTGCACACTGAGGTTAAGAGCTGAGTGTGTGGGCTCTTTTGAGCCTTGCAGTTACATAGGGATTCAGTTGTCTGAAAAAACGCGTTTATTTCGGGCTGAAAAACACGTTTTCAAAAGTGTTCTGTTACTACCCCATAACTTACATGGGGGTGACCAAACTTGCAGAAACATGTTTATTTCTGCTGAAAAACACGTTTTGACACTTTCTGCACACTGGGGTTAAGAGCTGAGTGTGTGGGCTCTTCTGAGTCTTGCAGTTACATAGGGATTCAGTTGTCTGAAAAAACGCGTTTATTTCGGGCTGAAAAACACGTTTTCAAAAGTGTGCTGTTACTGCCCCATAACTTACATGGGGTTGACCAAACTTGCAGAAACATGTTTATTTCTGCTGAAAATCACGTTTTGACACTTTCTGCACACTGGGGTTAAGAGCTGAGTGTGTGGGCTCTACTGAGTCTTGCAGTTACATAGGGATTCAGTTGTCTGAAAAAACGCGTTTATTTCGGGCTGAAAAACACGTTTTCAAAAGTGTTCTGTTACTGCCCCATAACTTACATGGGGGTGACCAAACTTGCAGAAACATGTTTATTTCTGCTGAAAAACACGTTTTGACACTTTCTGCACACTGGGGTTAAGAGCTGAGTGTGTGGGCTCTTCTGAGTCTTGCAGTTACATAGGGATTCAGTTGTCTGAAAAAACGCGTTTATTTCGGGCTGAAAAACACGTTTTCAAAAGTGTGCTGTTACTGCCCCATAACTTACATGGGGTTGACCAAACTTGCAGAAACATGTTTATTTCTGCTGAAAATCACGTTTTGACACTTTCTGCACACTGGGGTTAAGAGCTGAGTGTGTGGGCTCTTTTGAGCCTTGCAGTTACATAGGGATTCAGTTGTCTGAAAAAACGCGTTTATTTCGGGCTGAAAAACACGTTTTCAAAAGTGTGCTGTTACTGCACCATAACTTACATGGGGGTGACCAAACTTGCAGAAACATGTTTATTTCTGCTGAAAAACACGTTTTGACACTTTCTGCACACTGGGGTTAAGAGCTGAGTGTGTGGGCTCTTTTGAGCCTTGCAGTTACATAGGGATTCAGTTGTCTGAAAAAACGCGTTTATTTCGGGCTGAAAAACACGTTTTCAAAAGTGTTCTGTTACTGCCCCATAACTTACATGGGGGTGACCAAACTTGCAGAAACATGTTTATTTCTGCTGAAAAACACGTTTTGACACTTTCTGCACACTGGGGTTAAGAGCTGAGTGTGTGGGCTCTTTTGAGCCTTGCAGTTACATAGGGATTCAGTTGTCTGAAAAAACGCGTTTATTTCGGGCTGAAAAACACGTTTTCAAAAGTGTGCTGTTACTGCACCATAACTTACATGGGGGTGACCAAACTTGCAGAAACATGTTTATTTCTGCTGAAAAACACGTTTTGACACTTTCTGCACACTGGGGTTAAGAGCTGAGTGTGTGGGCTCTTTTGAGCCTTGCAGTTACATAGGGATTCAGTTGTCTGAAAAAACGTGTTTATTTCGGGCTGAAAAACACGTTTTCAAAAGTGTGCTGTTACTGCCCCATAACTTACATGGGGGTGACCAAACTTGCAGAAACATGTTTATTTCTGCTGAAAAACACGTTTTGACACTTTCTGCACACTGGAGTTAAGAGCTGAGTGTGTAGGCTCTTCTGAGTCTTGCAGTTACATAGGGATTCAGTTGTCTGAAAAAACGCGTTTATTTCGGGCTGAAAAACACGTTTTCAAAAGTGTGCTGTTACTGCCCCATAACTTACATGGGGTTGACCAAACTTGCAGAAACATGTTTATTTCTGCTGAAAATCATGTTTTGACACTTTCTGCACACTGGGGTTAAGAGCTGAGTGTGTGGGCTCTTCTGAGTCTTGCAGTTACATAGGGATTCAGTTGTCTGAAAAAACGCGTTTATTTCGGGCTGAAAAACACGTTTTCAAAAGTGTGCTGTTACTGCCCCATAACTTACATGGGGGTGACCAAACTTGCAGAAACATGTTTATTTCTGCTGAAAATCATGTTTTGACACTTTCTGCACACTGGGGTTAAGAGCTGAGTGTGTGGGCTCTTTTGAGCCTTGCAGTTACAAAGGGATTCAGTTGCCTGAAAAAACGCGTTTATTTCGGGCTGAAAAACACGTTTTCAAAAGTGTGCTGTTACTGCCCCATAACTTACATGGGGGTGACCAAACTTGCAGAAACATGTTTATTTCTGCTGAAAAACACGTTTTGACACTTTCTGCACACTGGGGTTAAGAGCTGAGTGTGTGGGCTCTTCTGAGTCTTGCAGTTACATAGGGATTCAGTTGTCTGAAAAAACGCGTTTATTTCGGGCTGAAAAACACGTTTTCAAAAGTGTGCTGTTTCTGCCCCATAACTTACATGGGGTTGACCAAACTTGCAGAAACATGTTTATTTCTGCTGAAAATCATGTTTTGACACTTTCTGCACACTGGGGTTAAGAGCTGAGTGTGTGGGCTCTTCTGAGTCTTGCAGTTACATAGGGATTCAGTTGTCTGAAAAAACGCGTTTATTTCGGGCTGAAAAACACGTTTTCAAAAGTGTGCTGTTACTGCCCCATAACTTACATGGGGGTGACCAAACTTGCAGAAACATGTTTATTTCTGCTGAAAATCATGTTTTGACACTTTCTGCACACTGGGGTTAAGAGCTGAGTGTGTGGGCTCTTTTGAGCCTTGCAGTTACAAAGGGATTCAGTTGTCTGAAAAAACGCGTTTATTTCGGGCTGAAAAACACGTTTTCAAAAGTGTGCTGTTACTGCCCCATAACTTACATGGGGGTGACCAAACTTGCAGAAACATGTTTATTTCTGCTGAAAAACACGTTTTGACACTTTCTGCACACTGGGGTTAAGAGCTGAGTGTGTGGGCTCTTCTGAGTCTTGCAGTTACATAGGGATTCAGTTGTCTGAAAAAACGCATTTATTTCGGGCTGAAAAACACGTTTTCAAAAGTGTGCTGTTACTGCCCCATAACTTACATGGGGTTGACCAAACTTGCAGAAACATGTTTATTTCTGCTGAAAATCACGTTTTGACACTTTCTGCACACTGGGGTTAAGAGCTGAGTGTGTGGGCTCTTTTGAGCCTTGCAGTTACATAGGGATTCAGTTGTCTGAAAAAACGCGTTTATTTCGGGCTGAAAAACACGTTTTCAAAAGTGTTCTGTTACTGCCCCATAACTTACATGGGGGTGACCAAACTTGCAGAAACATGTTTATTTCTGCTGAAAAACACGTTTTGACACTTTCTGCACACTGGGGTTAAGAGCTGAGTGTGTGGGCTCTTTTGAGCCTTGCAGTTACATAGGGATTCAGTTGTCTGAAAAAACGCGTTTATTTCGGGCTGAAAAACACGTTTTCAAAAGTGTGCTGTTACTGCACCATAACTTACATGGGGGTGACCAAACTTGCAGAAACATGTTTATTTCTGCTGAAAAACACGTTTTGACACTTTCTGCACACTGGGGTTAAGAGCTGAGTGTGTGGGCTCTTTTGAGCCTTGCAGTTACATAGGGATTCAGTTGTCTGAAAAAACGTGTTTATTTCGGGCTGAAAAACACGTTTTCAAAAGTGTGCTGTTACTGCCCCATAACTTACATGGGGGTGACCAAACTTGCAGAAACATGTTTATTTCTGCTGAAAAACACGTTTTGACACTTTCTGCACACTGGAGTTAAGAGCTGAGTGTGTAGGCTCTTCTGAGTCTTGCAGTTACATAGGGATTCAGTTGTCTGAAAAAACGCGTTTATTTCGGGCTGAAAAACACGTTTTCAAAAGTGTGCTGTTACTGCCCCATAACTTACATGGGGGTGACCAAACTTGCAGAAACATGTTTATTTCTGCTGAAAATCATGTTTTGACACTTTCTGCACACTGGGGTTAAGAGCTGAGTGTGTGGGCTCTTCTGAGTCTTGCAGTTACATAGGGATTCAGTTGTCTGAAAAAACGCGTTTATTTCGGGCTGAAAAACACGTTTTCAAAAGTGTGCTGTTACTGCCCCATAACTTACATGGGGTTGACCAAACTTGCAGAAACATGTTTATTTCTGCTGAAAATCATGTTTTGACACTTTCTGCACACTGGGGTTAAGAGCTGAGTGTGTGGGCTCTTCTGAGTCTTGCAGTTACATAGGGATTCAGTTGTCTGAAAAAACGCGTTTATTTCGGGCTGAAAAACACGTTTTCAAAAGTGTGCTGTTTCTGCCCCATAACTTACGTGGGGTTGACCAAACTTGCAGAAACATGTTTATTTCTGCTGAAAATCATGTTTTGACACTTTCTGCACACTGGGGTTAAGAGCTGAGTGTGTGGGCTCTTCTGAGTCTTGCAGTTACATAGGGATTCAGTTGTCTGAAAAAACGCGTTTATTTCGGGCTGAAAAACACGTTTTCAAAAGTGTGCTGTTACTGCCCCATAACTTACATGGGGGTGACCAAACTTGCAGAAACATGTTTATTTCTGCTGAAAATCATGTTTTGACACTTTCTGCACACTGGGGTTAAGAGCTGAGTGTGTGGGCTCTTTTGAGCCTTGCAGTTACAAAGGGATTCAGTTGTCTGAAAAAACGCGTTTATTTCGGGCTGAAAAACACGTTTTCAAAAGTGTGCTGTTACTGCCCCATAACTTACATGGGGGTGACCAAACTTGCAGAAACATGTTTATTTCTGCTGAAAAACACGTTTTGACACTTTCTGCACACTGGGGTTAAGAGCTGAGTGTGTGGGCTCTTCTGAGTCTTGCAGTTACATAGGGATTCAGTTGTCTGAAAAAACGCATTTATTTCGGGCTGAAAAACACGTTTTCAAAAGTGTGCTGTTACTGCCCCATAACTTACATGGGGTTGACCAAACTTGCAGAAACATGTTTATTTCTGCTGAAAATCACGTTTTGACACTTTCTGCACACTGGGGTTAAGAGCTGAGTGTGTGGGCTCTTTTGAGCCTTGCAGTTACATAGGGATTCAGTTGTCTGAAAAAACGCGTTTATTTCGGGCTGAAAAACACGTTTTCAAAAGTGTTCTGTTACTGCCCCATAACTTACATGGGGGTGACCAAACTTGCAGAAACATGTTTATTTCTGCTGAAAAACACGTTTTGACACTTTCTGCACACTGGGGTTAAGAGCTGAGTGTGTGGGCTCTTTTGAGCCTTGCAGTTACATAGGGATTCAGTTGTCTGAAAAAACGCGTTTATTTCGGGCTGAAAAACACGTTTTCAAAAGTGTGCTGTTACTGCACCATAACTTACATGGGGGTGACCAAACTTGCAGAAACATGTTTATTTCTGCTGAAAAACACGTTTTGACACTTTCTGCACACTGGGGTTAAGAGCTGAGTGTGTGGGCTCTTTTGAGCCTTGCAGTTACATAGGGATTCAGTTGTCTGAAAAAACGTGTTTATTTCGGGCTGAAAAACACGTTTTCAAAAGTGTGCTGTTACTGCCCCATAACTTACATGGGGGTGACCAAACTTGCAGAAACATGTTTATTTCTGCTGAAAAACACGTTTTGACACTTTCTGCACACTGGAGTTAAGAGCTGAGTGTGTAGGCTCTTCTGAGTCTTGCAGTTACATAGGGATTCAGTTGTCTGAAAAAACGCGTTTATTTCGGGCTGAAAAACACGTTTTCAAAAGTGTGCTGTTACTGCCCCATAACTTACATGGGGGTGACCAAACTTGCAGAAACATGTTTATTTCTGCTGAAAATCATGTTTTGACACTTTCTGCACACTGGGGTTAAGAGCTGAGTGTGTGGGCTCTTCTGAGTCTTGCAGTTACATAGGGATTCAGTTGTCTGAAAAAACGCGTTTATTTCGGGCTGAAAAACACGTTTTCAAAAGTGTGCTGTTACTGCCCCATAACTTACATGGGGGTGACCAAACTTGCAGAAACATGTTTATTTCTGCTGAAAATCATGTTTTGACACTTTTTGCACACTGGGGTTAAGAGCTGAGTGTGTGGGCTCTTCTGAGTCTTGCAGTTACATAGGGATTCAGTTGTCTGAAAAAACGCGTTTATTTCGGGCTGAAAAACACGTTTTCAAAAGTGTGCTGTTACTGCCCCATAACTTACATGGGGGTGACCAAACTTGCAGAAACATGTTTATTTCTGCTGAAAATCATGTTTTGACACTTTCTGCACACTGGGGTTAAGAGCTGAGTGTGTGGGCTCTTTTGAGCCTTGCAGTTACAAAGGGATTCAGTTGCCTGAAAAAACGCGTTTATTTCGGGCTGAAAAACACGTTTTCAAAAGTGTGCTGTTACTGCCCCATAACTTACATGGGGGTGACCAAACTTGCAGAAACATGTTTATTTCTGCTGAAAAACACGTTTTGACACTTTCTGCACACTGGGGTTAAGAGCTGAGTGTGTGGGCTCTTCTGAGTCTTGCAGTTACATAGGGATTCAGTTGTCTGAAAAAACGCGTTTATTTCGGGCTGAAAAACACGTTTTCAAAAGTGTGCTGTTTCTGCCCCATAACTTACATGGGGTTGACCAAACTTGCAGAAACATGTTTATTTCTGCTGAAAATCATGTTTTGACACTTTCTGCACACTGGGGTTAAGAGCTGAGTGTGTGGGCTCTTCTGAGTCTTGCAGTTACATAGGGATTCAGTTGTCTGAAAAAACGCGTTTATTTCGGGCTGAAAAACACGTTTTCAAAAGTGTGCTGTTACTGCCCCATAACTTACATGGGGGTGACCAAACTTGCAGAAACATGTTTATTTCTGCTGAAAATCATGTTTTGACACTTTCTGCACACTGGGGTTAAGAGCTGAGTGTGTGGGCTCTTTTGAGCCTTGCAGTTACAAAGGGATTCAGTTGTCTGAAAAAACGCGTTTATTTCGGGCTGAAAAACACGTTTTCAAAAGTGTGCTGTTACTGCCCCATAACTTACATGGGGGTGACCAAACTTGCAGAAACATGTTTATTTCTGCTGAAAAACACGTTTTGACACTTTCTGCACACTGGGGTTAAGAGCTGAGTGTGTGGGCTCTTCTGAGTCTTGCAGTTACATAGGGATTCAGTTGTCTGAAAAAACGCATTTATTTCGGGCTGAAAAACACGTTTTCAAAAGTGTGCTGTTACTGCCCCATAACTTACATGGGGTTGACCAAACTTGCAGAAACATGTTTATTTCTGCTGAAAATCACGTTTTGACACTTTCTGCACACTGGGGTTAAGAGCTGAGTGTGTGGGCTCTTTTGAGCCTTGCAGTTACATAGGGATTCAGTTGTCTGAAAAAACGCGTTTATTTCGGGCTGAAAAACACGTTTTCAAAAGTGTTCTGTTACTGCCCCATAACTTACATGGGGGTGACCAAACTTGCAGAAACATGTTTATTTCTGCTGAAAAACACGTTTTGACACTTTCTGCACACTGGGGTTAAGAGCTGAGTGTGTGGGCTCTTTTGAGCCTTGCAGTTACATAGGGATTCAGTTGTCTGAAAAAACGCGTTTATTTCGGGCTGAAAAACACGTTTTCAAAAGTGTTCTGTTACTGCCCCATAACTTACATGGGGGTGACCAAACTTGCAGAAACATGTTTATTTCTGCTGAAAAACACGTTTTGACACTTTCTGCACACTGGGGTTAAGAGCTGAGTGTGTGGGCTCTTTTGAGCCTTGCAGTTACATAGGGATTCAGTTGTCTGAAAAAACGCGTTTATTTCGGGCTGAAAAACACGTTTTCAAAAGTGTGCTGTTACTGCACCATAACTTACATGGGGGTGACCAAACTTGCAGAAACATGTTTATTTCTGCTGAAAAACACGTTTTGACACTTTCTGCACACTGGGGTTAAGAGCTGAGTGTGTGGGCTCTTTTGAGCCTTGCAGTTACATAGGGATTCAGTTGTCTGAAAAAACGCGTTTATTTCGGGCTGAAAAACACGTTTTCAAAAGTGTGCTGTTACTGCACCATAACTTACATGGGGGTGACCAAACTTGCAGAAACATGTTTATTTCTGCTGAAAAACACGTTTTGGCACTTTCTGCACACTGGGGTTAAGAGCTGAGTGTGTGGGCTCTTTTGAGCCTTGCAGTTACATAGGGATTCAGTTGTCTGAAAAAACGTGTTTATTTCGGGCTGAAAAACACGTTTTCAAAAGTGTGCTGTTACTGCCCCATAACTTACATGGGGGTGACCAAACTTGCAGAAACATGTTTATTTCTGCTGAAAAACACGTTTTGACACTTTCTGCACACTGGAGTTAAGAGCTGAGTGTGTAGGCTCTTCTGAGTCTTGCAGTTACATAGGGATTCAGTTGTCTGAAAAAACGCGTTTATTTCGGGCTGAAAAACACGTTTTCAAAAGTGTGCTGTTACTGCCCCATAACTTACATGGGGGTGACCAAACTTGCAGAAACATGTTTATTTCTGCTGAAAATCATGTTTTGACACTTTCTGCACACTGGGGTTAAGAGCTGAGTGTGTGGGCTCTTCTGAGTCTTGCAGTTACATAGGGATTCAGTTGTCTGAAAAAACGCGTTTATTTCGGGCTGAAAAACACGTTTTCAAAAGTGTGCTGTTACTGCCCCATAACTTACATGGGGGTGACCAAACTTGCAGAAACATGTTTATTTCTGCTGAAAATCATGTTTTGACACTTTCTGCACACTGGGGTTAAGAGCTGAGTGTGTGGGCTCTTCTGAGTCTTGCAGTTACATAGGGATTCAGTTGTCTGAAAAAACGCGTTTATTTCGGGCTGAAAAACACGTTTTCAAAAGTGTGCTGTTACTGCCCCATAACTTACATGGGGGTGACCAAACTTGCAGAAACATGTTTATTTCTGCTGAAAATCATGTTTTGACACTTTCTGCACACTGGGGTTAAGAGCTGAGTGTGTGGGCTCTTTTGAGCCTTGCAGTTACAAAGGGATTCAGTTGCCTGAAAAAACGCGTTTATTTCGGGCTGAAAAACACGTTTTCAAAAGTGTGCTGTTACTGCCCCATAACTTACATGGGGGTGACCAAACTTGCAGAAACATGTTTATTTCTGCTGAAAAACACGTTTTGACACTTTCTGCACACTGGGGTTAAGAGCTGAGTGTGTGGGCTCTTCTGAGTCTTGCAGTTACATAGGGATTCAGTTGTCTGAAAAAACGCGTTTATTTCGGGCTGAAAAACACGTTTTCAAAAGTGTGCTGTTTCTGCCCCATAACTTACATGGGGTTGACCAAACTTGCAGAAACATGTTTATTTCTGCTGAAAATCATGTTTTGACACTTTCTGCACACTGGGGTTAAGAGCTGAGTGTGTGGGCTCTTCTGAGTCTTGCAGTTACATAGGGATTCAGTTGTCTGAAAAAACGCGTTTATTTCGGGCTGAAAAACACGTTTTCAAAAGTGTGCTGTTACTGCCCCATAACTTACATGGGGGTGACCAAACTTGCAGAAACATGTTTATTTCTGCTGAAAATCATGTTTTGACACTTTCTGCACACTGGGGTTAAGAGCTGAGTGTGTGGGCTCTTTTGAGCCTTGCAGTTACAAAGGGATTCAGTTGTCTGAAAAAACGCGTTTATTTCGGGCTGAAAAACACGTTTTCAAAAGTGTGCTGTTACTGCCCCATAACTTACATGGGGGTGACCAAACTTGCAGAAACATGTTTATTTCTGCTGAAAAACACGTTTTGACACTTTCTGCACACTGGGGTTAAGAGCTGAGTGTGTGGGCTCTTCTGAGTCTTGCAGTTACATAGGGATTCAGTTGTCTGAAAAAACGCATTTATTTCGGGCTGAAAAACACGTTTTCAAAAGTGTGCTGTTACTGCCCCATAACTTACATGGGGTTGACCAAACTTGCAGAAACATGTTTATTTCTGCTGAAAATCACGTTTTGACACTTTCTGCACACTGGGGTTAAGAGCTGAGTGTGTGGGCTCTTTTGAGCCTTGCAGTTACATAGGGATTCAGTTGTCTGAAAAAACGCGTTTATTTCGGGCTGAAAAACACGTTTTCAAAAGTGTTCTGTTACTGCCCCATAACTTACATGGGGTTGACCAAACTTGCAGAAACATGTTTATTTCTGCTGAAAATCACGTTTTGACACTTTCTGCACACTGGGGTTAAGAGCTGAGTGTGTGGGCTCTACTGAGTCTTGCAGTTACATAGGGATTCAGTTGTCTGAAAAAACGCGTTTATTTCGGGCTGAAAAACACGTTTTCAAAAGTGTTCTGTTACTGCCCCATAACTTACATGGGGTTGACCAAACTTGCAGAAACATGTTTATTTCTGCTGAAAATCACGTTTTGAAACTTTCTGCACACTGGGGTTAAGAGCTGAGTGTGTGGGCTCTACTGAGTCTTGCAGTTACATAGGGATTCAGTTGTCTGAAAAAACGCGTTTATTTCGGGCTGAAAAACACGTTTTCAAAAGTGTTCTGTTACTGCCCCATAACTTACATGGGGGTGACCAAACTTGCAGAAACATGTTTATTTCTGCTGAAAAACACGTTTTGACACTTTCTGCACACTGGGGTTAAGAGCTGAGTGTGTGGGCTCTTCTGAGTCTTGCAGTTACATAGGGATTCAGTTGTCTGAAAAAACGCGTTTATTTCGGGCTGAAAAACACGTTTTCAAAAGTGTGCTGTTACTGCCCCATAACTTACATGGGGGTGACCAAACTTGCAGAAACATGTTTATTTCTGCTGAAAATCATGTTTTGACACTTTCTGCACACTGGGGTTAAGAGCTGAGTGTGTGGGCTCTTTTGAGCCTTGCAGTTACAAAGGGATTCAGTTGCCTGAAAAAACGCGTTTATTTCGGGCTGAAAAACACGTTTTCAAAAGTGTGCTGTTACTGCCCCATAACTTACATGGGGGTGACCAAACTTGCAGAAACATGTTTATTTCTGCTGAAAAACACGTTTTGACACTTTCTGCACACTGGGGTTAAGAGCTGAGTGTGTGGGCTCTTTTGAGCCTTGCAGTTACATAGGGATTCAGTTGTCTGAAAAAACGCGTTTATTTCGGGCTGAAAAACACGTTTTCAAAAGTGTTCTGTTACTGCCCCATAACTTACATGGGGTTGACCAAACTTGCAGAAACATGTTTATTTCTGCTGAAAATCACGTTTTGACACTTTCTGCACACTGGGGTTAAGAGCTGAGTGTGTGGGCTCTACTGAGTCTTGCAGTTACATAGGGATTCAGTTGTCTGAAAAAACGCGTTTATTTCGGGCTGAAAAACACGTTTTCAAAAGTGTTCTGTTACTGCCCCATAACTTACATGGGGTTGACCAAACTTGCAGAAACATGTTTATTTCTGCTGAAAATCACGTTTTGAAACTTTCTGCACACTGGGGTTAAGAGCTGAGTGTGTGGGCTCTACTGAGTCTTGCAGTTACATAGGGATTCAGTTGTCTGAAAAAACGCGTTTATTTCGGGCTGAAAAACACGTTTTCAAAAGTGTTCTGTTACTGCCCCATAACTTACATGGGGGTGACCAAACTTGCAGAAACATGTTTATTTCTGCTGAAAAACACGTTTTGACACTTTCTGCACACTGGGGTTAAGAGCTGAGTGTGTGGGCTCTTCTGAGTCTTGCAGTTACATAGGGATTCAGTTGTCTGAAAAAACGCGTTTATTTCGGGCTGAAAAACACGTTTTCAAAAGTGTGCTGTTACTGCCCCATAACTTACATGGGGGTGACCAAACTTGCAGAAACATGTTTATTTCTGCTGAAAATCATGTTTTGACACTTTCTGCACACTGGGGTTAAGAGCTGAGTGTGTGGGCTCTTTTGAGCCTTGCAGTTACAAAGGGATTCAGTTGCCTGAAAAAACGCGTTTATTTCGGGCTGAAAAACACGTTTTCAAAAGTGTGCTGTTACTGCCCCATAACTTACATGGGGGTGACCAAACTTGCAGAAACATGTTTATTTCTGCTGAAAAACACGTTTTGACACTTTCTGCACACTGGGGTTAAGAGCTGAGTGTGTGGGCTCTTCTGAGTCTTGCAGTTACATAGGGATTCAGTTGTCTGAAAAAACGCGTTTATTTCGGGCTGAAAAACACGTTTTCAAAAGTGTGCTGTTTCTGCCCCATAACTTACATGGGGTTGACCAAACTTGCAGAAACATGTTTATTTCTGCTGAAAATCATGTTTTGACACTTTCTGCACACTGGGGTTAAGAGCTGAGTGTGTGGGCTCTTCTGAGTCTTGCAGTTACATAGGGATTCAGTTGTCTGAAAAAACGCGTTTATTTCGGGCTGAAAAACACGTTTTCAAAAGTGTGCTGTTACTGCCCCATAACTTACATGGGGGTGACCAAACTTGCAGAAACATGTTTATTTCTGCTGAAAATCATGTTTTGACACTTTCTGCACACTGGGGTTAAGAGCTGAGTGTGTGGGCTCTTTTGAGCCTTGCAGTTACAAAGGGATTCAGTTGTCTGAAAAAACGCGTTTATTTCGGGCTGAAAAACACGTTTTCAAAAGTGTGCTGTTACTGCCCCATAACTTACATGGGGGTGACCAAACTTGCAGAAACATGTTTATTTCTGCTGAAAAACACGTTTTGACACTTTCTGCACACTGGGGTTAAGAGCTGAGTGTGTGGGCTCTTCTGAGTCTTGCAGTTACATAGGGATTCAGTTGTCTGAAAAAACGCATTTATTTCGGGCTGAAAAACACGTTTTCAAAAGTGTGCTGTTACTGCCCCATAACTTACATGGGGTTGACCAAACTTGCAGAAACATGTTTATTTCTGCTGAAAATCACGTTTTGACACTTTCTGCACACTGGGGTTAAGAGCTGAGTGTGTGGGCTCTTTTGAGCCTTGCAGTTACATAGGGATTCAGTTGTCTGAAAAAACGCGTTTATTTCGGGCTGAAAAACACGTTTTCAAAAGTGTTCTGTTACTGCCCCATAACTTACATGGGGTTGACCAAACTTGCAGAAACATGTTTATTTCTGCTGAAAATCACGTTTTGACACTTTCTGCACACTGGGGTTAAGAGCTGAGTGTGTGGGCTCTACTGAGTCTTGCAGTTACATAGGGATTCAGTTGTCTGAAAAAACGCGTTTATTTCGGGCTGAAAAACACGTTTTCAAAAGTGTTCTGTTACTGCCCCATAACTTACATGGGGGTGACCAAACTTGCAGAAACATGTTTATTTCTGCTGAAAATCACGTTTTGACACTTTCTGCACACTGGGGTTAAGAGCTGAGTGTGTGGGCTCTTTTGAGCCTTGCAGTTACATAGGGATTCAGTTGTCTGAAAAAACGCGTTTATTTCGGGCTGAAAAACACGTTTTCAAAAGTGTTCTGTTACTGCCCCATAACTTACATGGGGTTGACCAAACTTGCAGAAACATGTTTATTTCTGCTGAAAATCACGTTTTGAAACTTTCTGCACACTGGGGTTAAGAGCTGAGTGTGTGGGCTCTACTGAGTCTTGCAGTTACATAGGGATTCAGTTGTCTGAAAAAACGCGTTTATTTCGGGCTGAAAAACACGTTTTCAAAAGTGTTCTGTTACTGCCCCATAACTTACATGGGGGTGACCAAACTTGCAGAAACATGTTTATTTCTGCTGAAAAACACGTTTTGACACTTTCTGCACACTGGGGTTAAGAGCTGAGTGTGTGGGCTCTTCTGAGTCTTGCAGTTACATAGGGATTCAGTTGTCTGAAAAAACGCGTTTATTTCGGGCTGAAAAACACGTTTTCAAAAGTGTGCTGTTACTGCCCCATAACTTACATGGGGTTGACCAAACTTGCAGAAACATGTGTATTTCTGTTGAAAATCACGTTTTGACACTTTCTGCACACTGGGGTTAAGAGCTGAGTGTGTGGGCTCTACTGAGTCTTGCAGTTACATAGGGATTCAGTTGTCTGAAAAAACGCGTTTATTTCGGGCTGAAAAACACGTTTTCAAAAGTGTGCTGTTACTGCCCCATAACTTACATGGGGGTGACCAAACTTGCAGAAACATGTTTATTTCTGCTGAAAAACACGTTTTGACACTTTCTGCACACTGGAGTTAAGAGCTGAGTGTGTGGGCTCTTCTGAGTCTTGCAGTTACATAGGGATTCAGTTGTCTGAAAAAACGCGTTTATTTCGGGCTGAAAAACACGTTTTCAAAAGTGTTCTGTTACTGCCCCATAACTTACATGGGGTTGACCAAACTTGCAGAAACATGTTTATTTCTGCTGAAAATCACGTTTTGACACTTTCTGCACACTGGGGTTAAGAGCTGAGTGTGTGGGCTCTACTGAGTCTTGCAGTTACATAGGGATTCAGTTGTCTGAAAAAACGCGTTTATTTCGGGCTGAAAAACACGTTTTCAAAAGTGTTCTGTTACTGCCCCATAACTTACATGGGGGTGACCAAACTTGCAGAAACATGTTTATTTCTGCTGAAAAACACGTTTTGACACTTTCTGCACACTGGGGTTAAGAGCTGAGTGTGTGGGCTCTTCTGAGTCTTGCAGTTACATAGGGATTCAGTTGTCTGAAAAAACGCGTTTATTTCGGGCTGAAAAACACGTTTTCAAAAGTGTGCTGTTACTGCCCCATAACTTACATGGGGTTGACCAAACTTGCAGAAACATGTTTATTTCTGCTGAAAATCACGTTTTGACACTTTCTGCACACTGGGGTTAAGAGCTGAGTGTGTGGGCTCTACTGAGTCTTGCAGTTACATAGGGATTCAGTTGTCTGAAAAAACGCGTTTATTTCGGGCTGAAAAACACGTTTTCAAAAGTGTGCTGTTACTGCCCCATAACTTACATGGGGGTGACCAAACTTGCAGAAACATGTTTATTTCTGCTGAAAAACACGTTTTGACACTTTCTGCACACTGGGGTTAAGAGCTGAGTGTGTGGGCTCTTTTGAGCCTTGCAGTTACAAAGGGATTCAGTTGTCTGAAAAAACGCGTTTATTTCGGGCTGAAAAACACGTTTTCAAAAGTGTGCTGTTACTGCCCCATAACTTACATGGGGGTGACCAAACTTGCAGAAACATGTTTATTTCTGCTGAAAAACACGTTTTGACACTTTCTGCACACTGGGGTTAAGAGCTGAGTGTGTGGGCTCTTCTGAGTCTTGCAGTTACATAGGGATTCAGTTGTCTGAAAAAACGCATTTATTTCGGGCTGAAAAACACGTTTTCAAAAGTGTGCTGTTACTGCCCCATAACTTACATGGGGTTGACCAAACTTGCAGAAACATGTTTATTTCTGCTGAAAATCACGTTTTGACACTTTCTGCACACTGGGGTTAAGAGCTGAGTGTGTGGGCTCTTTTGAGCCTTGCAGTTACATAGGGATTCAGTTGTCTGAAAAAACGCGTTTATTTCGGGCTGAAAAACACGTTTTCAAAAGTGTTCTGTTACTGCCCCATAACTTACATGGGGTTGACCAAACTTGCAGAAACATGTTTATTTCTGCTGAAAATCACGTTTTGACACTTTCTGCACACTGGGGTTAAGAGCTGAGTGTGTGGGCTCTACTGAGTCTTGCAGTTACATAGGGATTCAGTTGTCTGAAAAAACGCGTTTATTTCGGGCTGAAAAACACGTTTTCAAAAGTGTTCTGTTACTGCCCCATAACTTACATGGGGGTGACCAAACTTGCAGAAACATGTTTATTTCTGCTGAAAAACACGTTTTGACACTTTCTGCACACTGGGGTTAAGAGCTGAGTGTGTGGGCTCTTCTGAGTCTTGCAGTTACATAGGGATTCAGTTGTCTGAAAAAACGCGTTTATTTCGGGCTGAAAAACACGTTTTCAAAAGTGTGCTGTTACTGCCCCATAACTTACATGGGGTTGACCAAACTTGCAGAAACATGTTTATTTCTGCTGAAAATCACGTTTTGACACTTTCTGCACACTGGGGTTAAGAGCTGAGTGTGTGGGCTCTACTGAGTCTTGCAGTTACATAGGGATTCAGTTGTCTGAAAAAACGCGTTTATTTCGGGCTGAAAAACACGTTTTCAAAAGTGTGCTGTTACTGCCCCATAACTTACATGGGGGTGACCAAACTTGCAGAAACATGTTTATTTCTGCTGAAAATCACGTTTTGACACTTTCTGCACACTGGGGTTAAGAGCTGAGTGTGTGGGCTCTTTTGAGCCTTGCAGTTACATAGGGATTCAGTTGTCTGAAAAAACGCGTTTATTTCGGGCTGAAAAACACGTTTTCAAAAGTGTTCTGTTACTGCCCCATAACTTACATGGGGTTGACCAAACTTGCAGAAACATGTTTATTTCTGCTGAAAATCACGTTTTGACACTTTCTGCACACTGGGGTTAAGAGCTGAGTGTGTGGGCTCTACTGAGTCTTGCAGTTACATAGGGATTCAGTTGTCTGAAAAAACGCGTTTATTTCGGGCTGAAAAACACGTTTTCAAAAGTGTTCTGTTACTGCCCCATAACTTACATGGGGGTGACCAAACTTGCAGAAACATGTTTATTTCTGCTGAAAATCACGTTTTGACACTTTCTGCACACTGGGGTTAAGAGCTGAGTGTGTGGGCTCTACTGAGTCTTGCAGTTACATAGGGATTCAGTTGTCTGAAAAAACGCGTTTATTTCGGGCTGAAAAACACGTTTTCAAAAGTGTGCTGTTACTGCCCCATAACTTACATGGGGGTGACCAAACTTGCAGAAACATGTTTATTTCTGCTGAAAAACACGTTTTGACACTTTCTGCACACTGGAGTTAAGAGCTGAGTGTGTGGGCTCTTCTGAGTCTTGCAGTTACATAGGGATTCAGTTGTCTGAAAAAACGCGTTTATTTCGGGCTGAAAAACACGTTTTCAAAAGTGTTCTGTTACTGCCCCATAACTTACATGGGGGTGACCAAACTTGCAGAAACATGTTTATTTCTGCTGAAAAACACGTTTTGACACTTTCTGCACACTGGGGTTAAGAGCTGAGTGTGTGGGCTCTTCTGAGTCTTGCAGTTACATAGGGATTCAGTTGTCTGAAAAAACGCGTTTATTTCGGGCTGAAAAACACGTTTTCAAAAGTGTGCTGTTACTGCCCCATAACTTACATGGGGTTGACCAAACTTGCAGAAACATGTTTATTTCTGCTGAAAATCACGTTTTGACACTTTCTGCACACTAGGGTTAAGAGCTGAGTGTGTGGGCTCTACTGAGTCTTGCAGTTACATAGGGATTCAGTTGTCTGAAAAAACGCGTTTATTTCGGGCTGAAAAACACGTTTTCAAAAGTGTGCTGTTACTGCCCCATAACTTACATGGGGGTGACCAAACTTGCAGAAACATGTTTATTTCTGCTGAAAAACACGTTTTGACACTTTCTGCACACTGGGGTTAAGAGCTGAGTGTGTGGGCTCTTCTGAGTCTTGCAGTTACATAGGGATTCAGTTGTCTGAAAAAACGCATTTATTTCGGGCTGAAAAACACGTTTTCAAAAGTGTGCTGTTACTGCCCCATAACTTACATGGGGTTGACCAAACTTGCAGAAACATGTTTATTTCTGCTGAAAATCATGTTTTGACACTTTCTGCACACTGTGGTTAAGAGCTGAGTGTGTGGGCTCTTCTGAGTCTTGCAGTTACATAGGGATTCAGTTGTCTGAAAAAACGCGTTTATTTCGGGCTGAAAAACACGTTTTCAAAAGTGTGCTGTTACTGCCCCATAACTTACATGGGGGTGACCAAACTTGCAGAAACATGTTTATTTCTGCTGAAAATCATGTTTTGACACTTTCTGCACACTGGGGTTAAGAGCTGAGTGTGTGGGCTCTTTTGAGCCTTGCAGTTACAAAGGGATTCAGTTGTCTGAAAAAACGCGTTTATTTCGGGCTGAAAAACACGTTTTCAAAAGTGTGCTGTTACTGCCCCATAACTTACATGGGGGTGACCAAACTTGCAGAAACATGTTTATTTCTGCTGAAAAACACGTTTTGACACTTTCTGCACACTGGGGTTAAGAGCTGAGTGTGTGGGCTCTTCTGAGTCTTGCAGTTACATAGGGATTCAGTTGTCTGAAAAAACGCATTTATTTCGGGCTGAAAAACACGTTTTCAAAAGTGTGCTGTTACTGCCCCATAACTTACATGGGGTTGACCAAACTTGCAGAAACATGTTTATTTCTGCTGAAAATCACGTTTTGACACTTTCTGCACACTGGGGTTAAGAGCTGAGTGTGTGGGCTCTTTTGAGCCTTGCAGTTACATAGGGATTCAGTTGTCTGAAAAAACGCGTTTATTTCGGGCTGAAAAACACGTTTCAAAAGTGTTCTGTTACTGCCCCATAACTTACATTGGGGTGACCAAACTTGCAGAAACATGTTTATTTCTGCTGAAAACACGTTTTGACACTTTCTGCACACTGGGGTTAAGAGCTGAGTGTGTGGGCTCTTCTGAGTCTTGCAGTTACATAGGGATTCAGTTGTCTGAAAAAACGCGTTTATTTCGGGCTGGAAAACACGTTTTCAAAAGTGTGCTGTTACTGCCCCATAACTTACATGGGGTTGACCAAACTTGCAGAAACATGTTTATTTCTGCTGAAAATCATGTTTTGACACTTTCTGCACACTGGGGTTAAGAGCTGAGTGTGTGGGCTCTTTTGAGCCTTGCAGTTACAAAGGGATTCAGTTGTCTGAAAAAACGCGTTTATTTCGGGCTGAAAAACACGTTTTCAAAAGTGTGCTGTTACTGCCCCATAACTTACATGGGGGTGACCAAACTTGCAGAAACATGTTTATTTCTGCTGAAAAACACGTTTTGACACTTTCTGCACACTGGGGTTAAGAGCTGAGTGTGTGGGCTCTTCTGAGTCTTGCAGTTACATAGGGATTCAGTTGTCTGAAAAAACGCATTTATTTCGGGCTGAAAAACACGTTTTCAAAAGTGTGCTGTTACTGCCCCATAACTTACATGGGGTTGACCAAACTTGCAGAAACATGTTTATTTCTGCTGAAAATCACGTTTTGACACTTTCTGCACACTGGGGTTAAGAGCTGAGTGTGTGGGCTCTTTTGAGCCTTGCAGTTACATAGGGATTCAGTTGTCTGAAAAAACGCGTTTATTTCGGGCTGAAAAACACGTTTTCAAAAGTGTTCTGTTACTGCCCCATAACTTACATGGGGGTGACCAAACTTGCAGAAACATGTTTATTTCTGCTGAAAAACACGTTTTGACACTTTCTGCACACTGGGGTTAAGAGCTGAGTGTGTGGGCTCTTCTGAGTCTTGCAGTTACATAGGGATTCAGTTGTCTGAAAAAACGCGTTTATTTCGGGCTGAAAAACACGTTTTCAAAAGTGTGCTGTTACTGCCCCATAACTTACATGGGGTTGACCAAACTTGCAGAAACATGTTTATTTCTGCTGAAAATCACGTTTTGACACTTTCTGCACACTGGGGTTAAGAGCTGAGTGTGTGGGCTCTACTGAGTCTTGCAGTTACATAGGGATTCAGTTGTCTGAAAAAACGCGTTTATTTCGGGCTGAAAAACACGTTTTCAAAAGTGTTCTGTTACTGCCCCATAACTTACATGGGGGTGACCAAACTTGCAGAAACATGTTTATTTCTGCTGAAAAACACGTTTTGACACTTTCTGCACACTGGGGTTAAGAGCTGAGTGTGTGGGCTCTTCTGAGTCTTGCAGTTACATAGGGATTCAGTTGTCTGAAAAAACGCGTTTATTTCGGGCTGAAAAACACGTTTTCAAAAGTGTGCTGTTACTGCCCCATAACTTACATGGGGTTGACCAAACTTGCAGAAACATGTTTATTTCTGCTGAAAATCACGTTTTGACACTTTCTGCACACTGGGGTTAAGAGCTGAGTGTGTGGGCTCTTTTGAGCCTTGCAGTTACAAAGGGATTCAGTTGTCTGAAAAAACGCGTTTATTTCGGGCTGAAAAACACGTTTTCAAAAGTGTGCTGTTACTGCCCCATAACTTACATGGGGGTGACCAAACTTGCAGAAACATGTTTATTTCTGCTGAAAAACACGTTTTGACACTTTCTGCACACTGGGGTTAAGAGCTGAGTGTGTGGGCTCTTCTGAGTCTTGCAGTTACATAGGGATTCAGTTGTCTGAAAAAACGCATTTATTTCGGGCTGAAAAACACGTTTTCAAAAGTGTGCTGTTACTGCCCCATAACTTACATGGGGTTGACCAAACTTGCAGAAACATGTTTATTTCTGCTGAAAATCACGTTTTGACACTTTCTGCACACTGGGGTTAAGAGCTGAGTGTGTGGGCTCTTTTGAGCCTTGCAGTTACATAGGGATTCAGTTGTCTGAAAAAACGCGTTTATTTCGGGCTGAAAAACACGTTTTCAAAAGTGTTCTGTTACTGCCCCATAACTTACATGGGGGTGACCAAACTTGCAGAAACATGTTTATTTCTGCTGAAAAACACGTTTTGACACTTTCTGCACACTGGGGTTAAGAGCTGAGTGTGTGGGCTCTTCTGAGTCTTGCAGTTACATAGGGATTCAGTTGTCTGAAAAAACGCGTTTATTTCGGGCTGAAAAACACGTTTTCAAAAGTGTGCTGTTACTGCCCCATAACTTACATGGGGTTGACCAAACTTGCAGAAACATGTTTATTTCTGCTGAAAATCACGTTTTGACACTTTCTGCACACTGGGGTTAAGAGCTGAGTGTGTGGGCTCTACTGAGTCTTGCAGTTACATAGGGATTCAGTTGTCTGAAAAAACGCGTTTATTTCGGGCTGAAAAACACGTTTTCAAAAGTGTTCTGTTACTGCCCCATAACTTACATGGGGGTGACCAAACTTGCAGAAACATGTTTATTTCTGCTGAAAAACACGTTTTGACACTTTCTGCACACTGGGGTTAAGAGCTGAGTGTGTGGGCTCTTCTGAGTCTTGCAGTTACATAGGGATTCAGTTGTCTGAAAAAACGCGTTTATTTCGGGCTGAAAAACACGTTTTCAAAAGTGTGCTGTTACTGCCCCATAACTTACATGGGGTTGACCAAACTTGCAGAAACATGTTTATTTCTGCTGAAAATCACGTTTTGACACTTTCTGCACACTGGGGTTAAGAGCTGAGTGTGTGGGCTCTTTTGAGCCTTGCAGTTACATAGGGATTCAGTTGTCTGAAAAAACGCGTTTATTTCGGGCTGAAAAACACGTTTTCAAAAGTGTTCTGTTACTGCCCCATAACTTACATGGGGGTGACCAAACTTGCAGAAACATGTTTATTTCTGCTGAAAATCACGTTTTGACACTTTCTGCACACTGGGGTTAAGAGCTGAGTGTGTGGGCTCTACTGAGTCTTGCAGTTACATAGGGATTCAGTTGTCTGAAAAAACGCGTTTATTTCGGGCTGAAAAACACGTTTTCAAAAGTGTGCTGTTACTTCCCCATAACTTACATGGGGGTGACCAAACTTGCAGAAACATGTTTATTTCTGCTGAAAAACACGTTTTGACACTTTCTGCACACTGGGGTTAAGAGCTGAGTGTGTGAGCTCTTTTGAGCCTTGCAGTTACATAGGGATTCAGTTGTCTGAAAAAACGCGTTTATTTCGGGCTGAAAAACACGTTTTCAAAAGTGTGCTGTTACTGCACCATAACTTACATGGGGGTGACCAAACTTGCAGAAACATGTTTATTTCTGCTGAAAAACACGTTTTGACACTTTCTGCACACTGGGGTTAAGAGCTGAGTGTGTGGGCTCTTTTGAGCCTTGCAGTTACATAGGGATTCAGTTGTCTGAAAAAACGCGTTTATTTCGGGCTGAAAAACACGTTTTCAAAAGTGTTCTGTTACTGCCCCATAACTTACATGGGGGTGACCAAACTTGCAGAAACATGTTTATTTCTGCTGAAAAACACGTTTTGACACTTTCTGCACACTGGGGTTAAGAGCTGAGTGTGTGGGCTCTTTTGAGCCTTGCAGTTACATAGGGATTCAGTTGTCTGAAAAAACGCGTTTATTTCGGGCTGAAAAACACGTTTTCAAAAGTGTGCTGTTACTGCACCATAACTTACATGGGGGTGACCAAACTTGCAGAAACATGTTTATTTCTGCTGAAAAACACGTTTTGACACTTTCTGCACACTGGGGTTAAGAGCTGAGTGTGTGGGCTCTTTTGAGCCTTGCAGTTACATAGGGATTCAGTTGTCTGAAAAAACGTGTTTATTTCGGGCTGAAAAACACGTTTTCAAAAGTGTGCTGTTACTGCCCCATAACTTACATGGGGGTGACCAAACTTGCAGAAACATGTTTATTTCTGCTGAAAAACACGTTTTGACACTTTCTGCACACTGGAGTTAAGAGCTGAGTGTGTAGGCTCTTCTGAGTCTTGCAGTTACATAGGGATTCAGTTGTCTGAAAAAACGCGTTTATTTCGGGCTGAAAAACACGTTTTCAAAAGTGTGCTGTTACTGCCCCATAACTTACATGGGGGTGACCAAACTTGCAGAAACATGTTTATTTCTGCTGAAAATCATGTTTTGACACTTTCTGCACACTGGGGTTAAGAGCTGAGTGTGTGGGCTCTTCTGAGTCTTGCAGTTACATAGGGATTCAGTTGTCTGAAAAAACGCGTTTATTTCGGGCTGAAAAACACGTTTTCAAAAGTGTGCTGTTACTGCCCCATAACTTACATGGGGGTGACCAAACTTGCAGAAACATGTTTATTTCTGCTGAAAATCATGTTTTGACACTTTCTGCACACTGGGGTTAAGAGCTGAGTGTGTGGGCTCTTCTGAGTCTTGCAGTTACATAGGGATTCAGTTGTCTGAAAAAACGCGTTTATTTCGGGCTGAAAAACACGTTTTCAAAAGTGTGCTGTTACTGCCCCATAACTTACATGGGGGTGACCAAACTTGCAGAAACATGTTTATTTCTGCTGAAAATCATGTTTTGACACTTTCTGCACACTGGGGTTAAGAGCTGAGTGTGTGGGCTCTTTTGAGCCTTGCAGTTACAAAGGGATTCAGTTGCCTGAAAAAACGCGTTTATTTCGGGCTGAAAAACACGTTTTCAAAAGTGTGCTGTTACTGCCCCATAACTTACATGGGGGTGACCAAACTTGCAGAAACATGTTTATTTCTGCTGAAAATCATGTTTTGACACTTTCTGCACACTGGGGTTAAGAGCTGAGTGTGTGGGCTCTTTTGAGCCTTGCAGTTACAAAGGGATTCAGTTGTCTGAAAAAACGCGTTTATTTCGGGCTGAAAAACACGTTTTCAAAAGTGTGCTGTTACTGCCCCATAACTTACATGGGGGTGACCAAACTTGCAGAAACATGTTTATTTCTGCTGAAAAACACGTTTTGACACTTTCTGCACACTGGGGTTAAGAGCTGAGTGTGTGGGCTCTTCTGAGTCTTGCAGTTACATAGGGATTCAGTTGTCTGAAAAAACGCATTTATTTCGGGCTGAAAAACACGTTTTCAAAAGTGTGCTGTTACTGCCCCATAACTTACATGGGGTTGACCAAACTTGCAGAAACATGTTTATTTCTGCTGAAAATCACGTTTTGACACTTTCTGCACACTGGGGTTAAGAGCTGAGTGTGTGGGCTCTTTTGAGCCTTGCAGTTACATAGGGATTCAGTTGTCTGAAAAAACGCGTTTATTTCGGGCTGAAAAACACGTTTTCAAAAGTGTTCTGTTACTGCCCCATAACTTACATGGGGGTGACCAAACTTGCAGAAACATGTTTATTTCTGCTGAAAAACACGTTTTGACACTTTCTGCACACTGGGGTTAAGAGCTGAGTGTGTGGGCTCTTTTGAGCCTTGCAGTTACATAGGGATTCAGTTGTCTGAAAAAACGCGTTTATTTCGGGCTGAAAAACACGTTTTCAAAAGTGTTCTGTTACTGCCCCATAACTTACATGGGGGTGACCAAACTTGCAGAAACATGTTTATTTCTGCTGAAAAACACGTTTTGACACTTTCTGCACACTGGGGTTAAGAGCTGAGTGTGTGGGCTCTTTTGAGCCTTGCAGTTACATAGGGATTCAGTTGTCTGAAAAAACGCGTTTATTTCGGGCTGAAAAACACGTTTTCAAAAGTGTGCTGTTACTGCACCATAACTTACATGGGGGTGACCAAACTTGCAGAAACATGTTTATTTCTGCTGAAAAACACGTTTTGACACTTTCTGCACACTGGGGTTAAGAGCTGAGTGTGTGGGCTCTTTTGAGCCTTGCAGTTACATAGGGATTCAGTTGTCTGAAAAAACGCGTTTATTTCGGGCTGAAAAACACGTTTTCAAAAGTGTGCTGTTACTGCACCATAACTTACATGGGGGTGACCAAACTTGCAGAAACATGTTTATTTCTGCTGAAAAACACGTTTTGACACTTTCTGCACACTGGGGTTAAGAGCTGAGTGTGTGGGCTCTTTTGAGCCTTGCAGTTACATAGGGATTCAGTTGTCTGAAAAAACGCGTTTATTTCGGGCTGAAAAACACGTTTTCAAAAGTGTTCTGTTACTGCCCCATAACTTACATGGGGTTGACCAAACTTGCAGAAACATGTTTATTTCTGCTGAAAATCACGTTTTGACACTTTCTGCACACTGGGGTTAAGAGCTGAGTGTGTGGGCTCTACTGAGTCTTGCAGTTACATAGGGATTCAGTTGTCTGAAAAAACGCGTTTATTTCGGGCTGAAAAACACGTTTTCAAAAGTGTTCTGTTACTGCCCCATAACTTACATGGGGGTGACCAAACTTGCAGAAACATGTTTATTTCTGCTGAAAATCACGTTTTGACACTTTCTGCACACTGGGGTTAAGAGCTGAGTGTGTGGGCTCTACTGAGTCTTGCAGTTACATAGGGATTCAGTTGTCTGAAAAAACGCGTTTATTTCGGGCTGAAAAACACGTTTTCAAAAGTGTGCTGTTACTGCCCCATAACTTACATGGGGGTGACCAAACTTGCAGAAACATGTTTATTTCTGCTGAAAAACACGTTTTGACACTTTCTGCACACTGGAGTTAAGAGCTGAGTGTGTGGGCTCTTCTGAGTCTTGCAGTTACATAGGGATTCAGTTGTCTGAAAAAACGCGTTTATTTCGGGCTGAAAAACACGTTTTCAAAAGTGTGCTGTTACTGCCCCATAACTTACATGGGGTTGACCAAACTTGCAGAAACATGTTTATTTCTGCTGAAAATCACGTTTTGACACTTTCTGCACACTGGGGTTAAGAGCTGAGTGTGTGGGCTCTACTGAGTCTTGCAGTTACATAGGGATTCAGTTGTCTGAAAAAACGCGTTTATTTCGGGCTGAAAAACACGTTTTCAAAAGTGTGCTGTTACTGCCCCATAACTTACATGGGGGTGACCAAACTTGCAGAAACATGTTTATTTCTGCTGAAAAACACGTTTTGACACTTTCTGCACACTGGGGTTAAGAGCTGAGTGTGTGGGCTCTTCTGAGTCTTGCAGTTACATAGGGATTCAGTTGTCTGAAAAAACGCATTTATTTCGGGCTGAAAAACACGTTTTCAAAAGTGTGCTGTTACTGCCCCATAACTTACATGGGGTTGACCAAACTTGCAGAAACATGTTTATTTCTGCTGAAAATCATGTTTTGACACTTTCTGCACACTGTGGTTAAGAGCTGAGTGTGTGGGCTCTTCTGAGTCTTGCAGTTACATAGGGATTCAGTTGTCTGAAAAAACGCGTTTATTTCGGGCTGAAAAACACGTTTTCAAAAGTGTGCTGTTACTGCCCCATAACTTACATGGGGGTGACCAAACTTGCAGAAACATGTTTATTTCTGCTGAAAATCATGTTTTGACACTTTCTGCACACTGGGGTTAAGAGCTGAGTGTGTGGGCTCTTTTGAGCCTTGCAGTTACAAAGGGATTCAGTTGTCTGAAAAAACGCGTTTATTTCGGGCTGAAAAACACGTTTTCAAAAGTGTGCTGTTACTGCCCCATAACTTACATGGGGGTGACCAAACTTGCAGAAACATGTTTATTTCTGCTGAAAAACACGTTTTGACACTTTCTGCACACTGGGGTTAAGAGCTGAGTGTGTGGGCTCTTCTGAGTCTTGCAGTTACATAGGGATTCAGTTGTCTGAAAAAACGCATTTATTTCGGGCTGAAAAACACGTTTTCAAAAGTGTGCTGTTACTGCCCCATAACTTACATGGGGTTGACCAAACTTGCAGAAACATGTTTATTTCTGCTGAAAATCACGTTTTGACACTTTCTGCACACTGGGGTTAAGAGCTGAGTGTGTGGGCTCTTTTGAGCCTTGCAGTTACATAGGGATTCAGTTGTCTGAAAAAACGCGTTTATTTCGGGCTGAAAAACACGTTTCAAAAGTGTTCTGTTACTGCCCCATAACTTACATTGGGGTGACCAAACTTGCAGAAACATGTTTATTTCTGCTGAAAACACGTTTTGACACTTTCTGCACACTGGGGTTAAGAGCTGAGTGTGTGGGCTCTTCTGAGTCTTGCAGTTACATAGGGATTCAGTTGTCTGAAAAAACGCGTTTATTTCGGGCTGGAAAACACGTTTTCAAAAGTGTGCTGTTACTGCCCCATAACTTACATGGGGTTGACCAAACTTGCAGAAACATGTTTATTTCTGCTGAAAATCATGTTTTGACACTTTCTGCACACTGGGGTTAAGAGCTGAGTGTGTGGGCTCTTTTGAGCCTTGCAGTTACAAAGGGATTCAGTTGTCTGAAAAAACGCGTTTATTTCGGGCTGAAAAACACGTTTTCAAAAGTGTGCTGTTACTGCCCCATAACTTACATGGGGGTGACCAAACTTGCAGAAACATGTTTATTTCTGCTGAAAAACACGTTTTGACACTTTCTGCACACTGGGGTTAAGAGCTGAGTGTGTGGGCTCTTCTGAGTCTTGCAGTTACATAGGGATTCAGTTGTCTGAAAAAACGCATTTATTTCGGGCTGAAAAACACGTTTTCAAAAGTGTGCTGTTACTGCCCCATAACTTACATGGGGTTGACCAAACTTGCAGAAACATATTTATTTCTGCTGAAAATCACGTTTTGACACTTTCTGCACACTGGGGTTAAGAGCTGAGTGTGTGGGCTCTTTTGAGCCTTGCAGTTACATAGGGATTCAGTTGTCTGAAAAAACGCGTTTATTTCGGGCTGAAAAACACGTTTTCAAAAGTGTTCTGTTACTGCCCCATAACTTACATGGGGGTGACCAAACTTGCAGAAACATGTTTATTTCTGCTGAAAAACACGTTTTGACACTTTCTGCACACTGGGGTTAAGAGCTGAGTGTGTGGGCTCTTCTGAGTCTTGCAGTTACATAGGGATTCAGTTGTCTGAAAAAACGCGTTTATTTCGGGCTGAAAAACACGTTTTCAAAAGTGTGCTGTTACTGCCCCATAACTTACATGGGGTTGACCAAACTTGCAGAAACATGTTTATTTCTGCTGAAAATCACGTTTTGACACTTTCTGCACACTGGGGTTAAGAGCTGAGTGTGTGGGCTCTACTGAGTCTTGCAGTTACATAGGGATTCAGTTGTCTGAAAAAACGCGTTTATTTCGGGCTGAAAAACACGTTTTCAAAAGTGTTCTGTTACTGCCCCATAACTTACATGGGGGTGACCAAACTTGCAGAAACATGTTTATTTCTGCTGAAAAACACGTTTTGACACTTTCTGCACACTGGGGTTAAGAGCTGAGTGTGTGGGCTCTTCTGAGTCTTGCAGTTACATAGGGATTCAGTTGTCTGAAAAAACGCGTTTATTTCGGGCTGAAAAACACGTTTTCAAAAGTGTGCTGTTACTGCCCCATAACTTACATGGGGTTGACCAAACTTGCAGAAACATGTTTATTTCTGCTGAAAATCACGTTTTGACACTTTCTGCACACTGGGGTTAAGAGCTGAGTGTGTGGGCTCTTTTGAGCCTTGCAGTTACATAGGGATTCAGTTGTCTGAAAAAACGCGTTTATTTCGGGCTGAAAAACACGTTTTCAAAAGTGTTCTGTTACTGCCCCATAACTTACATGGGGGTGACCAAACTTGCAGAAACATGTTTATTTCTGCTGAAAATCACGTTTTGACACTTTCTGCACACTGGGGTTAAGAGCTGAGTGTGTGGGCTCTACTGAGTCTTGCAGTTACATAGGGATTCAGTTGTCTGAAAAAACGCGTTTATTTCGGGCTGAAAAACACGTTTTCAAAAGTGTGCTGTTACTTCCCCATAACTTACATGGGGGTGACCAAACTTGCAGAAACATGTTTATTTCTGCTGAAAAACACGTTTTGACACTTTCTGCACACTGGGGTTAAGAGCTGAGTGTGTGGGCTCTTTTGAGCCTTGCAGTTACATAGGGATTCAGTTGTCTGAAAAAACGCGTTTATTTCGGGCTGAAAAACACGTTTTCAAAAGTGTGCTGTTACTGCACCATAACTTACATGGGGGTGACCAAACTTGCAGAAACATGTTTATTTCTGCTGAAAAACACGTTTTGACACTTTCTGCACACTGGGGTTAAGAGCTGAGTGTGTGGGCTCTTTTGAGCCTTGCAGTTACATAGGGATTCAGTTGTCTGAAAAAACGCGTTTATTTCGGGCTGAAAAACACGTTTTCAAAAGTGTTCTGTTACTGCCCCATAACTTACATGGGGGTGACCAAACTTGCAGAAACATGTTTATTTCTGCTGAAAAACACGTTTTGACACTTTCTGCACACTGGGGTTAAGAGCTGAGTGTGTGGGCTCTTTTGAGCCTTGCAGTTACATAGGGATTCAGTTGTCTGAAAAAACGCGTTTATTTCGGGCTGAAAAACACGTTTTCAAAAGTGTGCTGTTACTGCACCATAACTTACATGGGGGTGACCAAACTTGCAGAAACATGTTTATTTCTGCTGAAAAACACGTTTTGACACTTTCTGCACACTGGGGTTAAGAGCTGAGTGTGTGGGCTCTTTTGAGCCTTGCAGTTACATAGGGATTCAGTTGTCTGAAAAAACGTGTTTATTTCGGGCTGAAAAACACGTTTTCAAAAGTGTGCTGTTACTGCCCCATAACTTACATGGGGGTGACCAAACTTGCAGAAACATGTTTATTTCTGCTGAAAAACACGTTTTGACACTTTCTGCACACTGGAGTTAAGAGCTGAGTGTGTAGGCTCTTCTGAGTCTTGCAGTTACATAGGGATTCAGTTGTCTGAAAAAACGCGTTTATTTCGGGCTGAAAAACACGTTTTCAAAAGTGTGCTGTTACTGCCCCATAACTTACATGGGGGTGACCAAACTTGCAGAAACATGTTTATTTCTGCTGAAAATCATGTTTTGACACTTTCTGCACACTGGGGTTAAGAGCTGAGTGTGTGGGCTCTTCTGAGTCTTGCAGTTACATAGGGATTCAGTTGTCTGAAAAAACGCGTTTATTTCGGGCTGAAAAACACGTTTTCAAAAGTGTGCTGTTACTGCCCCATAACTTACATGGGGTTGACCAAACTTGCAGAAACATGTTTATTTCTGCTGAAAATCACGTTTTGACACTTTCTGCACACTGGGGTTAAGAGCTGAGTGTGTGGGCTCTTTTGAGCCTTGCAGTTACATAGGGATTCAGTTGTCTGAAAAAACGCGTTTATTTCGGGCTGAAAAACACGTTTTCAAAAGTGTTCTGTTACTGCCCCATAACTTACATGGGGGTGACCAAACTTGCAGAAACATGTTTATTTCTGCTGAAAATCACGTTTTGACACTTTCTGCACACTGGGGTTAAGAGCTGAGTGTGTGGGCTCTACTGAGTCTTGCAGTTACATAGGGATTCAGTTGTCTGAAAAAACGCGTTTATTTCGGGCTGAAAAACACGTTTTCAAAAGTGTGCTGTTACTTCCCCATAACTTACATGGGGGTGACCAAACTTGCAGAAACATGTTTATTTCTGCTGAAAAACACGTTTTGACACTTTCTGCACACTGGGGTTAAGAGCTGAGTGTGTGGGCTCTTTTGAGCCTTGCAGTTACATAGGGATTCAGTTGTCTGAAAAAACGCGTTTATTTCGGGCTGAAAAACACGTTTTCAAAAGTGTGCTGTTACTGCACCATAACTTACATGGGGGTGACCAAACTTGCAGAAACATGTTTATTTCTGCTGAAAAACACGTTTTGACACTTTCTGCACACTGGGGTTAAGAGCTGAGTGTGTGGGCTCTTTTGAGCCTTGCAGTTACATAGGGATTCAGTTGTCTGAAAAAACGTGTTTATTTCGGGCTGAAAAACACGTTTTCAAAAGTGTGCTGTTACTGCCCCATAACTTACATGGGGGTGACCAAACTTGCAGAAACATGTTTATTTCTGCTGAAAAACACGTTTTGACACTTTCTGCACACTGGAGTTAAGAGCTGAGTGTGTAGGCTCTTCTGAGTCTTGCAGTTACATAGGGATTCAGTTGTCTGAAAAAACGCGTTTATTTCGGGCTGAAAAACACGTTTTCAAAAGTGTGCTGTTACTGCCCCATAACTTACAATGGGGTGACCAAACTTGCAGAAACATGTTTATTTCTGCTGAAAATCATGTTTTGACACTTTCTGCACACTGGGGTTAAGAGCTGAGTGTGTGGGCTCTTCTGAGTCTTGCAGTTACATAGGGATTCAGTTGTCTGAAAAAACGCGTTTATTTCGGGCTGAAAAACACGTTTTCAAAAGTGTGCTGTTACTGCCCCATAACTTACATGGGGGTGACCAAACTTGCAGAAACATGTTTATTTCTGCTGAAAATCATGTTTTGACACTTTCTGCACACTGGGGTTAAGAGCTGAGTGTGTGGGCTCTTCTGAGTCTTGCAGTTACATAGGGATTCAGTTGTCTGAAAAAACGCGTTTATTTCGGGCTGAAAAACACGTTTTCAAAAGTGTGCTGTTACTGCCCCATAACTTACATGGGGGTGACCAAACTTGCAGAAACATGTTTATTTCTGCTGAAAATCATGTTTTGACACTTTCTGCACACTGGGGTTAAGAGCTGAGTGTGTGGGCTCTTTTGAGCCTTGCAGTTACAAAGGGATTCAGTTGCCTGAAAAAACGCGTTTATTTCGGGCTGAAAAACACGTTTTCAAAAGTGTGCTGTTACTGCCCCATAACTTACATGGGGGTGACCAAACTTGCAGAAACATGTTTATTTCTGCTGAAAAACACGTTTTGACACTTTCTGCACACTGGGGTTAAGAGCTGAGTGTGTGGGCTCTTCTGAGTCTTGCAGTTACATAGGGATTCAGTTGTCTGAAAAAACGCGTTTATTTCGGGCTGAAAAACACGTTTTCAAAAGTGTGCTGTTACTGCCCCATAACTTACATGGGGGTGACCAAACTTGCAGAAACATGTTTATTTCTGCTGAAAAACACGTTTTGACACTTTCTGCACACTGGGGTTAAGAGCTGAGTGTGTGGGCTCTTTTGAGCCTTGCAGTTACATAGGGATTCAGTTGTCTGAAAAAACGCGTTTATTTCGGGCTGAAAAACACGTTTTCAAAAGTGTTCTGTTACTGCCCCATAACTTACATGGGGGTGACCAAACTTGCAGAAACATGTTTATTTCTGCTGAAAAACACGTTTTGACACTTTCTGCACACTGGGGTTAAGAGCTGAGTGTGTGGGCTCTTTTGAGCCTTGCAGTTACATAGGGATTCAGTTGTCTGAAAAAACGCGTTTATTTCGGGCTGAAAAACACGTTTTCAAAAGTGTGCTGTTACTGCACCATAACTTACATGGGGGTGACCAAACTTGCAGAAACATGTTTATTTCTGCTGAAAAACACGTTTTGACACTTTCTGCACACTGGGGTTAAGAGCTGAGTGTGTGGGCTCTTTTGAGCCTTGCAGTTACATAGGGATTCAGTTGTCTGAAAAAACGCGTTTATTTCGGGCTGAAAAACACGTTTTCAAAAGTGTGCTGTTACTGCACCATAACTTACATGGGGGTGACCAAACTTGCAGAAACATGTTTATTTCTGCTGAAAAACACGTTTTGACACTTTCTGCACACTGGGGTTAAGAGCTGAGTGTGTGGGCTCTTTTGAGCCTTGCAGTTACATAGGGATTCAGTTGTCTGAAAAAACGTGTTTATTTCGGGCTGAAAAACACGTTTTCAAAAGTGTGCTGTTACTGCCCCATAACTTACATGGGGGTGACCAAACTTGCAGAAACATGTTTATTTCTGCTGAAAAACACGTTTTGACACTTTCTGCACACTGGAGTTAAGAGCTGAATTTGTAGGCTCTTCTGAGTCTTGCAGTTACATAGGGATTCAGTTGTCTGAAAAAACGCGTTTATTTCGGGCTGAAAAACACGTTTTCAAAAGTGTGCTGTTACTGCCCCTAACTTACATGGGGGTGACCAAACTTGCAGAAACATGTTTATTTCTGCTGAAAATCATGTTTTGACACTTTCTGCACACTGGGGTTAAGAGCTGAGTGTGTGGGCTCTTCTGAGTCTTGCAGTTACATAGGGATTCAGTTGTCTGAAAAAACGCGTTTATTTCGGGCTGAAAAACACGTTTTCAAAAGTGTGCTGTTACTGCCCCATAACTTACATGGGGGTGACCAAACTTGCAGAAACATGTTTATTTCTGCTGAAAAACACGTTTTGACACTTTCTGCACACTGGGGTTAAGAGCTGAGTGTGTGGGCTCTTTTGAGCCTTGCAGTTACATAGGGATTCAGTTGTCTGAAAAAACGCGTTTATTTCGGGCTGAAAAACACGTTTTCAAAAGTGTGCTGTTACTGCACCATAACTTACATGGGGGTGACCAAACTTGCAGAAACATGTTTATTTCTGCTGAAAAACACGTTTTGACACTTTCTGCACACTGGGGTTAAGAGCTGAGTGTGTGGGCTCTTTTGAGCCTTGCAGTTACATAGGGATTCAGTTGTCTGAAAAAACGTGTTTATTTCGGGCTGAAAAACACGTTTTCAAAAGTGTGCTGTTACTGCCCCATAACTTACATGGGGGTGACCAAACTTGCAGAAACATGTTTATTTCTGCTGAAAAACACGTTTTGACACTTTCTGCACACTGGAGTTAAGAGCTGAATTTGTAGGCTCTTCTGAGTCTTGCAGTTACATAGGGATTCAGTTGTCTGAAAAAACGCGTTTATTTCGGGCTGAAAAACACGTTTTCAAAAGTGTGCTGTTACTGCCCCTAACTTACATGGGGGTGACCAAACTTGCAGAAACATGTTTATTTCTGCTGAAAATCATGTTTTGACACTTTCTGCACACTGGGGTTAAGAGCTGAGTGTGTGGGCTCTTCTGAGTCTTGCAGTTACATAGGGATTCAGTTGTCTGAAAAAACGCGTTTATTTCGGGCTGAAAAACACGTTTTCAAAAGTGTGCTGTTACTGCCCCATAACTTACATGGGGGTGACCAAACTTGCAGAAACATGTTTATTTCTGCTGAAAATCATGTTTTGACACTTTCTGCACACTGGGGTTAAGAGCTGAGTGTGTGGGCTCTTCTGAGTCTTGCAGTTACATAGGGATTCAGTTGTCTGAAAAAACGCGTTTATTTCGGGCTGAAAAACACGTTTTCAAAAGTGTGCTGTTACTGCCCCATAACTTACATGGGGGTGACCAAACTTGCAGAAACATGTTTATTTCTGCTGAAAATCATGTTTTGACACTTTCTGCACACTGGGGTTAAGAGCTGAGTGTGTGGGCTCTTTTGAGCCTTGCAGTTACAAAGGGATTCAGTTGCCTGAAAAAACGCGTTTATTTCGGGCTGAAAAACACGTTTTCAAAAGTGTGCTGTTACTGCCCCATAACTTACATGGGGGTGACCAAACTTGCAGAAACATGTTTATTTCTGCTGAAAAACACGTTTTGACACTTTCTGCACACTGGGGTTAAGAGCTGAGTGTGTGGGCTCTTCTGAGTCTTGCAGTTACATAGGGATTCAGTTGTCTGAAAAAACGCGTTTATTTCGGGCTGAAAAACACGTTTTCAAAAGTGTGCTGTTTCTGCCCCATAACTTACATGGGGTTGACCAAACTTGCAGAAACATGTTTATTTCTGCTGAAAATCATGTTTTGACACTTTCTGCACACTGGGGTTAAGAGCTGAGTGTGTGGGCTCTTCTGAGTCTTGCAGTTACATAGGGATTCAGTTGTCTGAAAAAACGCGTTTATTTCGGGCTGAAAAACACGTTTTCAAAAGTGTGCTGTTACTGCCCCATAACTTACATGGGGGTGACCAAACTTGCAGAAACATGTTTATTTCTGCTGAAAATCATGTTTTGACACTTTCTGCACACTGGGGTTAAGAGCTGAGTGTGTGGGCTCTTTTGAGCCTTGCAGTTACAAAGGGATTCAGTTGTCTGAAAAAACGCGTTTATTTCGGGCTGAAAAACACGTTTTCAAAAGTGTGCTGTTACTGCCCCATAACTTACATGGGGGTGACCAAACTTGCAGAAACATGTTTATTTCTGCTGAAAATCACGTTTTGACACTTTCTGCACACTGGGGTTAAGAGCTGAGTGTGTGGGCTCTACTGAGTCTTGCAGTTACATAGGGATTCAGTTGTCTGAAAAAACGCGTTTATTTCGGGCTGAAAAACACGTTTTCAAAAGTGTTCTGTTACTGCCCCATAACTTACATGGGGGTGACCAAACTTGCAGAAACATGTTTATTTCTGCTGAAAAACACGTTTTGACACTTTCTGCACACTGGGGTTAAGAGCTGAGTGTGTGGGCTCTTCTGAGTCTTGCAGTTACATAGGGATTCAGTTGTCTGAAAAAACGCGTTTATTTCGGGCTGAAAAACACGTTTTCAAAAGTGTGCTGTTACTGCCCCATAACTTACATGGGGTTGACCAAACTTGCAGAAACATGTTTATTTCTGCTGAAAATCATGTTTTGACACTTTCTGCACACTGGGGTTAAGAGCTGAGTGTGTGGGCTCTTTTGAGCCTTGCAGTTACAAAGGGATTCAGTTGTCTGAAAAAACGCGTTTATTTCGGGCTGAAAAACACGTTTTCAAAAGTGTGCTGTTACTGCCCCATAACTTACATGGGGGTGACCAAACTTGCAGAAACATGTTTATTTCTGCTGAAAATCACGTTTTGACACTTTCTGCACACTGGGGTTAAGAGCTGAGTGTGTGGGCTCTACTGAGTCTTGCAGTTACATAGGGATTCAGTTGTCTGAAAAAACGCGTTTATTTCGGGCTGAAAAACACGTTTTCAAAAGTGTTCTGTTACTGCCCCATAACTTACATGGGGGTGACCAAACTTGCAGAAACATGTTTATTTCTGCTGAAAAACACGTTTTGACACTTTCTGCACACTGGGGTTAAGAGCTGAGTGTGTGGGCTCTTCTGAGTCTTGCAGTTACATAGGGATTCAGTTGTCTGAAAAAACGCGTTTATTTCGGGCTGAAAAACACGTTTTCAAAAGTGTGCTGTTACTGCCCCATAACTTACATGGGGTTGACCAAACTTGCAGAAACATGTGTATTTCTGCTGAAAATCACGTTTTGACACTTTCTGCACACTGGGGTTAAGAGCTGAGTGTGTGGGCTCTACTGAGTCTTGCAGTTACATAGGGATTCAGTTGTCTGAAAAAACGCGTTTATTTCGGGCTGAAAAACACGTTTTCAAAAGTGTGCTGTTACTGCCCCATAACTTACATGGGGGTGACCAAACTTGCAGAAACATGTTTATTTCTGCTGAAAAACACGTTTTGACACTTTCTGCACACTGGAGTTAAGAGCTGAGTGTGTGGGCTCTTCTGAGTCTTGCAGTTACATAGGGATTCAGTTGTCTGAAAAAACGCGTTTATTTCGGGCTGAAAAACACGTTTTCAAAAGTGTTCTGTTACTGCCCCATAACTTACATGGGGTTGACCAAACTTGCAGAAACATGTTTATTTCTGCTGAAAATCACGTTTTGACACTTTCTGCACACTGGGGTTAAGAGCTGAGTGTGTGGGCTCTACTGAGTCTTGCAGTTACATAGGGATTCAGTTGTCTGAAAAAACGCGTTTATTTCGGGCTGAAAAACACGTTTTCAAAAGTGTTCTGTTACTGCCCCATAACTTACATGGGGGTGACCAAACTTGCAGAAACATGTTTATTTCTGCTGAAAAACACGTTTTGACACTTTCTGCACACTGGGGTTAAGAGCTGAGTGTGTGGGCTCTTCTGAGTCTTGCAGTTACATAGGGATTCAGTTGTCTGAAAAAACGCGTTTATTTCGGGCTGAAAAACACGTTTTCAAAAGTGTGCTGTTACTGCCCCATAACTTACATGGGGTTGACCAAACTTGCAGAAACATGTTTATTTCTGCTGAAAATCACGTTTTGACACTTTCTGCACACTGGGGTTAAGAGCTGAGTGTGTGGGCTCTACTGAGTCTTGCAGTTACATAGGGATTCAGTTGTCTGAAAAAACGCGTTTATTTCGGGCTGAAAAACACGTTTTCAAAAGTGTGCTGTTACTGCCCCATAACTTACATGGGGGTGACCAAACTTGCAGAAACATGTTTATTTCTGCTGAAAAACACGTTTTGACACTTTCTGCACACTGGGGTTAAGAGCTGAGTGTGTGGGCTCTTTTGAGCCTTGCAGTTACAAAGGGATTCAGTTGTCTGAAAAAACGCGTTTATTTCGGGCTGAAAAACACGTTTTCAAAAGTGTGCTGTTACTGCCCCATAACTTACATGGGGGTGACCAAACTTGCAGAAACATGTTTATTTCTGCTGAAAAACACGTTTTGACACTTTCTGCACACTGGGGTTAAGAGCTGAGTGTGTGGGCTCTTCTGAGTCTTGCAGTTACATAGGGATTCAGTTGTCTGAAAAAACGCATTTATTTCGGGCTGAAAAACACGTTTTCAAAAGTGTGCTGTTACTGCCCCATAACTTACATGGGGTTGACCAAACTTGCAGAAACATGTTTATTTCTGCTGAAAATCACGTTTTGACACTTTCTGCACACTGGGGTTAAGAGCTGAGTGTGTGGGCTCTTTTGAGCCTTGCAGTTACATAGGGATTCAGTTGTCTGAAAAAACGCGTTTATTTCGGGCTGAAAAACACGTTTTCAAAAGTGTTCTGTTACTGCCCCATAACTTACATGGGGTTGACCAAACTTGCAGAAACATGTTTATTTCTGCTGAAAATCACGTTTTGACACTTTCTGCACACTGGGGTTAAGAGCTGAGTGTGTGGGCTCTACTGAGTCTTGCAGTTACATAGGGATTCAGTTGTCTGAAAAAACGCGTTTATTTCGGGCTGAAAAACACGTTTTCAAAAGTGTTCTGTTACTGCCCCATAACTTACATGGGGGTGACCAAACTTGCAGAAACATGTTTATTTCTGCTGAAAAACACGTTTTGACACTTTCTGCACACTGGGGTTAAGAGCTGAGTGTGTGGGCTCTTCTGAGTCTTGCAGTTACATAGGGATTCAGTTGTCTGAAAAAACGCGTTTATTTCGGGCTGAAAAACACGTTTTCAAAAGTGTGCTGTTACTGCCCCATAACTTACATGGGGTTGACCAAACTTGCAGAAACATGTTTATTTCTGCTGAAAATCACGTTTTGACACTTTCTGCACACTGGGGTTAAGAGCTGAGTGTGTGGGCTCTACTGAGTCTTGCAGTTACATAGGGATTCAGTTGTCTGAAAAAACGCGTTTATTTCGGGCTGAAAAACACGTTTTCAAAAGTGTGCTGTTACTGCCCCATAACTTACATGGGGGTGACCAAACTTGCAGAAACATGTTTATTTCTGCTGAAAATCACGTTTTGACACTTTCTGCACACTGGGGTTAAGAGCTGAGTGTGTGGGCTCTTTTGAGCCTTGCAGTTACATAGGGATTCAGTTGTCTGAAAAAACGCGTTTATTTCGGGCTGAAAAACACGTTTCAAAAGTGTTCTGTTACTGCCCCATAACTTACATGGGGGTGACCAAACTTGCAGAAACATGTTTATTTCTGCTGAAAAACACGTTTTGACACTTTCTGCACACTGGGGTTAAGAGCTGAGTGTGTGGGCTCTTCTGAGTCTTGCAGTTACATAGGGATTCAGTTGTCTGAAAAAACGCGTTTATTTCGGGCTGGAAAACACGTTTTCAAAAGTGTGCTGTTACTGCCCCATAACTTACATGGGGTTGACCAAACTTGCAGAAACATGTTTATTTCTGCTGAAAATCATGTTTTGACACTTTCTGCACACTGGGGTTAAGAGCTGAGTGTGTGGGCTCTTTTGAGCCTTGCAGTTACAAAGGGATTCAGTTGTCTGAAAAAACGCGTTTATTTCGGGCTGAAAAACACGTTTTCAAAAGTGTGCTGTTACTGCCCCATAACTTACATGGGGGTGACCAAACTTGCAGAAACATGTTTATTTCTGCTGAAAAACACGTTTTGACACTTTCTGCAGACTGGGGTTAAGAGCTGAGTGTGTGGGCTCTTCTGAGTCTTGCAGTTACATAGGGATTCAGTTGTCTGAAAAAACGCATTTATTTCGGGCTGAAAAACACGTTTTCAAAAGTGTGCTGTTACTGCCCCATAACTTACATGGGGTTGACCAAACTTGCAGAAACATGTTTATTTCTGCTGAAAATCACGTTTTGACACTTTCTGCACACTGGGGTTAAGAGCTGAGTGTGTGGGCTCTTTTGAGCCTTGCAGTTACATAGGGATTCAGTTGTCTGAAAAAACGCGTTTATTTCGGGCTGAAAAACACGTTTTCAAAAGTGTTCTGTTACTGCCCCATAACTTACATGGGGGTGACCAAACTTGCAGAAACATGTTTATTTCTGCTGAAAAACACGTTTTGACACTTTCTGCACACTGGGGTTAAGAGCTGAGTGTGTGGGCTCTTCTGAGTCTTGCAGTTACATAGGGATTCAGTTGTCTGAAAAAACGCGTTTATTTCGGGCTGAAAAACACGTTTTCAAAAGTGTGCTGTTACTGCCCCATAACTTACATGGGGTTGACCAAACTTGCAGAAACATGTTTATTTCTGCTGAAAATCACGTTTTGACACTTTCTGCACACTGGGGTTAAGAGCTGAGTGTGTGGGCTCTACTGAGTCTTGCAGTTACATAGGGATTCAGTTGTCTGAAAAAACGCGTTTATTTCGGGCTGAAAAACACGTTTTCAAAAGTGTTCTGTTACTGCCCCATAACTTACATGGGGGTGACCAAACTTGCAGAAACATGTTTATTTCTGCTGAAAAACACGTTTTGACACTTTCTGCACACTGGGGTTAAGAGCTGAGTGTGTGGGCTCTTCTGAGTCTTGCAGTTACATAGGGATTCAGTTGTCTGAAAAAACGCGTTTATTTCGGGCTGAAAAACACGTTTTCAAAAGTGTGCTGTTACTGCCCCATAACTTACATGGGGTTGACCAAACTTGCAGAAACATGTTTATTTCTGCTGAAAATCACGTTTTGACACTTTCTGCACACTGGGGTTAAGAGCTGAGTGTGTGGGCTCTTTTGAGCCTTGCAGTTACATAGGGATTCAGTTGTCTGAAAAAACGCGTTTATTTCGGGCTGAAAAACACGTTTTCAAAAGTGTTCTGTTACTGCCCCATAACTTACATGGGGGTGACCAAACTTGCAGAAACATGTTTATTTCTGCTGAAAATCACGTTTTGACACTTTCTGCACACTGGGGTTAAGAGCTGAGTGTGTGGGCTCTACTGAGTCTTGCAGTTACATAGGGATTCAGTTGTCTGAAAAAACGCGTTTATTTCGGGCTGAAAAACACGTTTTCAAAAGTGTGCTGTTACTTCCCCATAACTTACATGGGGGTGACCAAACTTGCAGAAACATGTTTATTTCTGCTGAAAAACACGTTTTGACACTTTCTGCACACTGGGGTTAAGAGCTGAGTGTGTGGGCTCTTTTGAGCCTTGCAGTTACATAGGGATTCAGTTGTCTGAAAAAACGCGTTTATTTCGGGCTGAAAAACACGTTTTCAAAAGTGTGCTGTTACTGCACCATAACTTACATGGGGGTGACCAAACTTGCAGAAACATGTTTATTTCTGCTGAAAAACACGTTTTGACACTTTCTGCACACTGGGGTTAAGAGCTGAGTGTGTGGGCTCTTTTGAGCCTTGCAGTTACATAGGGATTCAGTTGTCTGAAAAAACGTGTTTATTTCGGGCTGAAAAACACGTTTTCAAAAGTGTGCTGTTACTGCCCCATAACTTACATGGGGGTGACCAAACTTGCAGAAACATGTTTATTTCTGCTGAAAAACACGTTTTGACACTTTCTGCACACTGGAGTTAAGAGCTGAGTGTGTAGGCTCTTCTGAGTCTTGCAGTTACATAGGGATTCAGTTGTCTGAAAAAACGCGTTTATTTCGGGCTGAAAAACACGTTTTCAAAAGTGTGCTGTTACTGCCCCATAACTTACATGGGGGTGACCAAACTTGCAGAAACATGTTTATTTCTGCTGAAAATCATGTTTTGACACTTTCTGCACACTGGGGTTAAGAGCTGAGTGTGTGGGCTCTTCTGAGTCTTGCAGTTACATAGGGATTCAGTTGTCTGAAAAAACGCGTTTATTTCGGGCTGAAAAACACGTTTTCAAAAGTGTGCTGTTACTGCCCCATAACTTACATGGGGGTGACCAAACTTGCAGAAACATGTTTATTTCTGCTGAAAATCATGTTTTGACACTTTCTGCACACTGGGGTTAAGAGCTGAGTGTGTGGGCTCTTCTGAGTCTTGCAGTTACATAGGGATTCAGTTGTCTGAAAAAACGCGTTTATTTCGGGCTGAAAAACACGTTTTCAAAAGTGTGCTGTTACTGCCCCATAACTTACATGGGGGTGACCAAACTTGCAGAAACATGTTTATTTCTGCTGAAAATCATGTTTTGACACTTTCTGCACACTGGGGTTAAGAGCTGAGTGTGTGGGCTCTTTTGAGCCTTGCAGTTACAAAGGGATTCAGTTGCCTGAAAAAACGCGTTTATTTCGGGCTGAAAAACACGTTTTCAAAAGTGTGCTGTTACTGCCCCATAACTTACATGGGGGTGACCAAACTTGCAGAAACATGTTTATTTCTGCTGAAAAACACGTTTTGACACTTTCTGCACACTGGGGTTAAGAGCTGAGTGTGTGGGCTCTTCTGAGTCTTGCAGTTACATAGGGATTCAGTTGTCTGAAAAAACGCGTTTATTTCGGGCTGAAAAACACGTTTTCAAAAGTGTGCTGTTTCTGCCCCATAACTTACATGGGGTTGACCAAACTTGCAGAAACATGTTTATTTCTGCTGAAAATCATGTTTTGACACTTTCTGCACACTGGGGTTAAGAGCTGAGTGTGTGGGCTCTTCTGAGTCTTGCAGTTACATAGGGATTCAGTTGTCTGAAAAAACGCGTTTATTTCGGGCTGAAAAACACGTTTTCAAAAGTGTGCTGTTACTGCCCCATAACTTACATGGGGGTGACCAAACTTGCAGAAACATGTTTATTTCTGCTGAAAATCATGTTTTGACACTTTCTGCACACTGGGGTTAAGAGCTGAGTGTGTGGGCTCTTTTGAGCCTTGCAGTTACAAAGGGATTCAGTTGTCTGAAAAAACGCGTTTATTTCGGGCTGAAAAACACGTTTTCAAAAGTGTGCTGTTACTGCCCCATAACTTACATGGGGGTGACCAAACTTGCAGAAACATGTTTATTTCTGCTGAAAAACACGTTTTGACACTTTCTGCACACTGGGGTTAAGAGCTGAGTGTGTGGGCTCTTCTGAGTCTTGCAGTTACATAGGGATTCAGTTGTCTGAAAAAACGCATTTATTTCGGGCTGAAAAACACGGTTTCAAAAGTGTGCTGTTACTGCCCCATAACTTACATGGGGTTGACCAAACTTGCAGAAACATGTTTATTTCTGCTGAAAATCACGTTTTGACACTTTCTGCACACTGGGGTTAAGAGCTGAGTGTGTGGGCTCTTTTGAGCCTTGCAGTTACATAGGGATTCAGTTGTCTGAAAAAACGCGTTTATTTCGGGCTGAAAAACACGTTTTCAAAAGTGTTCTGTTACTGCCCCATAACTTACATGGGGTTGACCAAACTTGCAGAAACATGTTTATTTCTGCTGAAAATCACGTTTTGACACTTTCTGCACACTGGGGTTAAGAGCTGAGTGTGTGGGCTCTACTGAGTCTTGCAGTTACATAGGGATTCAGTTGTCTGAAAAAACGCGTTTATTTCGGGCTGAAAAACACGTTTTCAAAAGTGTTCTGTTACTGCCCCATAACTTACATGGGGGTGACCAAACTTGCAGAAACATGTTTATTTCTGCTGAAAATCACGTTTTGACACTTTCTGCACACTGGGGTTAAGAGCTGAGTGTGTGGGCTCTTTTGAGCCTTGCAGTTACATAGGGATTCAGTTGTCTGAAAAAACGCGTTTATTTCGGGCTGAAAAACACGTTTTCAAAAGTGTTCTGTTACTGCCCCATAACTTACATGGGGTTGACCAAACTTGCAGAAACATGTTTATTTCTGCTGAAAATCACGTTTTGACACTTTCTGCACACTGGGGTTAAGAGCTGAGTGTGTGGGCTCTACTGAGTCTTGCAGTTACATAGGGATTCAGTTGTCTGAAAAAACGCGTTTATTTCGGGCTGAAAAACACGTTTTCAAAAGTGTTCTGTTACTGCCCCATAACTTACATGGGGGTGACCAAACTTGCAGAAACATGTTTATTTCTGCTGAAAAACACGTTTTGACACTTTCTGCACACTGGGGTTAAGAGCTGAGTGTGTGGGCTCTACTGAGTCTTGCAGTTACATAGGGATTCAGTTGTCTGAAAAAACGCGTTTATTTCGGGCTGAAAAACACGTTTTCAAAAGTGTGCTGTTACTGCCCCATAACTTACATGGGGTTGACCAAACTTGCAGAAACATGTTTATTTCTGCTGAAAATCACGTTTTGACACTTTCTGCACACTGGGGTTAAGAGCTGAGTGTGTGGGCTCTACTGAGTCTTGCAGTTACATAGGGATTCAGTTGTCTGAAAAAACGCGTTTATTTCGGGCTGAAAAACACGTTTTCAAAAGTGTGCTGTTACTGCCCCATAACTTACATGGGGGTGACCAAACTTGCAGAAACATGTTTATTTCTGCTGAAAAACACGTTTTGACACTTTCTGCACACTGGAGTTAAGAGCTGAGTGTGTGGGCTCTTCTGAGTCTTGCAGTTACATAGGGATTCAGTTGTCTGAAAAAACGCGTTTATTTCGGGCTGAAAAACACGTTTTCAAAAGTGTTCTGTTACTGCCCCATAACTTACATGGGGTTGACCAAACTTGCAGAAACATGTTTATTTCTGCTGAAAATCACGTTTTGACACTTTCTGCACACTGGGGTTAAGAGCTGAGTGTGTGGGCTCTACTGAGTCTTGCAGTTACATAGGGATTCAGTTGTCTGAAAAAACGCGTTTATTTCGGGCTGAAAAACACGTTTTCAAAAGTGTTCTGTTACTGCCCCATAACTTACATGGGGGTGACCAAACTTGCAGAAACATGTTTATTTCTGCTGAAAAACACGTTTTGACACTTTCTGCACACTGGGGTTAAGAGCTGAGTGTGTGGGCTCTTCTGAGTCTTGCAGTTACATAGGGATTCAGTTGTCTGAAAAAACGCGTTTATTTCGGGCTGAAAAACACGTTTTCAAAAGTGTGCTGTTACTGCCCCATAACTTACATGGGGTTGACCAAACTTGCAGAAACATGTTTATTTCTGCTGAAAATCACGTTTTGACACTTTCTGCACACTGGGGTTAAGAGCTGAGTGTGTGGGCTCTACTGAGTCTTGCAGTTACATAGGGATTCAGTTGTCTGAAAAAACGCGTTTATTTCGGGCTGAAAAACACGTTTTCAAAAGTGTGCTGTTACTGCCCCATAACTTACATGGGGGTGACCAAACTTGCAGAAACATGTTTATTTCTGCTGAAAAACACGTTTTGACACTTTCTGCACACTGGGGTTAAGAGCTGAGTGTGTGGGCTCTTTTGAGCCTTGCAGTTACAAAGGGATTCAGTTGTCTGAAAAAACGCGTTTATTTCGGGCTGAAAAACACGTTTTCAAAAGTGTGCTGTTACTGCCCCATAACTTACATGGGGGTGACCAAACTTGCAGAAACATGTTTATTTCTGCTGAAAAACACGTTTTGACACTTTCTGCACACTGGGGTTAAGAGCTGAGTGTGTGGGCTCTTCTGAGTCTTGCAGTTACATAGGGATTCAGTTGTCTGAAAAAACGCATTTATTTCGGGCTGAAAAACACGTTTTCAAAAGTGTGCTGTTACTGCCCCATAACTTACATGGGGTTGACCAAACTTGCAGAAACATGTTTATTTCTGCTGAAAATCACGTTTTGACACTTTCTGCACACTGGGGTTAAGAGCTGAGTGTGTGGGCTCTTTTGAGCCTTGCAGTTACATAGGGATTCAGTTGTCTGAAAAAACGCGTTTATTTCGGGCTGAAAAACACGTTTTCAAAAGTTTGCTGTTACTGCCCCATAACTTACATGGGGGTGACCAAACTTGCAGAAACATGTTTATTTCTGCTGAAAATCACGTTTTGACACTTTCTGCACACTGGGGTTAAGAGCTGAGTGTGTGGGCACTTTTGAGCCTTGCAGTTACATAGGGATTCAGTTGTCTGAAAAAACGCGTTTATTTCGGGCTGAAAAACACGTTTTCAAAAGTGTTCTGTTACTGCCCCATAACTTACATGGGGTTGACCAAACTTGCAGAAACATGTTTATTTCTGCTGAAAATCACGTTTTGACACTTTCTGCACACTGGGGTTAAGAGCTGAGTGTGTGGGCTCTACTGAGTCTTGCAGTTACATAGGGATTCAGTTGTCTGAAAAAACGCGTTTATTTCGGGCTGAAAAACACGTTTTCAAAAGTGTTCTGTTACTGCCCCATAACTTACATGGGGGTGACCAAACTTGCAGAAACATGTTTATTTCTGCTGAAAATCACGTTTTGACACTTTCTGCACACTGGGGTTAAGAGCTGAGTGTGTGGGCTCTACTGAGTCTTGCAGTTACATACGGATTCAGTTGTCTGAAAAAACGCGTTTATTTCGGGCTGAAAAACACGTTTTCAAAAGTGTGCTGTTACTGCCCCATAACTTACATGGGGGTGACCAAACTTGCAGAAACATGTTTATTTCTGCTGAAAAACACGTTTTGACACTTTCTGCACACTGGAGTTAAGAGCTGAGTGTGTGGGCTCTTCTGAGTCTTGCAGTTACATAGGGATTCAGTTGTCTGAAAAAACGCGTTTATTTCGGGCTGAAAAATACGTTTTCAAAAGTGTTCTGTTACTGCCCCATAACTTACATGGGGGTGACCAAACTTGCAGAAACATGTTTATTTCTGCTGAAAAACACGTTTTGACACTTTCTGCACACTGGGGTTAAGAGCTGAGTGTGTGGGCTCTTCTGAGTCTTGCAGTTACATAGGGATTCAGTTGTCTGAAAAAACGCGTTTATTTCGGGCTGAAAAACACGTTTTCAAAAGTGTGCTGTTACTGCCCCATAACTTACATGGGGTTGACCAAACTTGCAGAAACATGTTTATTTCTGCTGAAAATCACGTTTTGACACTTTCTGCACACTGGGGTTAAGAGCTGAGTGTGTGGGCTCTACTGAGTCTTGCAGTTACATAGGGATTCAGTTGTCTGAAAAAACGCGTTTATTTCGGGCTGAAAAACACGTTTTCAAAAGTGTGCTGTTACTGCCCCATAACTTACATGGGGGTGACCAAACTTGCAGAAACATGTTTATTTCTGCTGAAAAACACGTTTTGACACTTTCTGCACACTGGAGTTAAGAGCTGAGTGTGTGGGCTCTTCTGAGTCTTGCAGTTACATAGGGATTCAGTTGTCTGAAAAAACGCGTTTATTTCGGGCTGAAAAACACGTTTTCAAAAGTGTTCTGTTACTGCCCCATAACTTACATGGGGGTGACCAAACTTGCAGAAACATGTTTATTTCTGCTGAAAAACACGTTTTGACACTTTCTGCACACTGGGGTTAAGAGCTGAGTGTGTGGGCTCTTCTGAGTCTTGCAGTTACATAGGGATTCAGTTGTCTGAAAAAACGCGTTTATTTCTGGCTGAAAAACACGTTTTCAAAAGTGTGCTGTTACTGCCCCATAACTTACATGGGGTTGACCAAACTTGCAGAAACATGTTTATTTCTGCTGAAAATCATGTTTTGACACTTTCTGCACACTGGAGTTAAGAGCTGAGTGTGTGGGCTCTTTTGAGCCTTGCAGTTACAAAGGGATTCAGTTGTCTGAAAAAACGCGTTTATTTCGGGCTGAAAAACACGTTTTCAAAAGTGTGCTGTTACTGCCCCATAACTTACATGGGGGTGACCAAACTTGCAGAAACATGTTTATTTCTGCTGAAAAACACGTTTTGACACTTTCTGCACACTGGGGTTAAGAGCTGAGTGTGTGGGCTCTTCTGAGTCTTGCAGTTACATAGGGATTCAGTTGTCTGAAAAAACGCGTTTATTTCGGGCTGAAAAACACGTTTTCAAAAGTGTGCTGTTACTGCCCCATAACTTACATGGGGTTGACCAAACTTGCAGAAACATGTTTATTTCTGCTGAAAATCACGTTTTGACACTTTCTGCACACTGGGGTTAAGAGCTGAGTGTGTGGGCTCTTTTGAGCCTTGCAGTTACATAGGGATTCAGTTGTCTGAAAAAACGCGTTTATTTCGGGCTGAAAAACACGTTTCAAAAGTGTTCTGTTACTGCCCCATAACTTACATGGGGGTGACCAAACTTGCAGAAACATGTTTATTTCTGCTGAAAACACGTTTTGACACTTTCTGCACACTGGGGTTAAGAGCTGAGTGTGTGGGCTCTTCTGAGTCTTGCAGTTACATAGGGATTCAGTTGTCTGAAAAAACGCGTTTATTTCGGGCTGGAAAACACGTTTTCAAAAGTGTGCTGTTACTGCCCCATAACTTACATGGGGTTGACCAAACTTGCAGAAACATGTTTATTTCTGCTGAAAAACACGTTTTGACACTTTCTGCACACTGGGGTTAAGAGCTGAGTGTGTGGGCTCTTCTGAGTCTTGCAGTTACATAGGGATTCAGTTGTCTGAAAAAACGCATTTATTTCGGGCTGAAAAACACGGTTTCAAAAGTGTGCTGTTACTGCCCCATAACTTACATGGGGTTGACCAAACTTGCAGAAACATGTTTATTTCTGCTGAAAATCACGTTTTGACACTTTCTGCACACTGGGGTTAAGAGCTGAGTGTGTGGGCTCTTTTGAGCCTTGCAGTTACATAGGGATTCAGTTGTCTGAAAAAACGCGTTTATTTCGGGCTGAAAAACACGTTTTCAAAAGTGTTCTGTTACTGCCCCATAACTTACATGGGGTTGACCAAACTTGCAGAAACATGTTTATTTCTGCTGAAAATCACGTTTTGACACTTTCTGCACACTGGGGTTAAGAGCTGAGTGTGTGGGCTCTACTGAGTCTTGCAGTTACATAGGGATTCAGTTGTCTGAAAAAACGCGTTTATTTCGGGCTGAAAAACACGTTTTCAAAAGTGTTCTGTTACTGCCCCATAACTTACATGGGGGTGACCAAACTTGCAGAAACATGTTTATTTCTGCTGAAAATCACGTTTTGACACTTTCTGCACACTGGGGTTAAGAGCTGAGTGTGTGGGCTCTTTTGAGCCTTGCAGTTACATAGGGATTCAGTTGTCTGAAAAAACGCGTTTATTTCGGGCTGAAAAACACGTTTTCAAAAGTGTTCTGTTACTGCCCCATAACTTACATGGGGTTGACCAAACTTGCAGAAACATGTTTATTTCTGCTGAAAATCACGTTTTGACACTTTCTGCACACTGGGGTTAAGAGCTGAGTGTGTGGGCTCTACTGAGTCTTGCAGTTACATAGGGATTCAGTTGTCTGAAAAAACGCGTTTATTTCGGGCTGAAAAACACGTTTTCAAAAGTGTTCTGTTACTGCCCCATAACTTACATGGGGGTGACCAAACTTGCAGAAACATGTTTATTTCTGCTGAAAAACACGTTTTGACACTTTCTGCACACTGGGGTTAAGAGCTGAGTGTGTGGGCTCTTCTGAGTCTTGCAGTTACATAGGGATTCAGTTGTCTGAAAAAACGCGTTTATTTCGGGCTGAAAAACACGTTTTCAAAAGTGTGCTGTTACTGCCCCATAACTTACATGGGGTTGACCAAACTTGCAGAAACATGTTTATTTCTGCTGAAAATCACGTTTTGACACTTTCTGCACACTGGGGTTAAGAGCTGAGTGTGTGGGCTCTACTGAGTCTTGCAGTTACATAGGGATTCAGTTGTCTGAAAAAACGCGTTTATTTCGGGCTGAAAAACACGTTTTCAAAAGTGTGCTGTTACTGCCCCATAACTTACATGGGGGTGACCAAACTTGCAGAAACATGTTTATTTCTGCTGAAAAACACGTTTTGACACTTTCTGCACACTGGAGTTAAGAGCTGAGTGTGTGGGCTCTTCTGAGTCTTGCAGTTACATAGGGATTCAGTTGTCTGAAAAAACGCGTTTATTTCGGGCTGAAAAACACGTTTTCAAAAGTGTTCTGTTACTGCCCCATAACTTACATGGGGTTGACCAAACTTGCAGAAACATGTTTATTTCTGCTGAAAATCACGTTTTGACACTTTCTGCACACTGGGGTTAAGAGCTGAGTGTGTGGGCTCTACTGAGTCTTGCAGTTACATAGGGATTCAGTTGTCTGAAAAAACGCGTTTATTTCGGGCTGAAAAACACGTTTTCAAAAGTGTTCTGTTACTGCCCCATAACTTACATGGGGGTGACCAAACTTGCAGAAACATGTTTATTTCTGCTGAAAAACACGTTTTGACACTTTCTGCACACTGGGGTTAAGAGCTGAGTGTGTGGGCTCTTCTGAGTCTTGCAGTTACATAGGGATTCAGTTGTCTGAAAAAACGCGTTTATTTCGGGCTGAAAAACACGTTTTCAAAAGTGTGCTGTTACTGCCCCATAACTTACATGGGGTTGACCAAACTTGCAGAAACATGTTTATTTCTGCTGAAAATCACGTTTTGACACTTTCTGCACACTGGGGTTAAGAGCTGAGTGTGTGGGCTCTACTGAGTCTTGCAGTTACATAGGGATTCAGTTGTCTGAAAAAACGCGTTTATTTCGGGCTGAAAAACACGTTTTCAAAAGTGTGCTGTTACTGCCCCATAACTTACATGGGGGTGACCAAACTTGCAGAAACATGTTTATTTCTGCTGAAAAACACGTTTTGACACTTTCTGCACACTGGGGTTAAGAGCTGAGTGTGTGGGCTCTTTTGAGCCTTGCAGTTACAAAGGGATTCAGTTGTCTGAAAAAACGCGTTTATTTCGGGCTGAAAAACACGTTTTCAAAAGTGTGCTGTTACTGCCCCATAACTTACATGGGGGTGACCAAACTTGCAGAAACATGTTTATTTCTGCTGAAAAACACGTTTTGACACTTTCTGCACACTGGGGTTAAGAGCTGAGTGTGTGGGCTCTTCTGAGTCTTGCAGTTACATAGGGATTCAGTTGTCTGAAAAAACGCATTTATTTCGGGCTGAAAAACACGTTTTCAAAAGTGTGCTGTTACTGCCCCATAACTTACATGGGGTTGACCAAACTTGCAGAAACATGTTTATTTCTGCTGAAAATCACGTTTTGACACTTTCTGCACACTGGGGTTAAGAGCTGAGTGTGTGGGCTCTTTTGAGCCTTGCAGTTACATAGGGATTCAGTTGTCTGAAAAAACGCGTTTATTTCGGGCTGAAAAACACGTTTTCAAAAGTGTTCTGTTACTGCCCCATAACTTACATGGGGTTGACCAAACTTGCAGAAACATGTTTATTTCTGCTGAAAATCACGTTTTGACACTTTCTGCACACTGGGGTTAAGAGCTGAGTGTGTGGGCTCTACTGAGTCTTGCAGTTACATAGGGATTCAGTTGTCTGAAAAAACGCGTTTATTTCGGGCTGAAAAACACGTTTTCAAAAGTGTTCTGTTACTGCCCCATAACTTACATGGGGGTGACCAAACTTGCAGAAACATGTTTATTTCTGCTGAAAAACACGTTTTGACACTTTCTGCACACTGGGGTTAAGAGCTGAGTGTGTGGGCTCTTCTGAGTCTTGCAGTTACATAGGGATTCAGTTGTCTGAAAAAACGCGTTTATTTCGGGCTGAAAAACACGTTTTCAAAAGTGTGCTGTTACTGCCCCATAACTTACATGGGGTTGACCAAACTTGCAGAAACATGTTTATTTCTGCTGAAAATCACGTTTTGACACTTTCTGCACACTGGGGTTAAGAGCTGAGTGTGTGGGCTCTACTGAGTCTTGCAGTTACATAGGGATTCAGTTGTCTGAAAAAACGCGTTTATTTCGGGCTGAAAAACACGTTTTCAAAAGTTTGCTGTTACTGCCCCATAACTTACATGGGGGTGACCAAACTTGCAGAAACATGTTTATTTCTGCTGAAAATCACGTTTTGACACTTTCTGCACACTGGGGTTAAGAGCTGAGTGTGTGGGCACTTTTGAGCCTTGCAGTTACATAGGGATTCAGTTGTCTGAAAAAACGCGTTTATTTCGGGCTGAAAAACACGTTTTCAAAAGTGTTCTGTTACTGCCCCATAACTTACATGGGGTTGACCAAACTTGCAGAAACATGTTTATTTCTGCTGAAAATCACGTTTTGACACTTTCTGCACACTGGGGTTAAGAGCTGAGTGTGTGGGCTCTACTGAGTCTTGCAGTTACATAGGGATTCAGTTGTCTGAAAAAACGCGTTTATTTCGGGCTGAAAAACACGTTTTCAAAAGTGTTCTGTTACTGCCCCATAACTTACATGGGGGTGACCAAACTTGCAGAAACATGTTTATTTCTGCTGAAAATCACGTTTTGACACTTTCTGCACACTGGGGTTAAGAGCTGAGTGTGTGGGCTCTACTGAGTCTTGCAGTTACATACGGATTCAGTTGTCTGAAAAAACGCGTTTATTTCGGGCTGAAAAACACGTTTTCAAAAGTGTGCTGTTACTGCCCCATAACTTACATGGGGGTGACCAAACTTGCAGAAACATGTTTATTTCTGCTGAAAAACACGTTTTGACACTTTCTGCACACTGGAGTTAAGAGCTGAGTGTGTGGGCTCTTCTGAGTCTTGCAGTTACATAGGGATTCAGTTGTCTGAAAAAACGCGTTTATTTCGGGCTGAAAAACACGTTTTCAAAAGTGTTCTGTTACTGCCCCATAACTTACATGGGGGTGACCAAACTTGCAGAAACATGTTTATTTCTGCTGAAAAACACGTTTTGACACTTTCTGCACACTGGGGTTAAGAGCTGAGTGTGTGGGCTCTTCTGAGTCTTGCAGTTACATAGGGATTCAGTTGTCTGAAAAAACGCGTTTATTTCGGGCTGAAAAACACGTTTTCAAAAGTGTGCTGTTACTGCCCCATAACTTACATGGGGTTGACCAAACTTGCAGAAACATGTTTATTTCTGCTGAAAATCACGTTTTGACACTTTCTGCACACTGGGGTTAAGAGCTGAGTGTGTGGGCTCTACTGAGTCTTGCAGTTACATAGGGATTCAGTTGTCTGAAAAAACGCGTTTATTTCGGGCTGAAAAACACGTTTTCAAAAGTGTGCTGTTACTGCCCCATAACTTACATGGGGGTGACCAAACTTGCAGAAACATGTTTATTTCTGCTGAAAAACACGTTTTGACACTTTCTGCACACTGGAGTTAAGAGCTGAGTGTGTGGGCTCTTCTGAGTCTTGCAGTTACATAGGGATTCAGTTGTCTGAAAAAACGCGTTTATTTCGGGCTGAAAAACACGTTTTCAAAAGTGTTCTGTTACTGCCCCATAACTTACATGGGGGTGACCAAACTTGCAGAAACATGTTTATTTCTGCTGAAAAACACGTTTTGACACTTTCTGCACACTGGGGTTAAGAGCTGAGTGTGTGGGCTCTTCTGAGTCTTGCAGTTACATAGGGATTCAGTTGTCTGAAAAAACGCGTTTATTTCTGGCTGAAAAACACGTTTTCAAAAGTGTGCTGTTACTGCCCCATAACTTACATGGGGTTGACCAAACTTGCAGAAACATGTTTATTTCTGCTGAAAATCATGTTTTGACACTTTCTGCACACTGGAGTTAAGAGCTGAGTGTGTGGGCTCTTTTGAGCCTTGCAGTTACAAAGGGATTCAGTTGTCTGAAAAAACGCGTTTATTTCGGGCTGAAAAACACGTTTTCAAAAGTGTGCTGTTACTGCCCCATAACTTACATGGGGGTGACCAAACTTGCAGAAACATGTTTATTTCTGCTGAAAAACACGTTTTGACACTTTCTGCACACTGGGGTTAAGAGCTGAGTGTGTGGGCTCTTCTGAGTCTTGCAGTTACATAGGGATTCAGTTGTCTGAAAAAACGCGTTTATTTCGGGCTGAAAAACACGTTTTCAAAAGTGTGCTGTTACTGCCCCATAACTTACATGGGGTTGACCAAACTTGCAGAAACATGTTTATTTCTGCTGAAAATCACGTTTTGACACTTTCTGCACACTGGGGTTAAGAGCTGAGTGTGTGGGCTCTTTTGAGCCTTGCAGTTACATAGGGATTCAGTTGTCTGAAAAAACGCGTTTATTTCGGGCTGAAAAACACGTTTCAAAAGTGTTCTGTTACTGCCCCATAACTTACATGGGGGTGACCAAACTTGCAGAAACATGTTTATTTCTGCTGAAAACACGTTTTGACACTTTCTGCACACTGGGGTTAAGAGCTGAGTGTGTGGGCTCTTCTGAGTCTTGCAGTTACATAGGGATTCAGTTGTCTGAAAAAACGCGTTTATTTCGGGCTGGAAAACACGTTTTCAAAAGTGTGCTGTTACTGCCCCATAACTTACATGGGGTTGACCAAACTTGCAGAAACATGTTTATTTCTGCTGAAAAACACGTTTTGACACTTTCTGCACACTGGGGTTAAGAGCTGAGTGTGTGGGCTCTTCTGAGTCTTGCAGTTACATAGGGATTCAGTTGTCTGAAAAAACGCATTTATTTCGGGCTGAAAAACACGTTTTCAAAAGTGTGCTGTTACTGCCCCATAACTTACATGGGGTTGACCAAACTTGCAGAAACATGTTTATTTCTGCTGAAAATCACGTTTTGACACTTTCTGCACACTGGGGTTAAGAGCTGAGTGTGTGGGCTCTTTTGAGCCTTGCAGTTACATAGGGATTCAGTTGTCTGAAAAAACGCGTTTATATCGGGCTGAAAAACACGTTTCAAAAGTGTTCTGTTACTGCCCCATAACTTACATGGGGGTGACCAAACTTGCAGAAACATGTTTATTTCTGCTGAAAACACGTTTTGACACTTTCTGCACACTGGGGTTAAGAGCTGAGTGTGTGGGCTCTTCTGAGTCTTGCAGTTACATAGGGATTCAGTTGTCTGAAAAAACGCGTTTATTTCGGGCTGGAAAACACGTTTTCAAAAGTGTGCTGTTACTGCCCCATAACTTACATGGGGTTGACCAAACTTGCAGAAACATGTTTATTTCTGCTGAAAATCATGTTTTGACACTTTCTGCACACTGGGGTTAAGAGCTGAGTGTGTGGGCTCTTTTGAGCCTTGCAGTTACAAAGGGATTCAGTTGTCTGAAAAAACGCGTTTATTTCGGGCTGAAAAACACGTTTTCAAAAGTGTGCTGTTACTGCCCCATAACTTACATGGGGGTGACCAAACTTGCAGAAACATGTTTATTTCTGCTGAAAATCACGTTTTGACACTTTCTGCACACTGGGGTTAAGAGCTGAGTGTGTGGGCTCTTTTGAGCCTTGCAGTTACATAGGGATTCAGTTGTCTGAAAAAACGCGTTTATTTCGGGCTGAAAAACACGTTTTCAAAAGTGTTCTGTTACTGCCCCATAACTTACATGGGGTTGACCAAACTTGCAGAAACATGTTTATTTCTGCTGAAAATCACGTTTTGACACTTTCTGCACACTGGGGTTAAGAGCTGAGTGTGTGGGCTCTACTGAGTCTTGCAGTTACATAGGGATTCAGTTGTCTGAAAAAACGCGTTTATTTCGGGCTGAAAAACACGTTTTCAAAAGTGTTCTGTTACTGCCCCATAACTTACATGGGGGTGACCAAACTTGCAGAAACATGTTTATTTCTGCTGAAAATCACGTTTTGACACTTTCTGCACACTGGGGTTAAGAGCTGAGTGTGTGGGCTCTACTGAGTCTTGCAGTTACATAGGGATTCAGTTGTCTGAAAAAACGCGTTTATTTCGGGCTGAAAAACACGTTTTCAAAAGTGTGCTGTTACTGCCCCATAACTTACATGGGGGTGACCAAACTTGCAGAAACATGTTTATTTCTGCTGAAAAACACGTTTTGACACTTTCTGCACACTGGAGTTAAGAGCTGAGTGTGTGGGCTCTTCTGAGTCTTGCAGTTACATAGGGATTCAGTTGTCTGAAAAAACGCGTTTATTTCGGGCTGAAAAACACGTTTTCAAAAGTGTTCTGTTACTGCCCCATAACTTACATGGGGGTGACCAAACTTGCAGAAACATGTTTATTTCTGCTGAAAAACACGTTTTGACACTTTCTGCACACTGGGGTTAAGAGCTGAGTGTGTGGGCTCTTCTGAGTCTTGCAGTTACATAGGGATTCAGTTGTCTGAAAAAACCCGTTTATTTCGGGCTGAAAAACACGTTTTCAAAAGTGTGCTGTTACTGCCCCATAACTTACATGGGGTTGACCAAACTTGCAGAAACATGTTTATTTCTGCTGAAAATCACGTTTTGACACTTTCTGCACACTGGGGTTAAGAGCTGAGTGTGTGGGCTCTACTGAGTCTTGCAGTTACATAGGGATTCAGTTGTCTGAAAAAACGCGTTTATTTCGGGCTGAAAAACACGTTTTCAAAAGTGTGCTGTTACTGCCCCATAACTTACATGGGGGTGACCAAACTTGCAGAAACATGTTTATTTCTGCTGAAAAACACGTTTTGACACTTTCTGCACACTGGAGTTAAGAGCTGAGTGTGTGGGCTCTTCTGAGTCTTGCAGTTACATAGGGATTCAGTTGTCTGAAAAAACGCGTTTATTTCGGGCTGAAAAACACGTTTTCAAAAGTGTTCTGTTACTGCCCCATAACTTACATGGGGGTGACCAAACTTGCAGAAACATGTTTATTTCTGCTGAAAAACACGTTTTGACACTTTCTGCACACTGGGGTTAAGAGCTGAGTGTGTGGGCTCTTCTGAGTCTTGCAGTTACATAGGGATTCAGTTGTCTGAAAAAACGCGTTTATTTCGGGCTGAAAAACACGTTTTCAAAAGTGTGCTGTTACTGCCCCATAACTTACATGGGGTTGACCAAACTTGCAGAAACATGTTTATTTCTGCTGAAAATCACGTTTTGACACTTTCTGCACACTGGGGTTAAGAGCTGAGTGTGTGGGCTCTACTGAGTCTTGCAGTTACATAGGGATTCAGTTGTCTGAAAAAACGCGTTTATTTCGGGCTGAAAAACACGTTTTCAAAAGTGTTCTGTTACTGCCCCATAACTTACATGGGGGTGACCAAACTTGCAGAAACATGTTTATTTCTGCTGAAAATCACGTTTTGACACTTTCTGCACACTGGGGTTAAGAGCTGAGTGTGTGGGCTCTACTGAGTCTTGCAGTTACATAGGGATTCAGTTGTCTGAAAAAACGCGTTTATTTCGGGCTGAAAAACACGTTTTCAAAAGTGTGCTGTTACTGCCCCATAACTTACATGGGGGTGACCAAACTTGCAGAAACATGTTTATTTCTGCTGAAAAACACGTTTTGACACTTTCTGCACACTGGAGTTAAGAGCTGAGTGTGTGGGCTCTTCTGAGTCTTGCAGTTACATAGGGATTCAGTTGTCTGAAAAAACGCGTTTATTTCGGGCTGAAAAACACGTTTTCAAAAGTGTTCTGTTACTGCCCCATAACTTACATGGGGGTGACCAAACTTGCAGAAACATGTTTATTTCTGCTGAAAAACACGTTTTGACACTTTCTGCACACTGGGGTTAAGAGCTGAGTGTGTGGGCTCTTCTGAGTCTTGCAGTTACATAGGGATTCAGTTGTCTGAAAAAACGCGTTTATTTCGGGCTGAAAAACACGTTTTCAAAAGTGTGCTGTTACTGCCCCATAACTTACATGGGGTTGACCAAACTTGCAGAAACATGTTTATTTCTGCTGAAAATCACGTTTTGACACTTTCTGCACACTGGGGTTAAGAGCTGAGTGTGTGGGCTCTACTGAGTCTTGCAGTTACATAGGGATTCAGTTGTCTGAAAAAACGCGTTTATTTCGGGCTGAAAAACACTTTTTCAAAAGTGTGCTGTTACTGCCCCATAACTTACATGGGGGTGACCAAACTTGCAGAAACATGTTTATTTCTGCTGAAAAACACGTTTTGACACTTTCTGCACACTGGAGTTAAGAGCTGAGTGTGTGGGCTCTTCTGAGTCTTGCAGTTACATAGGGATTCAGTTGTCTGAAAAAACGCGTTTATTTCGGGCTGAAAAACACGTTTTCAAAAGTGTTCTGTTACTGCCCCATAACTTACATGGGGGTGACCAAACTTGCAGAAACATGTTTATTTCTGCTGAAAAACACGTTTTGACACTTTCTGCACACTGGGGTTAAGAGCTGAGTGTGTGGGCTCTTTTGAGCCTTGCAGTTACATAGGGATTCAGTTGTCTGAAAAAACGCGTTTATTTCGGGCTGAAAAACACGTTTTCAAAAGTGTTCTGTTACTGCCCCATAACTTACATGGGGGTGACCAAACTTGCAGAAACATGTTTATTTCTGCTGAAAATCACGTTTTGACACTTTCTGCACACTGGGGTTAAGAGCTGAGTGTGTGGGCTCTACTGAGTCTTGCAGTTACATAGGGATTCAGTTGTCTGAAAAAACGCGTTTATTTCGGGCTGAAAAACACGTTTTCAAAAGTGTTCTGTTACTGCCCCATAACTTACATGGGGGTGACCAAACTTGCAGAAACATGTTTATTTCTGCTGAAAATCACGTTTTGACACTTTCTGCACACTGGGGTTAAGAGCTGAGTGTGTGGGCTCTACTGAGTCTTGCAGTTACATAGGGATTCAGTTGTCTGAAAAAACGCGTTTATTTCGGGCTGAAAAACACGTTTTCAAAAGTGTGCTGTTACTTCCCCATAACTTACATGGGGGTGACCAAACTTGCAGAAACATGTTTATTTCTGCTGAAAAACACGTTTTGACACTTTCTGCACACTGGGGTTAAGAGCTGAGTGTGTGGGCTCTTTTGAGCCTTGCAGTTACATAGGGATTCAGTTGTCTGAAAAAACGCGTTTATTTCGGGCTGAAAAACACGTTTTCAAAAGTGTGCTGTTACTGCACCATAACTTACATGGGGGTGACCAAACTTGCAGAAACATGTTTATTTCTGCTGAAAAACACGTTTTGACACTTTCTGCACACTGGGGTTAAGAGCTGAGTGTGTGGGCTCTTTTGAGCCTTGCAGTTACATAGGGATTCAGTTGTCTGAAAAAACGCGTTTATTTCGGGCTGAAAAACACGTTTTCAAAAGTGTGCTGTTACTGCACCATAACTTACATGGGGGTGACCAAACTTGCAGAAACATGTTTATTTCTGCTGAAAAACACGTTTTGACACTTTCTGCACACTGGGGTTAAGAGCTGAGTGTGTGGGCTCTTTTGAGCCTTGCAGTTACATAGGGATTCAGTTGTCTGAAAAAACGTGTTTATTTCGGGCTGAAAAACACGTTTTCAAAAGTGTGCTGTTACTGCCCCATAACTTACATGGGGGTAACCAAACTTGCAGAAACATGTTTATTTCTGCTGAAAAACACGTTTTGACACTTTCTGCACACTGGGGTTAAGAGCTGAGTGTGTGGGCTCTTTTGAGCCTTGCAGTTACATAGGGATTCAGTTGTCTGAAAAAACGCGTTTATTTCGGGCTGAAAAACACGTTTTCAAAAGTGTGCTGTTACTGCACCATAACTTACATGGGGGTGACCAAACTTGCAGAAACATGTTTATTTCTGCTGAAAAACACGTTTTGACACTTTCTGCACACTGGGGTTAAGAGCTGAGTGTGTGGGCTCTTTTGAGCCTTGCAGTTACATAGGGATTCAGTTGTCTGAAAAAACGTGTTTATTTCGGGCTGAAAAACACGTTTTCAAAAGTGTGCTGTTACTGCCCCATAACTTACATGGGGGTGACCAAACTTGCAGAAACATGTTTATTTCTGCTGAAAAACACGTTTTGACACTTTCTGCACACTGGAGTTAAGAGCTGAGTGTGTAGGCTCTTCTGAGTCTTGCAGTTACATAGGGATTCAGTTGTCTGAAAAAACGCGTTTATTTCGGGCTGAAAAACACGTTTTCAAAAGTGTGCTGTTACTGCCCCATAACTTACATGGGGGTGACCAAACTTGCAGAAACATGTTTATTTCTGCTGAAAATCATGTTTTGACACTTTCTGCACACTGGGGTTAAGAGCTGAGTGTGTGGGCTCTTTTGAGCCTTGCAGTTACAAAGGGATTCAGTTGTCTGAAAAAACGCGTTTATTTCGGGCTGAAAAACACGTTTTCAAAAGTGTGCTGTTACTGCCCCATAACTTACATGGGGGTGACCAAACTTGCAGAAACATGTTTATTTCTGCTGAAAAACACGTTTTGACACTTTCTGCACACTGGGGTTAAGAGCTGAGTGTGTGGGCTCTTCTGAGTCTTGCAGTTACATAGGGATTCAGTTGTCTGAAAAAACGCATTTATTTCGGGCTGAAAAACACGTTTTCAAAAGTGTGCTGTTACTGCCCCATAACTTACATGGGGTTGACCAAACTTGCAGAAACATGTTTATTTCTGCTGAAAATCACGTTTTGACACTTTCTGCACACTGGGGTTAAGAGCTGAGTGTGTGGGCTCTTTTGAGCCTTGCAGTTACATAGGGATTCAGTTGTCTGAAAAAACGCGTTTATTTCGGGCTGAAAAACACGTTTTCAAAAGTGTTCTGTTACTGCCCCATAACTTACATGGGGGTGACCAAACTTGCAGAAACATGTTTATTTCTGCTGAAAAACACGTTTTGACACTTTCTGCACACTGGGGTTAAGAGCTGAGTGTGTGGGCTCTTTTGAGCCTTGCAGTTACATAGGGATTCAGTTGTCTGAAAAAACGCGTTTATTTCGGGCTGAAAAACACGTTTTCAAAAGTGTTCTGTTACTGCCCCATAACTTACATGGGGGTGACCAAACTTGCAGAAACATGTTTATTTCTGCTGAAAAACACGTTTTGACACTTTCTGCACACTGGGGTTAAGAGCTGAGTGTGTGGGCTCTTTTGAGCCTTGCAGTTACATAGGGATTCAGTTGTCTGAAAAAACGCGTTTATTTCGGGCTGAAAAACACGTTTTCAAAAGTGTGCTGTTACTGCACCATAACTTACATGGGGGTGACCAAACTTGCAGAAACATGTTTATTTCTGCTGAAAAACACGTTTTGACACTTTCTGCACACTGGGGTTAAGAGCTGAGTGTGTGGGCTCTTTTGAGCCTTGCAGTTACATAGGGATTCAGTTGTCTGAAAAAACGCGTTTATTTCGGGCTGAAAAACACGTTTTCAAAAGTGTGCTGTTACTGCACCATAACTTACATGGGGGTGACCAAACTTGCAGAAACATGTTTATTTCTGCTGAAAAACACGTTTTGACACTTTCTGCACACTGGGGTTAAGAGCTGAGTGTGTGGGCTCTTTTGAGCCTTGCAGTTACATAGGGATTCAGTTGTCTGAAAAAACGTGTTTATTTCGGGCTGAAAAACACGTTTTCAAAAGTGTGCTGTTACTGCCCCATAACTTACATGGGGGTGACCAAACTTGCAGAAACATGTTTATTTCTGCTGAAAAACACGTTTTGACACTTTCTGCACACTGGAGTTAAGAGCTGAGTGTGTAGGCTCTTCTGAGTCTTGCAGTTACATAGGGATTCAGTTGTCTGAAAAAACGCGTTTATTTCGGGCTGAAAAACACGTTTTCAAAAGTGTGCTGTTACTGCCCCATAACTTACATGGGGGTGACCAAACTTGCAGAAACATGTTTATTTCTGCTGAAAATCATGTTTTGACACTTTCTGCACACTGGGGTTAAGAGCTGAGTGTGTGGGCTCTTCTGAGTCTTGCAGTTACATAGAGATTCAGTTGTCTGAAAAAACGCGTTTATTTCGGGCTGAAAAACACGTTTTCAAAAGTGTGCTGTTACTGCCCCATAACTTACATGGGGGTGACCAAACTTGCAGAAACATGTTTATTTCTGCTGAAAATCATGTTTTGACACTTTCTGCACACTGGGGTTAAGAGCTGAGTGTGTGGGCTCTTCTGAGTCTTGCAGTTACATAGGGATTCAGTTGTCTGAAAAAACGCGTTTATTTCGGGCTGAAAAACACGTTTTCAAAAGTGTGCTGTTACTGCCCCATAACTTACATGGGGGTGACCAAACTTGCAGAAACATGTTTATTTCTGCTGAAAATCATGTTTTGACACTTTCTGCACACTGGGGTTAAGAGCTGAGTGTGTGGGCTCTTTTGAGCCTTGCAGTTACAAAGGGATTCAGTTGCCTGAAAAAACGCGTTTATTTCGGGCTGAAAAACACGTTTTCAAAAGTGTGCTGTTACTGCCCCATAACTTACATGGGGGTGACCAAACTTGCAGAAACATGTTTATTTCTGCTGAAAAACACGTTTTGACACTTTCTGCACACTGGGGTTAAGAGCTGAGTGTGTGGGCTCTTCTGAGTCTTGCAGTTACATAGGGATTCAGTTGTCTGAAAAAACGCGTTTATTTCGGGCTGAAAAACACGTTTTCAAAAGTGTGCTGTTTCTGCCCCATAACTTACATGGGGTTGACCAAACTTGCAGAAACATGTTTATTTCTGCTGAAAATCATGTTTTGACACTTTCTGCACACTGGGGTTAAGAGCTGAGTGTGTGGGCTCTTCTGAGTCTTGCAGTTACATAGGGATTCAGTTGTCTGAAAAAACGCGTTTATTTCGGGCTGAAAAACACGTTTTCAAAAGTGTGCTGTTACTGCCCCATAACTTACATGGGGGTGACCAAACTTGCAGAAACATGTTTATTTCTGCTGAAAATCATGTTTTGACACTTTCTGCACACTGGGGTTAAGAGCTGAGTGTGTGGGCTCTTTTGAGCCTTGCAGTTACAAAGGGATTCAGTTGTCTGAAAAAACGCGTTTATTTCGGGCTGAAAAACACGTTTTCAAAAGTGTGCTGTTACTGCCCCATAACTTACATGGGGGTGACCAAACTTGCAGAAACATGTTTATTTCTGCTGAAAAACACGTTTTGACACTTTCTGCACACTGGGGTTAAGAGCTGAGTGTGTGGGCTCTTCTGAGTCTTGCAGTTACATAGGGATTCAGTTGTCTGAAAAAACGCATTTATTTCGGGCTGAAAAACACGTTTTCAAAAGTGTGCTGTTACTGCCCCATAACTTACATGGGGTTGACCAAACTTGCAGAAACATGTTTATTTCTGCTGAAAATCACGTTTTGACACTTTCTGCACACTGGGGTTAAGAGCTGAGTGTGTGGGCTCTTTTGAGCCTTGCAGTTACATAGGGATTCAGTTGTCTGAAAAAACGCGTTTATTTCGGGCTGAAAAACACGTTTTCAAAAGTGTTCTGTTACTGCCCCATAACTTACATGGGGTTGACCAAACTTGCAGAAACATGTTTATTTCTGCTGAAAATCACGTTTTGACACTTTCTGCACACTGGGGTTAAGAGCTGAGTGTGTGGGCTCTACTGAGTCTTGCAGTTACATAGGGATTCAGTTGTCTGAAAAAACGCGTTTATTTCGGGCTGAAAAACACGTTTTCAAAAGTGTGCTGTTACTGCCCCATAACTTACATGGGGGTGACCAAACTTGCAGAAACATGTTTATTTCTGCTGAAAAACACGTTTTGACACTTTCTGCACACTGGAGTTAAGAGCTGAGTGTGTGGGCTCTTCTGAGTCTTGCAGTTACATAGGGATTCAGTTGTCTGAAAAAACGCGTTTATTTCGGGCTGAAAAACACGTTTTCAAAAGTGTTCTGTTACTGCCCCATAACTTACATGGGGGTGACCAAACTTGCAGAAACATGTTTATTTCTGCTGAAAAACACGTTTTGACACTTTCTGCACACTGGGGTTAAGAGCTGAGTGTGTGGGCTCTTCTGAGTCTTGCAGTTACATAGGGATTCAGTTGTCTGAAAAAACGCGTTTATTTCGGGCTGAAAAACACGTTTTCAAAAGTGTGCTGTTACTGCCCCATAACTTACATGGGGTTGACCAAACTTGCAGAAACATGTTTATTTCTGCTGAAAATCACGTTTTGACACTTTCTGCACACTGGGGTTAAGAGCTGAGTGTGTGGGCTCTACTGAGTCTTGCAGTTACATAGGGATTCAGTTGTCTGAAAAAACGCGTTTATTTCGGGCTGAAAAACACTTTTTCAAAAGTGTGCTGTTACTGCCCCATAACTTACATGGGGGTGACCAAACTTGCAGAAACATGTTTATTTCTGCTGAAAAACACGTTTTGACACTTTCTGCACACTGGAGTTAAGAGCTGAGTGTGTGGGCTCTTCTGAGTCTTGCAGTTACATAGGGATTCAGTTGTCTGAAAAAACGCGTTTATTTCGGGCTGAAAAACACGTTTTCAAAAGTGTTCTGTTACTGCCCCATAACTTACATGGGGGTGACCAAACTTGCAGAAACATGTTTATTTCTGCTGAAAAACACGTTTTGACACTTTCTGCACACTGGGGTTAAGAGCTGAGTGTGTGGGCTCTTTTGAGCCTTGCAGTTACATAGGGATTCAGTTGTCTGAAAAAACGCGTTTATTTCGGGCTGAAAAACACGTTTTCAAAAGTGTTCTGTTACTGCCCCATAACTTACATGGGGGTGACCAAACTTGCAGAAACATGTTTATTTCTGCTGAAAATCACGTTTTGACACTTTCTGCACACTGGGGTTAAGAGCTGAGTGTGTGGGCTCTACTGAGTCTTGCAGTTACATAGGGATTCAGTTGTCTGAAAAAACGCGTTTATTTCGGGCTGAAAAACACGTTTTCAAAAGTGTTCTGTTACTGCCCCATAACTTACATGGGGGTGACCAAACTTGCAGAAACATGTTTATTTCTGCTGAAAATCACGTTTTGACACTTTCTGCACACTGGGGTTAAGAGCTGAGTGTGTGGGCTCTACTGAGTCTTGCAGTTACATAGGGATTCAGTTGTCTGAAAAAACGCGTTTATTTCGGGCTGAAAAACACGTTTTCAAAAGTGTGCTGTTACTTCCCCATAACTTACATGGGGGTGACCAAACTTGCAGAAACATGTTTATTTCTGCTGAAAAACACGTTTTGACACTTTCTGCACACTGGGGTTAAGAGCTGAGTGTGTGGGCTCTTTTGAGCCTTGCAGTTACATAGGGATTCAGTTGTCTGAAAAAACGCGTTTATTTCGGGCTGAAAAACACGTTTTCAAAAGTGTGCTGTTACTGCACCATAACTTACATGGGGGTGACCAAACTTGCAGAAACATGTTTATTTCTGCTGAAAAACACGTTTTGACACTTTCTGCACACTGGGGTTAAGAGCTGAGTGTGTGGGCTCTTTTGAGCCTTGCAGTTACATAGGGATTCAGTTGTCTGAAAAAACGCGTTTATTTCGGGCTGAAAAACACGTTTTCAAAAGTGTGCTGTTACTGCACCATAACTTACATGGGGGTGACCAAACTTGCAGAAACATGTTTATTTCTGCTGAAAAACACGTTTTGACACTTTCTGCACACTGGGGTTAAGAGCTGAGTGTGTGGGCTCTTTTGAGCCTTGCAGTTACATAGGGATTCAGTTGTCTGAAAAAACGTGTTTATTTCGGGCTGAAAAACACGTTTTCAAAAGTGTGCTGTTACTGCCCCATAACTTACATGGGGGTAACCAAACTTGCAGAAACATGTTTATTTCTGCTGAAAAACACGTTTTGACACTTTCTGCACACTGGGGTTAAGAGCTGAGTGTGTGGGCTCTTTTGAGCCTTGCAGTTACATAGGGATTCAGTTGTCTGAAAAAACGCGTTTATTTCGGGCTGAAAAACACGTTTTCAAAAGTGTGCTGTTACTGCACCATAACTTACATGGGGGTGACCAAACTTGCAGAAACATGTTTATTTCTGCTGAAAAACACGTTTTGACACTTTCTGCACACTGGGGTTAAGAGCTGAGTGTGTGGGCTCTTTTGAGCCTTGCAGTTACATAGGGATTCAGTTGTCTGAAAAAACGTGTTTATTTCGGGCTGAAAAACACGTTTTCAAAAGTGTGCTGTTACTGCCCCATAACTTACATGGGGGTGACCAAACTTGCAGAAACATGTTTATTTCTGCTGAAAAACACGTTTTGACACTTTCTGCACACTGGAGTTAAGAGCTGAGTGTGTAGGCTCTTCTGAGTCTTGCAGTTACATAGGGATTCAGTTGTCTGAAAAAACGCGTTTATTTCGGGCTGAAAAACACGTTTTCAAAAGTGTGCTGTTACTGCCCCATAACTTACATGGGGGTGACCAAACTTGCAGAAACATGTTTATTTCTGCTGAAAATCATGTTTTGACACTTTCTGCACACTGGGGTTAAGAGCTGAGTGTGTGGGCTCTTTTGAGCCTTGCAGTTACAAAGGGATTCAGTTGTCTGAAAAAACGCGTTTATTTCGGGCTGAAAAACACGTTTTCAAAAGTGTGCTGTTACTGCCCCATAACTTACATGGGGGTGACCAAACTTGCAGAAACATGTTTATTTCTGCTGAAAAACACGTTTTGACACTTTCTGCACACTGGGGTTAAGAGCTGAGTGTGTGGGCTCTTCTGAGTCTTGCAGTTACATAGGGATTCAGTTGTCTGAAAAAACGCATTTATTTCGGGCTGAAAAACACGTTTTCAAAAGTGTGCTGTTACTGCCCCATAACTTACATGGGGTTGACCAAACTTGCAGAAACATGTTTATTTCTGCTGAAAATCACGTTTTGACACTTTCTGCACACTGGGGTTAAGAGCTGAGTGTGTGGGCTCTTTTGAGCCTTGCAGTTACATAGGGATTCAGTTGTCTGAAAAAACGCGTTTATTTCGGGCTGAAAAACACGTTTTCAAAAGTGTTCTGTTACTGCCCCATAACTTACATGGGGGTGACCAAACTTGCAGAAACATGTTTATTTCTGCTGAAAAACACGTTTTGACACTTTCTGCACACTGGGGTTAAGAGCTGAGTGTGTGGGCTCTTTTGAGCCTTGCAGTTACATAGGGATTCAGTTGTCTGAAAAAACGCGTTTATTTCGGGCTGAAAAACACGTTTTCAAAAGTGTTCTGTTACTGCCCCATAACTTACATGGGGGTGACCAAACTTGCAGAAACATGTTTATTTCTGCTGAAAAACACGTTTTGACACTTTCTGCACACTGGGGTTAAGAGCTGAGTGTGTGGGCTCTTTTGAGCCTTGCAGTTACATAGGGATTCAGTTGTCTGAAAAAACGCGTTTATTTCGGGCTGAAAAACACGTTTTCAAAAGTGTGCTGTTACTGCACCATAACTTACATGGGGGTGACCAAACTTGCAGAAACATGTTTATTTCTGCTGAAAAACACGTTTTGACACTTTCTGCACACTGGGGTTAAGAGCTGAGTGTGTGGGCTCTTTTGAGCCTTGCAGTTACATAGGGATTCAGTTGTCTGAAAAAACGCGTTTATTTCGGGCTGAAAAACACGTTTTCAAAAGTGTGCTGTTACTGCACCATAACTTACATGGGGGTGACCAAACTTGCAGAAACATGTTTATTTCTGCTGAAAAACACGTTTTGACACTTTCTGCACACTGGGGTTAAGAGCTGAGTGTGTGGGCTCTTTTGAGCCTTGCAGTTACATAGGGATTCAGTTGTCTGAAAAAACGTGTTTATTTCGGGCTGAAAAACACGTTTTCAAAAGTGTGCTGTTACTGCCCCATAACTTACATGGGGGTGACCAAACTTGCAGAAACATGTTTATTTCTGCTGAAAAACACGTTTTGACACTTTCTGCACACTGGAGTTAAGAGCTGAGTGTGTAGGCTCTTCTGAGTCTTGCAGTTACATAGGGATTCAGTTGTCTGAAAAAACGCGTTTATTTCGGGCTGAAAAACACGTTTTCAAAAGTGTGCTGTTACTGCCCCATAACTTACATGGGGGTGACCAAACTTGCAGAAACATGTTTATTTCTGCTGAAAATCATGTTTTGACACTTTCTGCACACTGGGGTTAAGAGCTGAGTGTGTGGGCTCTTCTGAGTCTTGCAGTTACATAGAGATTCAGTTGTCTGAAAAAACGCGTTTATTTCGGGCTGAAAAACACGTTTTCAAAAGTGTGCTGTTACTGCCCCATAACTTACATGGGGGTGACCAAACTTGCAGAAACATGTTTATTTCTGCTGAAAATCATGTTTTGACACTTTCTGCACACTGGGGTTAAGAGCTGAGTGTGTGGGCTCTTCTGAGTCTTGCAGTTACATAGGGATTCAGTTGTCTGAAAAAACGCGTTTATTTCGGGCTGAAAAACACGTTTTCAAAAGTGTGCTGTTACTGCCCCATAACTTACATGGGGGTGACCAAACTTGCAGAAACATGTTTATTTCTGCTGAAAATCATGTTTTGACACTTTCTGCACACTGGGGTTAAGAGCTGAGTGTGTGGGCTCTTTTGAGCCTTGCAGTTACAAAGGGATTCAGTTGCCTGAAAAAACGCGTTTATTTCGGGCTGAAAAACACGTTTTCAAAAGTGTGCTGTTACTGCCCCATAACTTACATGGGGGTGACCAAACTTGCAGAAACATGTTTATTTCTGCTGAAAAACACGTTTTGACACTTTCTGCACACTGGGGTTAAGAGCTGAGTGTGTGGGCTCTTCTGAGTCTTGCAGTTACATAGGGATTCAGTTGTCTGAAAAAACGCGTTTATTTCGGGCTGAAAAACACGTTTTCAAAAGTGTGCTGTTTCTGCCCCATAACTTACATGGGGTTGACCAAACTTGCAGAAACATGTTTATTTCTGCTGAAAATCATGTTTTGACACTTTCTGCACACTGGGGTTAAGAGCTGAGTGTGTGGGCTCTTCTGAGTCTTGCAGTTACATAGGGATTCAGTTGTCTGAAAAAACGCGTTTATTTCGGGCTGAAAAACACGTTTTCAAAAGTGTGCTGTTACTGCCCCATAACTTACATGGGGGTGACCAAACTTGCAGAAACATGTTTATTTCTGCTGAAAATCATGTTTTGACACTTTCTGCACACTGGGGTTAAGAGCTGAGTGTGTGGGCTCTTTTGAGCCTTGCAGTTACAAAGGGATTCAGTTGTCTGAAAAAACGCGTTTATTTCGGGCTGAAAAACACGTTTTCAAAAGTGTGCTGTTACTGCCCCATAACTTACATGGGGGTGACCAAACTTGCAGAAACATGTTTATTTCTGCTGAAAAACACGTTTTGACACTTTCTGCACACTGGGGTTAAGAGCTGAGTGTGTGGGCTCTTCTGAGTCTTGCAGTTACATAGGGATTCAGTTGTCTGAAAAAACGCATTTATTTCGGGCTGAAAAACACGTTTTCAAAAGTGTGCTGTTACTGCCCCATAACTTACATGGGGTTGACCAAACTTGCAGAAACATGTTTATTTCTGCTGAAAATCACGTTTTGACACTTTCTGCACACTGGGGTTAAGAGCTGAGTGTGTGGGCTCTTTTGAGCCTTGCAGTTACATAGGGATTCAGTTGTCTGAAAAAACGCGTTTATTTCGGGCTGAAAAACACGTTTTCAAAAGTGTTCTGTTACTGCCCCATAACTTACATGGGGTTGACCAAACTTGCAGAAACATGTTTATTTCTGCTGAAAATCACGTTTTGACACTTTCTGCACACTGGGGTTAAGAGCTGAGTGTGTGGGCTCTACTGAGTCTTGCAGTTACATAGGGATTCAGTTGTCTGAAAAAACGCGTTTATTTCGGGCTGAAAAACACGTTTTCAAAAGTGTTCTGTTACTGCCCCATAACTTACATGGGGGTGACCAAACTTGCAGAAACATGTTTATTTCTGCTGAAAATCACGTTTTGACACTTTCTGCACACTGGGGTTAAGAGCTGAGTGTGTGGGCTCTTTTGAGCCTTGCAGTTACATAGGGATTCAGTTGTCTGAAAAAACGCGTTTATTTCGGGCTGAAAAACACGTTTTCAAAAGTGTTCTGTTACTGCCCCATAACTTACATGGGGTTGACCAAACTTGCAGAAACATGTTTATTTCTGCTGAAAATCACGTTTTGACACTTTCTGCACACTGGGGTTAAGAGCTGAGTGTGTGGGCTCTACTGAGTCTTGCAGTTACATAGGGATTCAGTTGTCTGAAAAAACGCGTTTATTTCGGGCTGAAAAACACGTTTTCAAAAGTGTTCTGTTACTGCCCCATAACTTACATGGGGGTGACCAAACTTGCAGAAACATGTTTATTTCTGCTGAAAAACACGTTTTGACACTTTCTGCACACTGGGGTTAAGAGCTGAGTGTGTGGGCTCTTCTGAGTCTTGCAGTTACATAGGGATTCAGTTGTCTGAAAAAACGCGTTTATTTCGGGCTGAAAAACACGTTTTCAAAAGTGTGCTGTTACTGCCCCATAACTTACATGGGGTTGACCAAACTTGCAGAAACATGTGTATTTCTGCTGAAAATCACGTTTTGACACTTTCTGCACACTGGGGTTAAGAGCTGAGTGTGTGGGCTCTACTGAGTCTTGCAGTTACATAGGGATTCAGTTGTCTGAAAAAACGCGTTTATTTCGGGCTGAAAAACACGTTTTCAAAAGTGTGCTGTTACTGCCCCATAACTTACATGGGGGTGACCAAACTTGCAGAAACATGTTTATTTCTGCTGAAAAACACGTTTTGACACTTTCTGCACACTGGAGTTAAGAGCTGAGTGTGTGGGCTCTTCTGAGTCTTGCAGTTACATAGGGATTCAGTTGTCTGAAAAAACGCGTTTATTTCGGGCTGAAAAACACGTTTTCAAAAGTGTTCTGTTACTGCCCCATAACTTACATGGGGTTGACCAAACTTGCAGAAACATGTTTATTTCTGCTGAAAATCACGTTTTGACACTTTCTGCACACTGGGGTTAAGAGCTGAGTGTGTGGGCTCTACTGAGTCTTGCAGTTACATAGGGATTCAGTTGTCTGAAAAAACGCGTTTATTTCGGGCTGAAAAACACGTTTTCAAAAGTGTTCTGTTACTGCCCCATAACTTACATGGGGGTGACCAAACTTGCAGAAACATGTTTATTTCTGCTGAAAAACACGTTTTGACACTTTCTGCACACTGGGGTTAAGAGCTGAGTGTGTGGGCTCTTCTGAGTCTTGCAGTTACATAGGGATTCAGTTGTCTGAAAAAACGCGTTTATTTCGGGCTGAAAAACACGTTTTCAAAAGTGTGCTGTTACTGCCCCATAACTTACATGGGGGTTGACCAAACTTGCAGAAACATGTTTATTTCTGCTAAAAATCACGTTTTGACACTTTCTGCACACTGGGGTTAAGAGCTGAGTGTGTGGGCTCTACTGAGTCTTGCAGTTACATAGGGATTCAGTTGTCTGAAAAAACGCGTTTATTTCGGGCTGAAAAACACGTTTTCAAAAGTGTGCTGTTACTGCCCCATAACTTACATGGGGGTGACCAAACTTGCAGAAACATGTTTATTTCTGCTGAAAAACACGTTTTGACACTTTCTGCACACTGGGGTTAAGAGCTGAGTGTGTGGGCTCTTTTGAGCCTTGCAGTTACAAAGGGATTCAGTTGTCTGAAAAAACGCGTTTATTTCGGGCTGAAAAACACGTTTTCAAAAGTGTGCTGTTACTGCCCCATAACTTACATGGGGGTGACCAAACTTGCAGAAACATGTTTATTTCTGCTGAAAAACACGTTTTGACACTTTCTGCACACTGGGGTTAAGAGCTGAGTGTGTGGGCTCTTCTGAGTCTTGCAGTTACATAGGGATTCAGTTGTCTGAAAAAACGCATTTATTTCGGGCTGAAAAACACGTTTTCAAAAGTGTGCTGTTACTGCCCCATAACTTACATGGGGTTGACCAAACTTGCAGAAACATGTTTATTTCTGCTGAAAATCACGTTTTGACACTTTCTGCACACTGGGGTTAAGAGCTGAGTGTGTGGGCTCTTTTGAGCCTTGCAGTTACATAGGGATTCAGTTGTCTGAAAAAACGCGTTTATTTCGGGCTGAAAAACACGTTTTCAAAAGTGTTCTGTTACTTCCCCATAACTTACATGGGGTTGACCAAACTTGCAGAAACATGTTTATTTCTGCTGAAAATCACGTTTTGACACTTTCTGCACACTGGGGTTAAGAGCTGAGTGTGTGGGCTCTACTGAGTCTTGCAGTTACATAGGGATTCAGTTGTCTGAAAAAACGCGTTTATTTCGGGCTGAAAAACACGTTTTCAAAAGTGTTCTGTTACTGCCCCATAACTTACATGGGGGTGACCAAACTTGCAGAAACATGTTTATTTCTGCTGAAAAACACGTTTTGACACTTTCTGCACACTGGGGTTAAGAGCTGAGTGTGTGGGCTCTTCTGAGTCTTGCAGTTACATAGGGATTCAGTTGTCTGAAAAAACGCGTTTATTTCGGGCTGAAAAACACGTTTTCAAAAGTGTGCTGTTACTGCCCCATAACTTACATGGGGTTGACCAAACTTGCAGAAACATGTTTATTTCTGCTGAAAATCACGTTTTGACACTTTCTGCACACTGGGGTTAAGAGCTGAGTGTGTGGGCTCTACTGAGTCTTGCAGTTACATAGGGATTCAGTTGTCTGAAAAAACGCGTTTATTTCGGGCTGAAAAACACGTTTTCAAAAGTGTGCTGTTACTGCCCCATAACTTACATGGGGGTGACCAAACTTGCAGAAACATGTTTATTTCTGCTGAAAATCACGTTTTGACACTTTCTGCACACTGGGGTTAAGAGCTGAGTGTGTGGGCTCTTTTGAGCCTTGCAGTTACATAGGGATTCAGTTGTCTGAAAAAACGCGTTTATTTCGGGCTGAAAAACACGTTTTCAAAAGTGTTCTGTTACTGCCCCATAACTTACATGGGGTTGACCAAACTTGCAGAAACATGTTTATTTCTGCTGAAAATCACGTTTTGACACTTTCTGCACACTGGGGTTAAGAGCTGAGTGTGTGGGCTCTACTGAGTCTTGCAGTTACATAGGGATTCAGTTGTCTGAAAAAACGCGTTTATTTCGGGCTGAAAAACACGTTTTCAAAAGTGTTCTGTTACTGCCCCATAACTTACATGGGGGTGACCAAACTTGCAGAAACATGTTTATTTCTGCTGAAAATCACGTTTTGACACTTTCTGCACACTGGGGTTAAGAGCTGAGTGTGTGGGCTCTACTGAGTCTTGCAGTTACATAGGGATTCAGTTGTCTGAAAAAACGCGTTTATTTCGGGCTGAAAAACACGTTTTCAAAAGTGTGCTGTTACTGCCCCATAACTTACATGGGGGTGACCAAACTTGCAGAAACATGTTTATTTCTGCTGAAAAACACGTTTTGACACTTTCTGCACACTGGGGTTAAGAGCTGAGTGTGTGGGCTCTTCTGAGTCTTGCAGTTACATAGGGATTCAGTTGTCTGAAAAAACGCGTTTATTTCGGGCTGAAAAACACGTTTTCAAAAGTGTGCTGTTACTGCCCCATAACTTACATGGGGTTGACCAAACTTGCAGAAACATGTTTATTTCTGCTGAAAATCACGTTTTGACACTTTCTGCACACTGGGGTTAAGAGCTGAGTGTGTGGGCTCTACTGAGTCTTGCAGTTACATAGGGATTCAGTTGTCTGAAAAAACGCGTTTATTTCGGGCTGAAAAACACGTTTTCAAAAGTGTGCTGTTACTGCCCCATAACTTACATGGGGGTGACCAAACTTGCAGAAACATGTTTATTTCTGCTGAAAAACACGTTTTGACACTTTCTGCACACTGGGGTTAAGAGCTGAGTGTGTGGGCTCTTCTGAGTCTTGCAGTTACATAGGGATTCAGTTGTCTGAAAAAACGCATTTATTTCGGGCTGAAAAACACGTTTTCAAAAGTGTGCTGTTACTGCCCCATAACTTACATGGGGTTGACCAAACTTGCAGAAACATGTTTATTTCTGCTGAAAATCATGTTTTGACACTTTCTGCACACTGTGGTTAAGAGCTGAGTGTGTGGGCTCTTCTGAGTCTTGCAGTTACATAGGGATTCAGTTGTCTGAAAAAACGCGTTTATTTCGGGCTGAAAAACACGTTTTCAAAAGTGTGCTGTTACTGCCCCATAACTTACATGGGGGTGACCAAACTTGCAGAAACATGTTTATTTCTGCTGAAAATCATGTTTTGACACTTTCTGCACACTGGGGTTAAGAGCTGAGTGTGTGGGCTCTTTTACGCCTTGCAGTTACAAAGGGATTCAGTTGTCTGAAAAAACGCGTTTATTTCGGGCTGAAAAACACGTTTTCAAAAGTGTGCTGTTACTGCCCCATAACTTACATGGGGGTGACCAAACTTGCAGAAACATGTTTATTTCTGCTGAAAAACACGTTTTGACACTTTCTGCACACTGGGGTTAAGAGCTGAGTGTGTGGGCTCTTCTGAGTCTTGCAGTTACATAGGGATTCAGTTGTCTGAAAAAACGCATTTATTTCGGGCTGAAAAACACGTTTTCAAAAGTGTGCTGTTACTGCCCCATAACTTACATGGGGTTGACCAAACTTGCAGAAACATGTTTATTTCTGCTGAAAATCACGTTTTGACACTTTCTGCACACTGGGGTTAAGAGCTGAGTGTGTGGGCTCTTTTGAGCCTTGCAGTTACATAGGGATTCAGTTGTCTGAAAAAACGCGTTTATTTCGGGCTGAAAAACACGTTTCAAAAGTGTTCTGTTACTGCCCCATAACTTACATGGGGGTGACCAAACTTGCAGAAACATGTTTATTTCTGCTGAAAACACGTTTTGACACTTTCTGCACACTGGGGTTAAGAGCTGAGTGTGTGGGCTCTTCTGAGTCTTGCAGTTACATAGGGATTCAGTTGTCTGAAAAAACGCGTTTATTTCGGGCTGGAAAACACGTTTTCAAAAGTGTGCTGTTACTGCCCCATAACTTACATGGGGTTGACCAAACTTGCAGAAACATGTTTATTTCTGCTGAAAATCATGTTTTGACACTTTCTGCACACTGGGGTTAAGAGCTGAGTGTGTGGGCTCTTTTGAGCCTTGCAGTTACAAAGGGATTCAGTTGTCTGAAAAAACGCGTTTATTTCGGGCTGAAAAACACGTTTTCAAAAGTGTGCTGTTACTGCCCCATAACTTACATGGGGGTGACCAAACTTGCAGAAACATGTTTATTTCTGCTGAAAAACACGTTTTGACACTTTCTGCACACTGGGGTTAAGAGCTGAGTGTGTGGGCTCTTCTGAGTCTTGCAGTTACATAGGGATTCAGTTGTCTGAAAAAACGCATTTATTTCGGGCTGAAAAACACGTTTTCAAAAGTGTGCTGTTACTGCCCCATAACTTACATGGGGTTGACCAAACTTGCAGAAACATGTTTATTTCTGCTGAAAATCACGTTTTGACACTTTCTGCACACTGGGGTTAAGAGCTGAGTGTGTGGGCTCTTTTGAGCCTTGCAGTTACATAGGGATTCAGTTGTCTGAAAAAACGCGTTTATTTCGGGCTGAAAAACACGTTTTCAAAAGTGTTCTGTTACTGCCCCATAACTTACATGGGGGTGACCAAACTTGCAGAAACATGTTTATTTCTGCTGAAAAACACGTTTTGACACTTTCTGCACACTGGGGTTAAGAGCTGAGTGTGTGGGCTCTTCTGAGTCTTGCAGTTACATAGGGATTCAGTTGTCTGAAAAAACGCGTTTATTTCGGGCTGAAAAACACGTTTTCAAAAGTGTGCTGTTACTGCCCCATAACTTACATGGGGTTGACCAAACTTGCAGAAACATGTTTATTTCTGCTGAAAATCACGTTTTGACACTTTCTGCACACTGGGGTTAAGAGCTGAGTGTGTGGGCTCTACTGAGTCTTGCAGTTACATAGGGATTCAGTTGTCTGAAAAAACGCGTTTATTTCGGGCTGAAAAACACGTTTTCAAAAGTGTTCTGTTACTGCCCCATAACTTACATGGGGGTGACCAAACTTGCAGAAACATGTTTATTTCTGCTGAAAAACACGTTTTGACACTTTCTGCACACTGGGGTTAAGAGCTGAGTGTGTGGGCTCTTCTGAGTCTTGCAGTTACATAGGGATTCAGTTGTCTGAAAAAACGCGTTTATTTCGGGCTGAAAAACACGTTTTCAAAAGTGTGCTGTTACTGCCCCATAACTTACATGGGGTTGACCAAACTTGCAGAAACATGTTTATTTCTGCTGAAAATCACGTTTTGACACTTTCTGCACACTGGGGTTAAGAGCTGAGTGTGTGGGCTCTTTTGAGCCTTGCAGTTACATAGGGATTCAGTTGTCTGAAAAAACGCGTTTATTTCGGGCTGAAAAACACGTTTTCAAAAGTGTTCTGTTACTGCCCCATAACTTACATGGGGGTGACCAAACTTGCAGAAACATGTTTATTTCTGCTGAAAATCACGTTTTGACACTTTCTGCACACTGGGGTTAAGAGCTGAGTGTGTGGGCTCTACTAGGTCTTGCAGTTACATAGGGATTCAGTTGTCTGAAAAAACGCGTTTATTTCGGGCTGAAAAACACGTTTTCAAAAGTGTGCTGTTACTTCCCCATAACTTACATGGGGGTGACCAAACTTGCAGAAACATGTTTATTTCTGCTGAAAAACACGTTTTGACACTTTCTGCACACTGGGGTTAAGAGCTGAGTGTGTGGGCTCTTTTGAGCCTTGCAGTTACATAGGGATTCAGTTGTCTGAAAAAACGCGTTTATTTCGGGCTGAAAAACACGTTTTCAAAAGTGTGCTGTTACTGCACCATAACTTACATGGGGGTGACCAAACTTGCAGAAACATGTTTATTTCTGCTGAAAAACACGTTTTGACACTTTCTGCACACTGGGGTTAAGAGCTGAGTGTGTGGGCTCTTTTGAGCCTTGCAGTTACATAGGGATTCAGTTGTCTGAAAAAACGCGTTTATTTCGGGCTGAAAAACACGTTTTCAAAAGTGTTCTGTTACTGCCCCATAACTTACATGGGGGTGACCAAACTTGCAGAAACATGTTTATTTCTGCTGAAAAACACGTTTTGACACTTTCTGCACACTGGGGTTAAGAGCTGAGTGTGTGGGCTCTTTTGAGCCTTGCAGTTACATAGGGATTCAGTTGTCTGAAAAAACGCGTTTATTTCGGGCTGAAAAACACGTTTTCAAAAGTGTGCTGTTACTGCACCATAACTTACATGGGGGTGACCAAACTTGCAGAAACATGTTTATTTCTGCTGAAAAACACGTTTTGACACTTTCTGCACACTGGGGTTAAGAGCTGAGTGTGTGGGCTCTTTTGAGCCTTGCAGTTACATAGGGATTCAGTTGTCTGAAAAAACGTGTTTATTTCGGATTGAAAAACACGTTTTCAAAAGTGTGCTGTTACTGCCCCATAACTTACATGGGGGTGACCAAACTTGCAGAAACATGTTTATTTCTGCTGAAAAACACGTTTTGACACTTTCTGCACACTGGAGTTAAGAGCTGAGTGTGTAGGCTCTTCTGAGTCTTGCAGTTACATAGGGATTCAGTTGTCTGAAAAAACGCGTTTATTTCGGGCTGAAAAACACGTTTTCAAAAGTGTGCTGTTACTGCCCCATAACTTACATGGGGGTGACCAAACTTGCAGAAACATGTTTATTTCTGCTGAAAATCATGTTTTGACACTTTCTGCACACTGGGGTTAAGAGCTGAGTGTGTGGGCTCTTCTGAGTCTTGCAGTTACATGGGGATTCAGTTGTCTGAAAAAACGCATTTATTTCGGGCTGAAAAACACGTTTTCAAAAGTGTGCTGTTACTGCCCCATAACTTACATGGGGTTGACCAAACTTGCAGAAACATGTTTATTTCTGCTGAAAATCATGTTTTGACACTTTCTGCACACTGTGGTTAAGAGCTGAGTGTGTGGGCTCTTCTGAGTCTTGCAGTTACATAGGGATTCAGTTGTCTGAAAAAACGCGTTTATTTCGGGCTGAAAAACACGTTTTCAAAAGTGTGCTGTTACTGCCCCATAACTTACATGGGGGTGACCAAACTTGCAGAAACATGTTTATTTCTGCTGAAAAACACGTTTTGACACTTTCTGCACACTGGAGTTAAGAGCTGAGTGTGTAGGCTCTTCTGAGTCTTGCAGTTACATAGGGATTCAGTTGTCTGAAAAAACGCGTTTATTTCGGGCTGAAAAACACGTTTTCAAAAGTGTGCTGTTACTGCCCCATAACTTACATGGGGGTGACCAAACTTGCAGAAACATGTTTATTTCTGCTGAAAATCATGTTTTGACACTTTCTGCACACTGGGGTTAAGAGCTGAGTGTGTGGGCTCTTTTGAGCCTTGCAGTTACAAAGGGATTCAGTTGTCTGAAAAAACGCGTTTATTTCGGGCTGAAAAACACGTTTTCAAAAGTGTGCTGTTACTGCCCCATAACTTACATGGGGGTGACCAAACTTGCAGAAACATGTTTATTTCTGCTGAAAAACACGTTTTGACACTTTCTGCACACTGGGGTTAAGAGCTGAGTGTGTGGGCTCTTCTGAGTCTTGCAGTTACATAGGGATTCAGTTGTCTGAAAAAACGCATTTATTTCGGGCTGAAAAACACGTTTTCAAAAGTGTGCTGTTACTGCCCCATAACTTACATGGGGTTGACCAAACTTGCAGAAACATGTTTATTTCTGCTGAAAATCACGTTTTGACACTTTCTGCACACTGGGGTTAAGAGCTGAGTGTGTGGGCTCTTTTGAGCCTTGCAGTTACATAGGGATTCAGTTGTCTGAAAAAACGCGTTTATTTCGGGCTGAAAAACACGTTTCAAAAGTGTTCTGTTACTGCCCCATAACTTACATGGGGGTGACCAAACTTGCAGAAACATGTTTATTTCTGCTGAAAACACGTTTTGACACTTTCTGCACACTGGGGTTAAGAGCTGAGTGTGTGGGCTCTTCTGAGTCTTGCAGTTACATAGGGATTCAGTTGTCTGAAAAAACGCGTTTATTTCGGGCTGGAAAACACGTTTTCAAAAGTGTGCTGTTACTGCCCCATAACTTACATGGGGTTGACCAAACTTGCAGAAACATGTTTATTTCTGCTGAAAATCATGTTTTGACACTTTCTGCACACTGGGGTTAAGAGCTGAGTGTGTGGGCTCTTTTGAGCCTTGCAGTTACAAAGGGATTCAGTTGTCTGAAAAAACGCGTTTATTTCGGGCTGAAAAACACGTTTTCAAAAGTGTGCTGTTACTGCCCCATAACTTACATGGGGGTGACCAAACTTGCAGAAACATGTTTATTTCTGCTGAAAAACACGTTTTGACACTTTCTGCACACTGGGGTTAAGAGCTGAGTGTGTGGGCTCTTCTGAGTCTTGCAGTTACATAGGGATTCAGTTGTCTGAAAAAACGCATTTATTTCGGGCTGAAAAACACGTTTTCAAAAGTGTGCTGTTACTGCCCCATAACTTACATGGGGTTGACCAAACTTGCAGAAACATGTTTATTTCTGCTGAAAATCACGTTTTGACACTTTCTGCACACTGGGGTTAAGAGCTGAGTGTGTGGGCTCTTTTGAGCCTTGCAGTTACATAGGGATTCAGTTGTCTGAAAAAACGCGTTTATTTCGGGCTGAAAAACACGTTTTCAAAAGTGTTCTGTTACTGCCCCATAACTTACATGGGGGTGACCAAACTTGCAGAAACATGTTTATTTCTGCTGAAAAACACGTTTTGACACTTTCTGCACACTGGGGTTAAGAGCTGAGTGTGTGGGCTCTTCTGAGTCTTGCAGTTACATAGGGATTCAGTTGTCTGAAAAAACGCGTTTATTTCGGGCTGAAAAACACGTTTTCAAAAGTGTGCTGTTACTGCCCCATAACTTACATGGGGTTGACCAAACTTGCAGAAACATGTTTATTTCTGCTGAAAATCACGTTTTGACACTTTCTGCACACTGGGGTTAAGAGCTGAGTGTGTGGGCTCTACTGAGTCTTGCAGTTACATAGGGATTCAGTTGTCTGAAAAAACGCGTTTATTTCGGGCTGAAAAACACGTTTTCAAAAGTGTTCTGTTACTGCCCCATAACTTACATGGGGGTGACCAAACTTGCAGAAACATGTTTATTTCTGCTGAAAAACACGTTTTGACACTTTCTGCACACTGGGGTTAAGAGCTGAGTGTGTGGGCTCTTCTGAGTCTTGCAGTTACATAGGGATTCAGTTGTCTGAAAAAACGCGTTTATTTCGGGCTGAAAAACACGTTTTCAAAAGTGTGCTGTTACTGCCCCATAACTTACATGGGGTTGACCAAACTTGCAGAAACATGTTTATTTCTGCTGAAAATCACGTTTTGACACTTTCTGCACACTGGGGTTAAGAGCTGAGTGTGTGGGCTCTTTTGAGCCTTGCAGTTACATAGGGATTCAGTTGTCTGAAAAAACGCGTTTATTTCGGGCTGAAAAACACGTTTTCAAAAGTGTTCTGTTACTGCCCCATAACTTACATGGGGGTGACCAAACTTGCAGAAACATATTTATTTCTGCTGAAAATCACGTTTTGACACTTTCTGCACACTGGGGTTAAGAGCTGAGTGTGTGGGCTCTACTGAGTCTTGCAGTTACATAGGGATTCAGTTGTCTGAAAAAACGCGTTTATTTCGGGCTGAAAAACACGTTTTCAAAAGTGTGCTGTTACTTCCCATAACTTACATGGGGGTGACCAAACTTGCAGAAACATGTTTATTTCTGCTGAAAAACACGTTTTGACACTTTCTGCACACTGGGGTTAAGAGCTGAGTGTGTGGGCTCTTTTGAGCCTTGCAGTTACATAGGGATTCAGTTGTCTGAAAAAACGCGTTTATTTCGGGCTGAAAAACACGTTTTCAAAAGTGTTCTGTTACTGCCCCATAACTTACATGGGGGTGACCAAACTTGCAGAAACATGTTTATTTCTGCTGAAAAACACGTTTTGACACTTTCTGCACACTGGGGTTAAGAGCTGAGTGTGTGGGCTCTTTTGAGCCTTGCAGTTACATAGGGATTCAGTTGTCTGAAAAAACGCGTTTATTTCGGGCTGAAAAACACGTTTTCAAAAGTGTGCTGTTACTGCACCATAACTTACATGGGGGTGACCAAACTTGCAGAAACATGTTTATTTCTGCTGAAAAACACGTTTTGACACTTTCTGCACACTGGGGTTAAGAGCTGAGTGTGTGGGCTCTTTTGAGCCTTGCAGTTACATAGGGATTCAGTTGTCTGAAAAAACGTGTTTATTTCGGGCTGAAAAACACGTTTTCAAAAGTGTGCTGTTACTGCCCCATAACTTACATGGGGGTGACCAAACTTGCAGAAACATGTTTATTTCTGCTGAAAAACACGTTTTGACACTTTCTGCACACTGGAGTTAAGAGCTGAGTGTGTAGGCTCTTCTGAGTCTTGCAGTTACATAGGGATTCAGTTGTCTGAAAAAACGCGTTTATTTCGGGCTGAAAAACACGTTTTCAAAAGTGTGCTGTTACTGCCCCATAACTTACATGGGGGTGACCAAACTTGCAGAAACATGTTTATTTCTGCTGAAAATCATGTTTTGACACTTTCTGCACACTGGGGTTAAGAGCTGAGTGTGTGGGCTCTTCTGAGTCTTGCAGTTACATAGGGATTCAGTTGTCTGAAAAAACGCGTTTATTTCGGGCTGAAAAACACGTTTTCAAAAGTGTGCTGTTACTGCCCCATAACTTACATGGGGGTGACCAAACTTGCAGAAACATGTTTATTTCTGCTGAAAATCATGTTTTGACACTTTCTGCACACTGGGGTTAAGAGCTGAGTGTGTGGGCTCTTCTGAGTCTTGCAGTTACATAGGGATTCAGTTGTCTGAAAAAACGCGTTTATTTCGGGCTGAAAAACACGTTTTCAAAAGTGTGCTGTTACTGCCCCATAACTTACATGGGGGTGACCAAACTTGCAGAAACATGTTTATTTCTGCTGAAAATCATGTTTTGACACTTTCTGCACACTGGGGTTAAGAGCTGAGTGTGTGGGCTCTTTTGAGCCTTGCAGTTACATAGGGATTCAGTTGTCTGAAAAAACGCGTTTATTTCGGGCTGAAAAACACGTTTTCAAAAGTGTTCTGTTACTGCCCCATAACTTACATGGGGGTGACCAAACTTGCAGAAACATGTTTATTTCTGCTGAAAAACACGTTTTGACACTTTCTGCACACTGGGGTTAAGAGCTGAGTGTGTGGGCTCTTCTGAGTCTTGCAGTTACATAGGGATTCAGTTGTCTGAAAAAACGCGTTTATTTCGGGCTGAAAAACACGTTTTCAAAAGTGTGCTGTTACTGCCCCATAACTTACATGGGGTTGACCAAACTTGCAGAAACATGTTTATTTCTGCTGAAAATCACGTTTTGACACTTTCTGCACACTGGGGTTAAGAGCTGAGTGTGTGGGCTCTTTTGAGCCTTGCAGTTACATAGGGATTCAGTTGTCTGAAAAAACGCGTTTATTTCGGGCTGAAAAACACGTTTTCAAAAGTGTTCTGTTACTGCCCCATAACTTACATGGGGGTGACCAAACTTGCAGAAACATATTTATTTCTGCTGAAAATCACGTTTTGACACTTTCTGCACACTGGGGTTAAGAGCTGAGTGTGTGGGCTCTACTGAGTCTTGCAGTTACATAGGGATTCAGTTGTCTGAAAAAACGCGTTTATTTCGGGCTGAAAAACACGTTTTCAAAAGTGTGCTGTTACTTCCCCATAACTTACATGGGGGTGACCAAACTTGCAGAAACATGTTTATTTCTGCTGAAAAACACGTTTTGACACTTTCTGCACACTGGGGTTAAGAGCTGAGTGTGTGGGCTCTTTTGAGCCTTGCAGTTACATAGGGATTCAGTTGTCTGAAAAAACGCGTTTATTTCGGGCTGAAAAACACGTTTTCAAAAGTGTTCTGTTACTGCCCCATAACTTACATGGGGGTGACCAAACTTGCAGAAACATGTTTATTTCTGCTGAAAAACACGTTTTGACACTTTCTGCACACTGGGGTTAAGAGCTGAGTGTGTGGGCTCTTTTGAGCCTTGCAGTTACATAGGGATTCAGTTGTCTGAAAAAACGCGTTTATTTCGGGCTGAAAAACACGTTTTCAAAAGTGTGCTGTTACTGCACCATAACTTACATGGGGGTGACCAAACTTGCAGAAACATGTTTATTTCTGCTGAAAAACACGTTTTGACACTTTCTGCACACTGGGGTTAAGAGCTGAGTGTGTGGGCTCTTTTGAGCCTTGCAGTTACATAGGGATTCAGTTGTCTGAAAAAACGTGTTTATTTCGGGCTGAAAAACACGTTTTCAAAAGTGTGCTGTTACTGCCCCATAACTTACATGGGGGTGACCAAACTTGCAGAAACATGTTTATTTCTGCTGAAAAACACGTTTTGACACTTTCTGCACACTGGAGTTAAGAGCTGAGTGTGTAGGCTCTTCTGAGTCTTGCAGTTACATAGGGATTCAGTTGTCTGAAAAAACGCGTTTATTTCGGGCTGAAAAACACGTTTTCAAAAGTGTGCTGTTACTGCCCCATAACTTACATGGGGGTGACCAAACTTGCAGAAACATGTTTATTTCTGCTGAAAATCATGTTTTGACACTTTCTGCACACTGGGGTTAAGAGCTGAGTGTGTGGGCTCTTCTGAGTCTTGCAGTTACATAGGGATTCAGTTGTCTGAAAAAACGCGTTTATTTCGGGCTGAAAAACACGTTTTCAAAAGTGTGCTGTTACTGCCCCATAACTTACATGGGGGTGACCAAACTTGCAGAAACATGTTTATTTCTGCTGAAAATCATGTTTTGACACTTTCTGCACACTGGGGTTAAGAGCTGAGTGTGTGGGCTCTTCTGAGTCTTGCAGTTACATAGGGATTCAGTTGTCTGAAAAAACGCGTTTATTTCGGGCTGAAAAACACGTTTTCAAAAGTGTGCTGTTACTGCCCCATAACTTACATGGGGGTGACCAAACTTGCAGAAACATGTTTATTTCTGCTGAAAATCATGTTTTGACACTTTCTGCACACTGGGGTTAAGAGCTGAGTGTGTGGGCTCTTTTGAGCCTTGCAGTTACAAAGGGATTCAGTTGCCTGAAAAAACGCGTTTATTTCGGGCTGAAAAACACGTTTTCAAAAGTGTGCTGTTACTGCCCCATAACTTACATGGGGGTGACCAAACTTGCAGAAACATGTTTATTTCTGCTGAAAAACACGTTTTGACACTTTCTGCACACTGGGGTTAAGAGCTGAGTGTGTGGGCTCTTCTGAGTCTTGCAGTTACATAGGGATTCAGTTGTCTGAAAAAACGCGTTTATTTCGGGCTGAAAAACACGTTTTCAAAAGTGTGCTGTTTCTGCCCCATAACTTACATGGGGTTGACCAAACTTGCAGAAACATGTTTATTTCTGCTGAAAATCATGTTTTGACACTTTCTGCACACTGGGGTTAAGAGCTGAGTGTGTGGGCTCTTCTGAGTCTTGCAGTTACATAGGGATTCAGTTGTCTGAAAAAACGCGTTTATTTCGGGCTGAAAAACACGTTTTCAAAAGTGTGCTGTTACTGCCCCATAACTTACATGGGGGTGACCAAACTTGCAGAAACATGTTTATTTCTGCTGAAAATCATGTTTTGACACTTTCTGCACATTGGGGTTAAGAGCTGAGTGTGTGGGCTCTTTTGAGCCTTGCAGTTACAAAGGGATTCAGTTGTCTGAAAAAACGCGTTTATTTCGGGCTGAAAAACACGTTTTCAAAAGTGTGCTGTTACTGCCCCATAACTTACATGGGGGTGACCAAACTTGCAGAAACATGTTTATTTCTGCTGAAAAACACGTTTTGACACTTTCTGCACACTGGGGTTAAGAGCTGAGTGTGTGGGCTCTTCTGAGTCTTGCAGTTACATAGGGATTCAGTTGTCTGAAAAAACGCATTTATTTCGGGCTGAAAAACACGTTTTCAAAAGTGTGCTGTTACTGCCCCATAACTTACATGGGGTTGACCAAACTTGCAGAAACATGTTTATTTCTGCTGAAAATCACGTTTTGACACTTTCTGCACACTGGGGTTAAGAGCTGAGTGTGTGGGCTCTTTTGAGCCTTGAAGTTACATAGGGATTCAGTTGTCTGAAAAAACGCGTTTATTTCGGGCTGAAAAACACGTTTTCAAAAGTGTTCTGTTACTGCCCCATAACTTACATGGGGGTGACCAAACTTGCAGAAACATGTTTATTTCTGCTGAAAAACACGTTTTGACACTTTCTGCACACTGGGGTTAAGAGCTGAGTGTGTGGGCTCTTTTGAGCCTTGCAGTTACATAGGGATTCAGTTGTCTGAAAAAACGCGTTTATTTCGGGCTGAAAAACACGTTTTCAAAAGTGTTCTGTTACTGCCCCATAACTTACATGGGGGTGACCAAACTTGCAGAAACATGTTTATTTCTGCTGAAAAACACGTTTTGACACTTTCTGCACACTGGGGTTAAGAGCTGAGTGTGTGGGCTCTTTTGAGCCTTGCAGTTACATAGGGATTCAGTTGTCTGAAAAAACGCGTTTATTTCGGGCTGAAAAACACGTTTTCAAAAGTGTGCTGTTACTGCACCATAACTTACATGGGGGTGACCAAACTTGCAGAAACATGTTTATTTCTGCTGAAAAACACGTTTTGACACTTTCTGCACACTGGGGTTAAGAGCTGAGTGTGTGGGCTCTTTTGAGCCTTGCAGTTACATAGGGATTCAGTTGTCTGAAAAAACGCGTTTATTTCGGGCTGAAAAACACGTTTTCAAAAGTGTGCTGTTACTGCACCATAACTTACATGGGGGTGACCAAACTTGCAGAAACATGTTTATTTCTGCTGAAAACACGTTTTGACACTTTCTGCACACTGGGGTTAAGAGCTGAGTGTGTGGGCTCTTCTGAGTCTTGCAGTTACATAGGGATTCAGTTGTCTGAAAAAACGCGTTTATTTCGGGCTGGAAAACACGTTTTCAAAAGTGTGCTGTTACTGCCCCATAACTTACATGGGGTTGACCAAACTTGCAGAAACATGTTTATTTCTGCTGAAAATCATGTTTTGACACTTTCTGCACACTGGGGTTAAGAGCTGAGTGTGTGGGCTCTTTTGAGCCTTGCAGTTACAAAGGGATTCAGTTGTCTGAAAAAACGCGTTTATTTCGGGCTGAAAAACACGTTTTCAAAAGTGTGCTGTTACTGCCCCATAACTTACATGGGGGTGACCAAACTTGCAGAAACATGTTTATTTCTGCTGAAAAACACGTTTTGACACTTTCTGCACACTGGGGTTAAGAGCTGAGTGTGTGGGCTCTTCTGAGTCTTGCAGTTACATAGGGATTCAGTTGTCTGAAAAAACGCATTTATTTCGGGCTGAAAAACACGTTTTCAAAAGTGTGCTGTTACTGCCCCATAACTTACATGGGGTTGACCAAACTTGCAGAAACATGTTTATTTCTGCTGAAAATCACGTTTTGACACTTTCTGCACACTGGGGTTAAGAGCTGAGTGTGTGGGCTCTTTTGAGCCTTGCAGTTACATAGGGATTCAGTTGTCTGAAAAAACGCGTTTATTTCGGGCTGAAAAACACGTTTTCAAAAGTGTTCTGTTACTGCCCCATAACTTACATGGGGGTGACCAAACTTGCAGAAACATGTTTATTTCTGCTGAAAAACACGTTTTGACACTTTCTGCACACTGGGGTTAAGAGCTGAGTGTGTGGGCTCTTCTGAGTCTTGCAGTTACATAGGGATTCAGTTGTCTGAAAAAACGCGTTTATTTCGGGCTGAAAAACACGTTTTCAAAAGTGTGCTGTTACTGCCCCATAACTTACATGGGGTTGACCAAACTTGCAGAAACATGTTTATTTCTGCTGAAAATCACGTTTTGACACTTTCTGCACACTGGGGTTAAGAGCTGAGTGTGTGGGCTCTACTGAGTCTTGCAGTTACATAGGGATTCAGTTGTCTGAAAAAACGCGTTTATTTCGGGCTGAAAAACACGTTTTCAAAAGTGTTCTGTTACTGCCCCATAACTTACATGGGGGTGACCAAACTTGCAGAAACATGTTTATTTCTGCTGAAAAACACGTTTTGACACTTTCTGCACACTGGGGTTAAGAGCTGAGTGTGTGGGCTCTTCTGAGTCTTGCAGTTACATAGGGATTCAGTTGTCTGAAAAAACGCGTTTATTTCGGGCTGAAAAACACGTTTTCAAAAGTGTGCTGTTACTGCCCCATAACTTACATGGGGTTGACCAAACTTGCAGAAACATGTTTATTTCTGCTGAAAATCACGTTTTGACACTTTCTGCACACTGGGGTTAAGAGCTGAGTGTGTGGGCTCTTTTGAGCCTTGCAGTTACATAGGGATTCAGTTGTCTGAAAAAACGCGTTTATTTCGGGCTGAAAAACACGTTTTCAAAAGTGTTCTGTTACTGCCCCATAACTTACATGGGGGTGACCAAACTTGCAGAAACATGTTTATTTCTGCTGAAAATCACGTTTTGACACTTTCTGCACACTGGGGTTAAGAGCTGAGTGTGTGGGCTCTACTGAGTCTTGCAGTTACATAGGGATTCAGTTGTCTGAAAAAACGCGTTTATTTCGGGCTGAAAAACACGTTTTCAAAAGTGTGCTGTTACTTCCCCATAACTTACATGGGGGTGACCAAACTTGCAGAAACATGTTTATTTCTGCTGAAAAACACGTTTTGACACTTTCTGCACACTGGGGTTAAGAGCTGAGTGTGTGGGCTCTTTTGAGCCTTGCAGTTACATAGGGATTCAGTTGTCTGAAAAAACGCGTTTATTTCGGGCTGGAAAACACGTTTTCAAAAGTGTGCTGTTACTGCACCATAACTTACATGGGGGTGACCAAACTTGCAGAAACATGTTTATTTCTGCTGAAAAACACGTTTTGACACTTTCTGCACACTGGGGTTAAGAGCTGAGTGTGTGGGCTCTTTTGAGCCTTGCAGTTACATAGGGATTCAGTTGTCTGAAAAAACGCGTTTATTTCGGGCTGAAAAACACGTTTTCAAAAGTGTTCTGTTACTGCCCCATAACTTACATGGGGGTGACCAAACTTGCAGAAACATGTTTATTTCTGCTGAAAAACACGTTTTGACACTTTCTGCACACTGGGGTTAAGAGCTAAATGTGTGTGGGCTCTTTTGAGCCTTGCAGTTACATAGGGATTCAGTTGTCTGAAAAAACGCGTTTATTTCGGGCTGAAAAACACGTTTTCAAAAGTGTGCTGTTACTGCACCATAACTTACATGGGGGTGACCAAACTTGCAGAAACATGTTTATTTCTGCTGAAAAACACGTTTTGACACTTTCTGCACACTGGGGTTAAGAGCTGAGTGTGTGGGCTCTTTTGAGCCTTGCAGTTACATAGGGATTCAGTTGTCTGAAAAAACGTGTTTATTTCGGGCTGAAAAACACGTTTTCAAAAGTGTGCTGTTACTGCCCCATAACTTACATGGGGGTGACCAAACTTGCAGAAACATGTTTATTTCTGCTGAAAAACACGTTTTGACACTTTCTGCACACTGGAGTTAAGAGCTGAGTGTGTAGGCTCTTCTGAGTCTTGCAGTTACATAGGGATTCAGTTGTCTGAAAAAACGCGTTTATTTCGGGCTGAAAAACACGTTTTCAAAAGTGTGCTGTTACTGCCCCATAACTTACATGGGGGTGACCAAACTTGCAGAAACATGTTTATTTCTGCTGAAAATCATGTTTTGACACTTTCTGCACACTGGGGTTAAGAGCTGAGTGTGTGGGCTCTTCTGAGTCTTGCAGTTACATAGGGATTCAGTTGTCTGAAAAAACGCGTTTATTTCGGGCTGAAAAACACGTTTTCAAAAGTGTGCTGTTACTGCCCCATAACTTACATGGGGGTGACCAAACTTGCAGAAACATGTTTATTTCTGCTGAAAATCATGTTTTGACACTTTCTGCACACTGGGGTTAAGAGCTGAGTGTGTGGGCTCTTCTGAGTCTTGCAGTTACATAGGGATTCAGTTGTCTGAAAAAACGCGTTTATTTCGGGCTGAAAAACACGTTTTCAAAAGTGTGCTGTTACTGCCCCATAACTTACATGGGGGTGACCAAACTTGCAGAAACATGTTTATTTCTGCTGAAAATCATGTTTTGACACTTTCTGCACACTGGGGTTAAGAGCTGAGTGTGTGGGCTCTTTTGAGCCTTGCAGTTACAAAGGGATTCAGTTGCCTGAAAAAACGCGTTTATTTCGGGCTGAAAAACACGTTTTCAAAAGTGTGCTGTTACTGCCCCATAACTTACATGGGGGTGACCAAACTTGCAGAAACATGTTTATTTCTGCTGAAAAACACGTTTTGACACTTTCTGCACACTGGGGTTAAGAGCTGAGTGTGTGGGCTCTTCTGAGTCTTGCAGTTACATAGGGATTCAGTTGTCTGAAAAAACGCGTTTATTTCGGGCTGAAAAACACGTTTTCAAAAGTGTGCTGTTTCTGCCCCATAACTTACATGGGGTTGACCAAACTTGCAGAAACATGTTTATTTCTGCTGAAAATCATGTTTTGACACTTTCTGCACACTGGGGTTAACAGCTGAGTGTGTGGGCTCTTCTGAGTCTTGCAGTTACATAGGGATTCAGTTGTCTGAAAAAACGCGTTTATTTCGGGCTGAAAAACACGTTTTCAAAAGTGTGCTGTTACTGCCCCATAACTTACATGGGGGTGACCAAACTTGCAGAAACATGTTTATTTCTGCTGAAAATCATGTTTTGACACTTTCTGCACACTGGGGTTAAGAGCTGAGTGTGTGGGCTCTTTTGAGCCTTGCAGTTACAAAGGGATTCAGTTGTCTGAAAAAACGCGTTTATTTCGGGCTGAAAAACACGTTTTCAAAAGTGTGCTGTTACTGCCCCATAACTTACATGGGGGTGACCAAACTTGCAGAAACATGTTTATTTCTGCTGAAAAACACGTTTTGACACTTTCTGCACACTGGGGTTAAGAGCTGAGTGTGTGGGCTCTTTTGAGCCTTGCAGTTACATAGGGATTCAGTTGTCTGAAAAAACGCGTTTATTTCGGGCTGAAAAACACGTTTTCAAAAGTGTGCTGTTACTGCACCATAACTTACATGGGGGTGACCAAACTTGCAGAAACATGTTTATTTCTGCTGAAAAACACGTTTTGACACTTTCTGCACACTGGGGTTAAGAGCTGAGTGTGTGGGCTCTTTTGAGCCTTGCAGTTACATAGGGATTCAGTTGTCTGAAAAAACGCGTTTATTTCGGGCTGAAAAACACGTTTTCAAAAGTGTGCTGTTACTGCACCATAACTTACATGGGGGTGACCAAACTTGCAGAAACATGTTTATTTCTGCTGAAAAACACGTTTTGACACTTTCTGCACACTGGGGTTAAGAGCTGAGTGTGTGGGCTCTTTTGAGCCTTGCAGTTACATAGGGATTCAGTTGTCTGAAAAAACGTGTTTATTTCGGGCTGAAAAACACGTTTTCAAAAGTGTGCTGTTACTGCCCCATAACTTACATGGGGGTGACCAAACTTGCAGAAACATGTTTATTTCTGCTGAAAAACACGTTTTGACACTTTCTGCACACTGGAGTTAAGAGCTGAGTGTGTAGGCTCTTCTGAGTCTTGCAGTTACATAGGGATTCAGTTGTCTGAAAAAACGCGTTTATTTCGGGCTGAAAAACACGTTTTCAAAAGTGTGCTGTTACTGCCCCATAACTTACATGGGGGTGACCAAACTTGCAGAAACATGTTTATTTCTGCTGAAAATCATGTTTTGACACTTTCTGCACACTGGGGTTAAGAGCTGAGTGTGTGGGCTCTTCTGAGTCTTGCAGTTACATAGGGATTCAGTTGTCTGAAAAAACGCGTTTATTTCGGGCTGAAAAACACGTTTTCAAAAGTGTGCTGTTACTGCCCCATAACTTACATGGGGGTGACCAAACTTGCAGAAACATGTTTATTTCTGCTGAAAATCATGTTTTGACACTTTCTGCACACTGGGGTTAAGAGCTGAGTGTGTGGGCTCTTTTGAGCCTTGCAGTTACAAAGGGATTCTGTTGCCTGAAAAAACGCGTTTATTTCGGGCTGAAAAACACGTTTTCAAAAGTGTGCTGTTACTGCCCCATAACTTACATGGGGGTGACCAAACTTGCAGAAACATGTTTATTTCTGCTGAAAAACACGTTTTGACACTTTCTGCACACTGGGGTTAAGAGCTGAGTGTGTGGGCTCTTTTGAGTCTTGCAGTTACATAGGGATTCAGTTGTCTGAAAAAACGCGTTTATTTCGGGCTGAAAAACACGTTTTCAAAAGTGTGCTGTTTCTGCCCCATAACTTACATGGGGTTGACCAAACTTGCAGAAACATGTTTATTTCTGCTGAAAATCATGTTTTGACACTTTCTGCACACTGGGGTTAAGAGCTGAGTGTGTGGGCTCTTCTGAGTCTTGCAGTTACATAGGGATTCAGTTGTCTGAAAAAACGCGTTTATTTCGGGCTGAAAAACACGTTTTCAAAAGTGTGCTGTTACTGCCCCATAACTTACATGGGGGTGACCAAACTTGCAGAAACATGTTTATTTCTGCTGAAAATCATGTTTTGACACTTTCTGCACACTGGGGTTAAGAGCTGAGTGTGTGGGCTCTTTTGAGCCTTGCAGTTACAAAGGGATTCAGTTGTCTGAAAAAACGCGTTTATTTCGGGCTGAAAAACACGTTTTCAAAAGTGTGCTGTTACTGCCCCATAACTTACATGGGGGTGACCAAACTTGCAGAAACATGTTTATTTCTGCTGAAAAACACGTTTTGACACTTTCTGCACACTGGGGTTAAGAGCTGAGTGTGTGGGCTCTTCTGAGTCTTGCAGTTACATAGGGATTCAGTTGTCTGAAAAAACGCATTTATTTCGGGCTGAAAAACACGTTTTCAAAAGTGTGCTGTTACTGCCCCATAACTTACATGGGGTTGACCAAACTTGCAGAAACATGTTTATTTCTGCTGAAAATCACGTTTTGACACTTTCTGCACACTGGGGTTAAGAGCTGAGTGTGTGGGCTCTTTTGAGCCTTGCAGTTACATAGGGATTCAGTTGTCTGAAAAAACGCGTTTATTTCGGGCTGAAAAACACGTTTTCAAAAGTGTTCTGTTACTGCCCCATAACTTACATGGGGTTGACCAAACTTGCAGAAACATGTTTATTTCTGCTGAAAATCACGTTTTGACACTTTCTGCACACTGGGGTTAAGAGCTGAGTGTGTGGGCTCTACTGAGTCTTGCAGTTACATAGGGATTCAGTTGTCTGAAAAAACGCGTTTATTTCGGGCTGAAAAACACGTTTTCAAAAGTGTTCTGTTACTGCCCCATAACTTACATGGGGGTGACCAAACTTGCAGAAACATGTTTATTTCTGCTGAAAATCACGTTTTGACACTTTCTGCACACTGGGGTTAAGAGCTGAGTGTGTGGGCTCTTTTGAGCCTTGCAGTTACATAGGGATTCAGTTGTCTGAAAAAACGCGTTTATTTCGGGCTGAAAAACACGTTTTCAAAAGTGTGCTGTTACTGCCCCATAACTTACATGGGGTTGACCAAACTTGCAGAAACATGTTTATTTCTGCTGAAAATCACGTTTTGACACTTTCTGCACACTGGGGTTAAGAGCTGAGTGTGTGGGCTCTACTGAGTCTTGCAGTTACATAGGGATTCAGTTGTCTGAAAAAACGCGTTTATTTCGGGCTGAAAAACACGTTTTCAAAAGTGTTCTGTTACTGCCCCATAACTTACATGGGGGTGACCAAACTTGCAGAAACATGTTTATTTCTGCTGAAAAACACGTTTTGACACTTTCTGCACACTGGGGTTAAGAGCTGAGTGTGTGGGCTCTTCTGAGTCTTGCAGTTACATAGGGATTCAGTTGTCTGAAAAAACGCGTTTATTTCGGGCTGAAAAACACGTTTTCAAAAGTGTGCTGTTACTGCCCCATAACTTACATGGGGTTGACCAAACTTGCAGAAACATGTGTATTTCTGCTGAAAATCACGTTTTGACACTTTCTGCACACTGGGGTTAAGAGCTGAGTGTGTGGGCTCTACTGAGTCTTGCAGTTACATAGGGATTCAGTTGTCTGAAAAAACGCGTTTATTTCGGGCTGAAAAACACGTTTTCAAAAGTGTGCTGTTACTGCCCCATAACTTACATGGGGGTGACCAAACTTGCAGAAACATGTTTATTTCTGCTGAAAAACACGTTTTGACACTTTCTGCACACTGGAGTTAAGAGCTGAGTGTGTGGGCTCTTCTGAGTCTTGCAGTTACATAGGGATTCAGTTGTCTGAAAAAACGCGTTTATTTCGGGCTGAAAAACACGTTTTCAAAAGTGTTCTGTTACTGCCCCATAACTTACATGGGGTTGACCAAACTTGCAGAAACATGTTTATTTCTGCTGAAAATCACGTTTTGACACTTTCTGCACACTGGGGTTAAGAGCTGAGTGTGTGGGCTCTACTGAGTCTTGCAGTTACATAGGGATTCAGTTGTCTGAAAAAACGCGTTTATTTCGGGCTGAAAAACACGTTTTCAAAAGTGTTCTGTTACTGCCCCATAACTTACATGGGGGTGACCAAACTTGCAGAAACATGTTTATTTCTGCTGAAAAACACGTTTTGACACTTTCTGCACACTGGGGTTAAGAGCTGAGTGTGTGGGCTCTTCTGAGTCTTGCAGTTACATAGGGATTCAGTTGTCTGAAAAAACGCGTTTATTTCGGGCTGAAAAACACGTTTTCAAAAGTGTGCTGTTACTGCCCCATAACTTACATGGGGTTGACCAAACTTGCAGAAACATGTTTATTTCTGCTGAAAATCACGTTTTGACACTTTCTGCACACTGGGGTTAAGAGCTGAGTGTGTGGGCTCTACTGAGTCTTGCAGTTACATAGGGATTCAGTTGTCTGAAAAAACGCGTTTATTTCGGGCTGAAAAACACGTTTTCAAAAGTGTGCTGTTACTGCCCCATAACTTACATGGGGGTGACCAAACTTGCAGAAACATGTTTATTTCTGCTGAAAAACACGTTTTGACACTTTCTGCACACTGGGGTTAAGAGCTGAGTGTGTGGGCTCTTTTGAGCCTTGCAGTTACAAAGGGATTCAGTTGTCTGAAAAAACGCGTTTATTTCGGGCTGAAAAACACGTTTTCAAAAGTGTGCTGTTACTGCCCCATAACTTACATGGGGGTGACCAAACTTGCAGAAACATGTTTATTTCTGCTGAAAAACACGTTTTGACACTTTCTGCACACTGGGGTTAAGAGCTGAGTGTGTGGGCTCTTCTGAGTCTTGCAGTTACATAGGGATTCAGTTGTCTGAAAAAACGCATTTATTTCGGGCTGAAAAACACGTTTTCAAAAGTGTGCTGTTACTGCCCCATAACTTACATGGGGTTGACCAAACTTGCAGAAACATGTTTATTTCTGCTGAAAATCACGTTTTGACACTTTCTGCACACTGGGGTTAAGAGCTGAGTGTGTGGGCTCTTTTGAGCCTTGCAGTTACATAGGGATTCAGTTGTCTGAAAAAACGCGTTTATTTCGGGCTGAAAAACACGTTTTCAAAAGTGTTCTGTTACTGCCCCATAACTTACATGGGGTTGACCAAACTTGCAGAAACATGTTTATTTCTGCTGAAAATCACGTTTTGACACTTTCTGCACACTGGGGTTAAGAGCTGAGTGTGTGGGCTCTACTGAGTCTTGCAGTTACATAGGGATTCAGTTGTCTGAAAAAACGCGTTTATTTCGGGCTGAAAAACACGTTTTCAAAAGTGTTCTGTTACTGCCCCATAACTTACATGGGGGTGACCAAACTTGCAGAAACATGTTTATTTCTGCTGAAAAACACGTTTTGACACTTTCTGCACACTGGGGTTAAGAGCTGAGTGTGTGGGCTCTTCTGAGTCTTGCAGTTACATAGGGATTCAGTTGTCTGAAAAAACGCGTTTATTTCGGGCTGAAAAACACGTTTTCAAAAGTGTGCTGTTACTGCCCCATAACTTACATGGGGTTGACCAAACTTGCAGAAACATGTTTATTTCTGCTGAAAATCACGTTTTGACACTTTCTGCACACTGGGGTTAAGAGCTGAGTGTGTGGGCTCTACTGAGTCTTGCAGTTACATAGGGATTCAGTTGTCTGAAAAAACGCGTTTATTTCGGGCTGAAAAACACGTTTTCAAAAGTGTGCTGTTACTGCCCCATAACTTACATGGGGGTGACCAAACTTGCAGAAACATGTTTATTTCTGCTGAAAATCACGTTTTGACACTTTCTGCACACTGGGGTTAAGAGCTGAGTGTGTGGGCTCTTTTGAGCCTTGCAGTTACATAGGGATTCAGTTGTCTGAAAAAACGCGTTTATTTCGGGCTGAAAAACACGTTTTCAAAAGTGTTCTGTTACTGCCCCATAACTTACATGGGGTTGACCAAACTTGCAGAAACATGTTTATTTCTGCTGAAAATCACGTTTTGACACTTTCTGCACACTGGGGTTAAGAGCTGAGTGTGTGGGCTCTACTGAGTCTTGCAGTTACATAGGGATTCAGTTGTCTGAAAAAACGCGTTTATTTCGGGCTGAAAAACACGTTTTCAAAAGTGTTCTGTTACTGCCCCATAACTTACATGGGGGTGACCAAACTTGCAGAAACATGTTTATTTCTGCTGAAAATCACGTTTTGACACTTTCTGCACACTGGGGTTAAGAGCTGAGTGTGTGGGCTCTACTGAGTCTTGCAGTTACATAGGGATTCAGTTGTCTGAAAAAACGCGATTATTTCGGGCTGAAAAACACGTTTTCAAAAGTGTGCTGTTACTGCCCCATAACTTACATGGGGGTGACCAAACTTGCAGAAACATGTTTATTTCTGCTGAAAAACACGTTTTGACACTTTCTGCACACTGGAGTTAAGAGCTGAGTGTGTGGGCTCTTCTGAGTCTTGCAGTTACATAGGGATTCAGTTGTCTGAAAAAACGCGTTTATTTCGGGCTGAAAAACACGTTTTCAAAAGTGTTCTGTTACTGCCCCATAACTTACATGGGGGTGACCAAACTTGCAGAAACATGTTTGTTTCTGCTGAAAAACACGTTTTGACACTTTCTGCACACTGGGGTTAAGAGCTGAGTGTGTGGGCTCTACTGAGTCTTGCAGTTACATAGGGATTCAGTTGTCTGAAAAAACGCGTTTATTTCGGGCTGAAAAACACGTTTTCAAAAGTGTTCTGTTACTGCCCCATAACTTACATGGGGTTGACCAAACTTGCAGAAACATGTTTATTTCTGCTGAAAATCACGTTTTGACACTTTCTGCACACTGGGGTTAAGAGCTGAGTGTGTGGGCTCTACTGAGTCTTGCAGTTACATAGGGATTCAGTTGTCTGAAAAAACGCGTTTATTTCGGGCTGAAAAACACGTTTTCAAAAGTGTGCTGTTACTGCCCCATAACTTACATGGGGGTGACCAAACTTGCAGAAACATGTTTATTTCTGCTGAAAAACACGTTTTGACACTTTCTGCACACTGGGGTTAAGAGCTGAGTGTGTGGGCTCTTCTGAGTCTTGCAGTTACATAGGGATTCAGTTGTCTGAAAAAACGCATTTATTTCGGGCTGAAAAACACGTTTTCAAAAGTGTGCTGTTACTGCCCCATAACTTACATGGGGTTGACCAAACTTGCAGAAACATGTTTATTTCTGCTGAAAATCATGTTTTGACACTTTCTGCACACTGTGGTTAAGAGCTGAGTGTGTGGGCTCTTCTGAGTCTTGCAGTTACATAGGGATTCAGTTGTCTGAAAAAACGCGTTTATTTCGGGCTGAAAAACACGTTTTCAAAAGTGTGCTGTTACTGCCCCATAACTTACATGGGGGTGACCAAACTTGCAGAAACATGTTTATTTCTGCTGAAAATCATGTTTTGACACTTTCTGCACACTGGGGTTAAGAGCTGAGTGTGTGGGCTCTTTTGAGCCTTGCAGTTACAAAGGGATTCAGTTGTCTGAAAAAACGCGTTTATTTCGGGCTGAAAAACACGTTTTCAAAAGTGTGCTGTTACTGCCCCATAACTTACATGGGGGTGACCAAACTTGCAGAAACATGTTTATTTCTGCTGAAAAACACGTTTTGACACTTTCTGCACACTGGGGTTAAGAGCTGAGTGTGTGGGCTCTTCTGAGTCTTGCAGTTACATAGGGATTCAGTTGTCTGAAAAAACGCATTTATTTCGGGCTGAAAAACACGTTTTCAAAAGTGTGCTGTTACTGCCCCATAACTTACATGGGGTTGACCAAACTTGCAGAAACATGTTTATTTCTGCTGAAAATCACGTTTTGACACTTTCTGCACACTGGGGTTAAGAGCTGAGTGTGTGGGCTCTTTTGAGCCTTGCAGTTACATAGGGATTCAGTTGTCTGAAAAAACGCGTTTATTTCGGGCTGAAAAACACGTTTCAAAAGTGTTCTGTTACTGCCCCATAACTTACATGGGGGTGACCAAACTTGCAGAAACATGTTTATTTCTGCTGAAAAACACGTTTTGACACTTTCTGCACACTGGGGTTAAGAGCTGAGTGTGTGGGCTCTTCTGAGTCTTGCAGTTACATAGGGATTCAGTTGTCTGAAAAAACGCGTTTATTTCGGGCTGGAAAACACGTTTTCAAAAGTGTGCTGTTACTGCCCCATAACTTACATGGGGTTGACCAAACTTGCAGAAACATGTTTATTTCTGCTGAAAATCATGTTTTGACACTTTCTGCACACTGGGGTTAAGAGCTGAGTGTGTGGGCTCTTTTGAGCCTTGCAGTTACAAAGGGATTCAGTTGTCTGAAAAAACGCGTTTATTTCGGGCTGAAAAACACGTTTTCAAAAGTGTGCTGTTACTGCCCCATAACTTACATGGGGGTGACCAAACTTGCAGAAACATGTTTATTTCTGCTGAAAAACACGTTTTGACACTTTCTGCACACTGGGGTTAAGAGCTGAGTGTGTGGGCTCTTCTGAGTCTTGCAGTTACATAGGGATTCAGTTGTCTGAAAAAACGCATTTATTTCGGGCTGAAAAACACGTTTTCAAAAGTGTGCTGTTACTGCCCCATAACTTACATGGGGTTGACCAAACTTGCAGAAACATGTTTATTTCTGCTGAAAATCACGTTTTGACACTTTCTGCACACTGGGGTTAAGAGCTGAGTGTGTGGGCTCTTTTGAGCCTTGCAGTTACATAGGGATTCAGTTGTCTGAAAAAACGCGTTTATTTCGGGCTGAAAAACACGTTTTCAAAAGTGTTCTGTTACTGCCCCATAACTTACATGGGGGTGACCAAACTTGCAGAAACATGTTTATTTCTGCTGAAAAACACGTTTTGACACTTTCTGCACACTGGGGTTAAGAGCTGAGTGTGTGGGCTCTTCTGAGTCTTGCAGTTACATAGGGATTCAGTTGTCTGAAAAAACGCGTTTATTTCGGGCTGAAAAACACGTTTTCAAAAGTGTGCTGTTACTGCCCCATAACTTACATGGGGTTGACCAAACTTGCAGAAACATGTTTATTTCTGCTGAAAATCACGTTTTGACACTTTCTGCACACTGGGGTTAAGAGCTGAGTGTGTGGGCTCTACTGAGTCTTGCAGTTACATAGGGATTCAGTTGTCTGAAAAAACGCGTTTATTTCGGGCTGAAAAACACGTTTTCAAAAGTGTTCTGTTACTGCCCCATAACTTACATGGGGGTGACCAAACTTGCAGAAACATGTTTATTTCTGCTGAAAAACACGTTTTGACACTTTCTGCACACTGGGGTTAAGAGCTGAGTGTGTGGGCTCTTCTGAGTCTTGCAGTTACATAGGGATTCAGTTGTCTGAAAAAACGCGTTTATTTCGGGCTGAAAAACACGTTTTCAAAAGTGTGCTGTTACTGCCCCATAACTTACATGGGGTTGACCAAACTTGCAGAAACATGTTTATTTCTGCTGAAAATCACGTTTTGACACTTTCTGCACACTGGGGTTAAGAGCTGAGTGTGTGGGCTCTTTTGAGCCTTGCAGTTACATAGGGATTCAGTTGTCTGAAAAAACGCGTTTATTTCGGGCTGAAAAACACGTTTTCAAAAGTGTTCTGTTACTGCCCCATAACTTACATGGGGGTGACCAAACTTGCAGAAACATGTTTATTTCTGCTGAAAATCACGTTTTGACACTTTCTGCACACTGGGGTTAAGAGCTGAGTGTGTGGGCTCTACTGAGTCTTGCAGTTACATAGGGATTCAGTTGTCTGAAAAAACGCGTTTATTTCGGGCTGAAAAACACGTTTTCAAAAGTGTGCTGTTACTTCCCCATAACTTACATGGGGGTGACCAAACTTGCAGAAACATGTTTATTTCTGCTGAAAAACACGTTTTGACACTTTCTGCACACTGGGGTTAAGAGCTGAGTGTGTGGGCTCTTTTGAGCCTTGCAGTTACATAGGGATTCAGTTGTCTGAAAAAACGCGTTTATTTCGGGCTGAAAAACACGTTTTCAAAAGTGTGCTGTTACTGCACCATAACTTACATGGGGGTGACCAAACTTGCAGAAACATGTTTATTTCTGCTGAAAAACACGTTTTGACACTTTCTGCACACTGGGGTTAAGAGCTGAGTGTGTGGGCTCTTTTGAGCCTTGCAGTTACATAGGGATTCAGTTGTCTGAAAAAACGTGTTTATTTCGGGCTGAAAAACACGTTTTCAAAAGTGTGCTGTTACTGCCCCATAACTTACATGGGGGTGACCAAACTTGCAGAAACATGTTTATTTCTGCTGAAAAACACGTTTTGACACTTTCTGCACACTGGAGTTAAGAGCTGAGTGTGTAGGCTCTTCTGAGTCTTGCAGTTACATAGGGATTCAGTTGTCTGAAAAAACGCGTTTATTTCGGGCTGAAAAACACGTTTTCAAAAGTGTGCTGTTACTGCCCCATAACTTACATGGGGGTGACCAAACTTGCAGAAACATGTTTATTTCTGCTGAAAATCATGTTTTGACACTTTCTGCACACTGGGGTTAAGAGCTGAGTGTGTGGGCTCTTCTGAGTCTTGCAGTTACATAGGGATTCAGTTGTCTGAAAAAACGCGTTTATTTCGGGCTGAAAAACACGTTTTCAAAAGTGTGCTGTTACTGCCCCATAACTTACATGGGGGTGACCAAACTTGCAGAAACATGTTTATTTCTGCTGAAAATCATGTTTTGACACTTTCTGCACACTGGGGTTAAGAGCTGAGTGTGTGGGCTCTTCTGAGTCTTGCAGTTACATAGGGATTCAGTTGTCTGAAAAAACGCGTTTATTTCGGGCTGAAAAACACGTTTTCAAAAGTGTGCTGTTACTGCCCCATAACTTACATGGGGGTGACCAAACTTGCAGAAACATGTTTATTTCTGCTGAAAATCATGTTTTGACACTTTCTGCACACTGGGGTTAAGAGCTGAGTGTGTGGGCTCTTTTGAGCCTTGCAGTTACAAAGGGATTCAGTTGCCTGAAAAAACGCGTTTATTTCGGGCTGAAAAACACGTTTTCAAAAGTGTGCTGTTACTGCCCCATAACTTACATGGGGGTGACCAAACTTGCAGAAACATGTTTATTTCTGCTGAAAAACACGTTTTGACACTTTCTGCACACTGGGGTTAAGAGCTGAGTGTGTGGGCTCTTCTGAGTCTTGCAGTTACATAGGGATTCAGTTGTCTGAAAAAACGCGTTTATTTCGGGCTGAAAAACACGTTTTCAAAAGTGTGCTGTTACTGCCCCATAACTTACATGGGGGTGACCAAACTTGCAGAAACATGTTTATTTCTGCTGAAAATCATGTTTTGACACTTTCTGCACACTGGGGTTAAGAGCTGAGTGTGTGGGCTCTTTTGAGCCTTGCAGTTACAAAGGGATTCAGTTGTCTGAAAAAACGCGTTTATTTCGGGCTGAAAAACACGTTTTCAAAAGTGTGCTGTTACTGCCCCATAACTTACATGGGGGTGACCAAACTTGCAGAAACATGTTTATTTCTGCTGAAAAACACGTTTTGACACTTTCTGCACACTGGGGTTAAGAGCTGAGTGTGTGGGCTCTTCTGAGTCTTGCAGTTACATAGGGATTCAGTTGTCTGAAAAAACGCATTTATTTCGGGCTGAAAAACACGTTTTCAAAAGTGTGCTGTTACTGCCCCATAACTTACATGGGGTTGACCAAACTTGCAGAAACATGTTTATTTCTGCTGAAAATCACGTTTTGACACTTTCTGCACACTGGGGTTAAGAGCTGAGTGTGTGGGCTCTTTTGAGCCTTGCAGTTACATAGGGATTCAGTTGTCTGAAAAAACGCGTTTATTTCGGGCTGAAAAACACGTTTTCAAAAGTGTTCTGTTACTGCCCCATAACTTACATGGGGTTGACCAAACTTGCAGAAACATGTTTATTTCTGCTGAAAATCACGTTTTGACACTTTCTGCACACTGGGGTTAAGAGCTGAGTGTGTGGGCTCTACTGAGTCTTGCAGTTACATAGGGATTCAGTTGTCTGAAAAAACGCGTTTATTTCGGGCTGAAAAACACGTTTTCAAAAGTGTTCTGTTACTGCCCCATAACTTACATGGGGGTGACCAAACTTGCAGAAACATGTTTATTTCTGCTGAAAATCACGTTTTGACACTTTCTGCACACTGGGGTTAAGAGCTGAGTGTGTGGGCTCTTTTGAGCCTTGCAGTTACATAGGGATTCAGTTGTCTGAAAAAACGCGTTTATTTCGGGCTGAAAAACACGTTTTCAAAAGTGTTCTGTTACTGCCCCATAACTTACATGGGGTTGACCAAACTTGCAGAAACATGTTTATTTCTGCTGAAAATCACGTTTTGACACTTTCTGCACACTGGGGTTAAGAGCTGAGTGTGTGGGCTCTACTGAGTCTTGCAGTTACATAGGGATTCAGTTGTCTGAAAAAACGCGTTTATTTCGGGCTGAAAAACACGTTTTCAAAAGTGTTCTGTTACTGCCCCATAACTTACATGGGGGTGACCAAACTTGCAGAAACATGTTTATTTCTGCTGAAAAACACGTTTTGACACTTTCTGCACACTGGGGTTAAGAGCTGAGTGTGTGGGCTCTTCTGAGTCTTGCAGTTACATAGGGATTCAGTTGTCTGAAAAAACGCGTTTATTTCGGGCTGAAAAACACGTTTTCAAAAGTGTGCTGTTACTGCCCCATAACTTACATGGGGTTGACCAAACTTGCAGAAACATGTTTATTTCTGCTGAAAATCACGTTTTGACACTTTCTGCACACTGGGGTTAAGAGCTGAGTGTGTGGGCTCTACTGAGTCTTGCAGTTACATAGGGATTCAGTTGTCTGAAAAAACGCGTTTATTTCGGGCTGAAAAACACGTTTTCAAAAGTGTGCTGTTACTGCCCCATAACTTACATGGGGGTGACCAAACTTGCAGAAACATGTTTATTTCTGCTGAAAATCATGTTTTGACACTTTCTGCACACTGGGGTTAAGAGCTGAGTGTGTGGGCTCTTTTGAGCCTTGCAGTTACAAAGGGATTCAGTTGTCTGAAAAAACGCGTTTATTTCGGGCTGAAAAACACGTTTTCAAAAGTGTGCTGTTACTGCCCCATAACTTACATGGGGGTGACCAAACTTGCAGAAACATGTTTATTTCTGCTGAAAAACACGTTTTGACACTTTCTGCACACTGGGGTTAAGAGCTGAGTGTGTGGGCTCTTCTGAGTCTTGCAGTTACATAGGGATTCAGTTGTCTGAAAAAACGCATTTATTTCGGGCTGAAAAACACGTTTTCAAAAGTGTGCTGTTACTGCCCCATAACTTACATGGGGTTGACCAAACTTGCAGAAACATGTTTATTTCTGCTGAAAATCACGTTTTGACACTTTCTGCACACTGGGGTTAAGAGCTGAGTGTGTGGGCTCTTTTGAGCCTTGCAGTTACATAGGGATTCAGTTGTCTGAAAAAACGCGTTTATTTCGGGCTGAAAAACACGTTTTCAAAAGTGTTCTGTTACTGCCCCATAACTTACATGGGGTTGACCAAACTTGCAGAAACATGTTTATTTCTGCTGAAAATCACGTTTTGACACTTTCTGCACACTGGGGTTAAGAGCTGAGTGTGTGGGCTCTACTGAGTCTTGCAGTTACATAGGGATTCAGTTGTCTGAAAAAACGCGTTTATTTCGGGCTGAAAAACACGTTTTCAAAAGTGTTCTGTTACTGCCCCATAACTTACATGGGGGTGACCAAACTTGCAGAAACATGTTTATTTCTGCTGAAAATCACGTTTTGACACTTTCTGCACACTGGGGTTAAGAGCTGAGTGTGTGGGCTCTTTTGAGCCTTGCAGTTACATAGGGATTCAGTTGTCTGAAAAAACGCGTTTATTTCGGGCTGAAAAACACGTTTTCAAAAGTGTTCTGTTACTGCCCCATAACTTACATGGGGTTGACCAAACTTGCAGAAACATGTTTATTTCTGCTGAAAATCACGTTTTGACACTTTCTGCACACTGGGGTTAAGAGCTGAGTGTGTGGGCTCTACTGAGTCTTGCAGTTACATAGGGATTCAGTTGTCTGAAAAAACGCGTTTATTTCGGGCTGAAAAACACGTTTTCAAAAGTGTTCTGTTACTGCCCCATAACTTACATGGGGGTGACCAAACTTGCAGAAACATGTTTATTTCTGCTGAAAAACACGTTTTGACACTCTCTGCACACTGGGGTTAAGAGCTGAGTGTGTGGGCTCTTCTGAGTCTTGCAGTTACATAGGGATTCAGTTGTCTGAAAAAACGCGTTTATTTCGGGCTGAAAAACACGTTTTCAAAAGTGTGCTGTTACTGCCCCATAACTTACATGGGGTTGACCAAACTTGCAGAAACATGTGTATTTCTGCTGAAAATCACGTTTTGACACTTTCTGCACACTGGGGTTAAGAGCTGAGTGTGTGGGCTCTACTGAGTCTTGCAGTTACATAGGGATTCAGTTGTCTGAAAAAACGCGTTTATTTCGGGCTGAAAAACACGTTTTCAAAAGTGTGCTGTTACTGCCCCATAACTTACATGGGGGTGACCAAACTTGCAGAAACATGTTTATTTCTGCTGAAAAACACGTTTTGACACTTTCTGCACACTGGAGTTAAGAGCTGAGTGTGTGGGCTCTTCTGAGTCTTGCAGTTACATAGGGATTCAGTTGTCTGAAAAAACGCGTTTATTTCGGGCTGAAAAACACGTTTTCAAAAGTGTGCTGTTACTGCCCCATAACTTACATGGGGTTGACCAAACTTGCAGAAACATGTTTATTTCTGCTGAAAATCACGTTTTGACACTTTCTGCACACTGGGGTTAAGAGCTGAGTGTGTGGGCTCTACTGAGTCTTGCAGTTACATAGGGATTCAGTTGTCTGAAAAAACGCGTTTATTTCGGGCTGAAAAACACGTTTTCAAAAGTGTGCTGTTACTGCCCCATAACTTACATGGGGGTGACCAAACTTGCAGAAACATGTTTATTTCTGCTGAAAAACACGTTTTGACACTTTCTGCACACTGGGGTTAAGAGCTGAGTGTGTGGGCTCTTTTGAGCCTTGCAGTTACAAAGGGATTCAGTTGTCTGAAAAAACGCGTTTATTTCGGGCTGAAAAACACGTTTTCAAAAGTGTGCTGTTACTGCCCCATAACTTACATGGGGGTGACCAAACTTGCAGAAACATGTTTATTTCTGCTGAAAAACACGTTTTGACACTTTCTGCACACTGGGGTTAAGAGCTGAGTGTGTGGGCTCTTCTGAGTCTTGCAGTTACATAGGGATTCAGTTGTCTGAAAAAACGCATTTATTTCGGGCTGAAAAACACGTTTTCAAAAGTGTGCTGTTACTGCCCCATAACTTACATGGGGTTGACCAAACTTGCAGAAACATGTTTATTTCTGCTGAAAATCACGTTTTGACACTTTCTGCACACTGGGGTTAAGAGCTGAGTGTGTGGGCTCTTTTGAGCCTTGCAGTTACATAGGGATTCAGTTGTCTGAAAAAACGCGTTTATTTCGGGCTGAAAAACACGTTTTCAAAAGTGTTCTGTTACTGCCCCATAACTTACATGGGGTTGACCAAACTTGCAGAAACATGTTTATTTCTGCTGAAAATCACGTTTTGACACTTTCTGCACACTGGGGTTAAGAGCTGAGTGTGTGGGCTCTACTGAGTCTTGCAGTTACATAGGGATTCAGTTGTCTGAAAAAACGCGTTTATTTCGGGCTGAAAAACACGTTTTCAAAAGTGTTCTGTTACTGCCCCATAACTTACATGGGGGTGACCAAACTTGCAGAAACATGTTTATTTCTGCTGAAAAACACGTTTTGACACTTTCTGCACACTGGGGTTAAGAGCTGAGTGTGTGGGCTCTTCTGAGTCTTGCAGTTACATAGGGATTCAGTTGTCTGAAAAAACGCGTTTATTTCGGGCTGAAAAACACGTTTTCAAAAGTGTGCTGTTACTGCCCCATAACTTACATGGGGTTGACCAAACTTGCAGAAACATGTTTATTTCTGCTGAAAATCACGTTTTGACACTTTCTGCACACTGGGGTTAAGAGCTGAGTGTGTGGGCTCTACTGAGTCTTGCAGTTACATAGGGATTCAGTTGTCTGAAAAAACGCGTTTATTTCGGGCTGAAAAACACGTTTTCAAAAGTGTGCTGTTACTGCCCCATAACTTACATGGGGGTGACCAAACTTGCAGAAACATGTTTATTTCTGCTGAAAATCACGTTTTGACACTTTCTGCACACTGGGGTTAAGAGCTGAGTGTGTGGGCTCTTTTGAGCCTTGCAGTTACATAAGGATTCAGTTGTCTGAAAAAACGCGTTTATTTCGGGCTGAAAAACACGTTTTCAAAAGTGTTCTGTTACTGCCCCATAACTTACATGGGGTTGACCAAACTTGCAGAAACATGTTTATTTCTGCTGAAAATCACGTTTTGACACTTTCTGCACACTGGGGTTAAGAGCTGAGTGTGTGGGCTCTACTGAGTCTTGCAGTTACATAGGGATTCAGTTGTCTGAAAAAACGCGTTTATTTCGGGCTGAAAAACACGTTTTCAAAAGTGTTCTGTTACTGCCCCATAACTTACATGGGGGTGACCAAACTTGCAGAAACATGTTTATTTCTGCTGAAAATCACGTTTTGACACTTTCTGCACACTGGGGTTAAGAGCTGAGTGTGTGGGCTCTACTGAGTCTTGCAGTTACATAGGGATTCAGTTGTCTGAAAAAACGCGTTTATTTCGGGCTGAAAAACACGTTTTCAAAAGTGTGCTGTTACTGCCCCATAACTTACATGGGGGTGACCAAACTTGCAGAAACATGTTTATTTCTGCTGAAAAACACGTTTTGACACTTTCTGCACACTGGAGTTAAGAGCTGAGTGTGTGGGCTCTTCTGAGTCTTGCAGTTACATAGGGATTCAGTTGTCTGAAAAAACGCGTTTATTTCGGGCTGAAAAACACGTTTTCAAAAGTGTTCTGTTACTGCCCCATAACTTACATGGGGGTGACCAAACTTGCAGAAACATGTTTGTTTCTGCTGAAAAACACGTTTTGACACTTTCTGCACACTGGGGTTAAGAGCTGAGTGTGTGGGCTCTACTGAGTCTTGCAGTTACATAGGGATTCAGTTGTCTGAAAAAACGCGTTTATTTCGGGCTGAAAAACACGTTTTCAAAAGTGTTCTGTTACTGCCCCATAACTTACATGGGGTTGACCAAACTTGCAGAAACATGTTTATTTCTGCTGAAAATCACGTTTTGACACTTTCTGCACACTGGGGTTAAGAGCTGAGTGTGTGGGCTCTACTGAGTCTTGCAGTTACATAGGGATTCAGTTGTCTGAAAAAACGCGTTTATTTCGGGCTGAAAAACACGTTTTCAAAAGTGTGCTGTTACTTCCCCATAACTTACATGGGGGTGACCAAACTTGCAGAAACATGTTTATTTCTGCTGAAAAACACGTTTTGACACTTTCTGCACACTGGGGTTAAGAGCTGAGTGTGTGGGCTCTTTTGAGCCTTGCAGTTACATAGGGATTCAGTTGTCTGAAAAAACGCGTTTATTTCGGGCTGAAAAACACGTTTTCAAAAGTGTGCTGTTACTGCACCATAACTTACATGGGGGTGACCAAACTTGCAGAAACATGTTTATTTCTGCTGAAAAACACGTTTTGACACTTTCTGCACACTGGGGTTAAGAGCTGAGTGTGTGGGCTCTTTTGAGCCTTGCAGTTACATAGGGATTCAGTTGTCTGAAAAAACGTGTTTATTTCGGGCTGAAAAACACGTTTTCAAAAGTGTGCTGTTACTGCCCCATAACTTACATGGGGGTGACCAAACTTGCAGAAACATGTTTATTTCTGCTGAAAAACACGTTTTGACACTTTCTGCACACTGGAGTTAAGAGCTGAGTGTGTAGGCTCTTCTGAGTCTTGCAGTTACATAGGGATTCAGTTGTCTGAAAAAACGCGTTTATTTCGGGCTGAAAAACACGTTTTCAAAAGTGTGCTGTTACTGCCCCATAACTTACATGGGGGTGACCAAACTTGCAGAAACATGTTTATTTCTGCTGAAAATCATGTTTTGACACTTTCTGCACACTGGGGTTAAGAGCTGAGTGTGTGGGCTCTTCTGAGTCTTGCAGTTACATAGGGATTCAGTTGTCTGAAAAAACGCGTTTATTTCGGGCTGAAAAACACGTTTTCAAAAGTGTGCTGTTACTGCCCCATAACTTACATGGGGGTGACCAAACTTGCAGAAACATGTTTATTTCTGCTGAAAATCATGTTTTGACACTTTCTGCACACTGGGGTTAAGAGCTGAGTGTGTGGGCTCTTCTGAGTCTTGCAGTTACATAGGGATTCAGTTGTCTGAAAAAACGCGTTTATTTCGGGCTGAAAAACACGTTTTCAAAAGTGTGCTGTTACTGCCCCATAACTTACATGGGGGTGACCAAACTTGCAGAAACATGTTTATTTCTGCTGAAAATCATGTTTTGACACTTTCTGCACACTGGGGTTAAGAGCTGAGTGTGTGGGCTCTTTTGAGCCTTGCAGTTACAAAGGGATTCAGTTGCCTGAAAAAACGCGTTTATTTCGGGCTGAAAAACACGTTTTCAAAAGTGTGCTGTTACTGCCCCATAACTTACATGGGGGTGACCAAACTTGCAGAAACATGTTTATTTCTGCTGAAAAACACGTTTTGACACTTTCTGCACACTGGGGTTAAGAGCTGAGTGTGTGGGCTCTTCTGAGTCTTGCAGTTACATAGGGATTCAGTTGTCTGAAAAAACGCGTTTATTTCGGGCTGAAAAACACGTTTTCAAAAGTGTGCTGTTACTGCCCCATAACTTACATGGGGGTGACCAAACTTGCAGAAACATGTTTATTTCTGCTGAAAATCATGTTTTGACACTTTCTGCACACTGGGGTTAAGAGCTGAGTGTGTGGGCTCTTTTGAGCCTTGCAGTTACAAAGGGATTCAGTTGTCTGAAAAAACGCGTTTATTTCGGGCTGAAAAACACGTTTTCAAAAGTGTGCTGTTACTGCCCCATAACTTACATGGGGGTGACCAAACTTGCAGAAACATGTTTATTTCTGCTGAAAAACACGTTTTGACACTTTCTGCACACTGGGGTTAAGAGCTGAGTGTGTGGGCTCTTCTGAGTCTTGCAGTTACATAGGGATTCAGTTGTCTGAAAAAACGCATTTATTTCGGGCTGAAAAACACGTTTTCAAAAGTGTGCTGTTACTGCCCCATAACTTACATGGGGTTGACCAAACTTGCAGAAACATGTTTATTTCTGCTGAAAATCACGTTTTGACACTTTCTGCACACTGGGGTTAAGAGCTGAGTGTGTGGGCTCTTTTGAGCCTTGCAGTTACATAGGGATTCAGTTGTCTGAAAAAACGCGTTTATTTCGGGCTGAAAAACACGTTTTCAAAAGTGTTCTGTTACTGCCCCATAACTTACATGGGGTTGACCAAACTTGCAGAAACATGTTTATTTCTGCTGAAAATCACGTTTTGACACTTTCTGCACACTGGGGTTAAGAGCTGAGTGTGTGGGCTCTACTGAGTCTTGCAGTTACATAGGGATTCAGTTGTCTGAAAAAACGCGTTTATTTCGGGCTGAAAAACACGTTTTCAAAAGTGTTCTGTTACTGCCCCATAACTTACATGGGGGTGACCAAACTTGCAGAAACATGTTTATTTCTGCTGAAAATCACGTTTTGACACTTTCTGCACACTGGGGTTAAGAGCTGAGTGTGTGGGCTCTTTTGAGCCTTGCAGTTACATAGGGATTCAGTTGTCTGAAAAAACGCGTTTATTTCGGGCTGAAAAACACGTTTTCAAAAGTGTTCTGTTACTGCCCCATAACTTACATGGGGTTGACCAAACTTGCAGAAACATGTTTATTTCTGCTGAAAATCACGTTTTGACACTTTCTGCACACTGGGGTTAAGAGCTGAGTGTGTGGGCTCTACTGAGTCTTGCAGTTACATAGGGATTCAGTTGTCTGAAAAAACGCGTTTATTTCGGGCTGAAAAACACGTTTTCAAAAGTGTTCTGTTACTGCCCCATAACTTACATGGGGGTGACCAAACTTGCAGAAACATGTTTATTTCTGCTGAAAAACACGTTTTGACACTTTCTGCACACTGGGGTTAAGAGCTGAGTGTGTGGGCTCTTCTGAGTCTTGCAGTTACATAGGGATTCAGTTGTCTGAAAAAACGCGTTTATTTCGGGCTGAAAAACACGTTTTCAAAAGTGTGCTGTTACTGCCCCATAACTTACATGGGGTTGACCAAACTTGCAGAAACATGTTTATTTCTGCTGAAAATCACGTTTTGACACTTTCTGCACACTGGGGTTAAGAGCTGAGTGTGTGGGCTCTACTGAGTCTTGCAGTTACATAGGGATTCAGTTGTCTGAAAAAACGCGTTTATTTCGGGCTGAAAAACACGTTTTCAAAAGTGTGCTGTTACTGCCCCATAACTTACATGGGGGTGACCAAACTTGCAGAAACATGTTTATTTCTGCTGAAAATCATGTTTTGACACTTTCTGCACACTGGGGTTAAGAGCTGAGTGTGTGGGCTCTTTTGAGCCTTGCAGTTACAAAGGGATTCAGTTGTCTGAAAAAACGCGTTTATTTCGGGCTGAAAAACACGTTTTCAAAAGTGTGCTGTTACTGCCCCATAACTTACATGGGGGTGACCAAACTTGCAGAAACATGTTTATTTCTGCTGAAAAACACGTTTTGACACTTTCTGCACACTGGGGTTAAGAGCTGAGTGTGTGGGCTCTTCTGAGTCTTGCAGTTACATAGGGATTCAGTTGTCTGAAAAAACGCATTTATTTCGGGCTGAAAAACACGTTTTCAAAAGTGTGCTGTTACTGCCCCATAACTTACATGGGGTTGACCAAACTTGCAGAAACATGTTTATTTCTGCTGAAAATCACGTTTTGACACTTTCTGCACACTGGGGTTAAGAGCTGAGTGTGTGGGCTCTTTTGAGCCTTGCAGTTACATAGGGATTCAGTTGTCTGAAAAAACGCGTTTATTTCGGGCTGAAAAACACGTTTTCAAAAGTGTTCTGTTACTGCCCCATAACTTACATGGGGTTGACCAAACTTGCAGAAACATGTTTATTTCTGCTGAAAATCACGTTTTGACACTTTCTGCACACTGGGGTTAAGAGCTGAGTGTGTGGGCTCTACTGAGTCTTGCAGTTACATAGGGATTCAGTTGTCTGAAAAAACGCGTTTATTTCGGGCTGAAAAACACGTTTTCAAAAGTGTTCTGTTACTGCCCCATAACTTACATGGGGGTGACCAAACTTGCAGAAACATGTTTATTTCTGCTGAAAATCACGTTTTGACACTTTCTGCACACTGGGGTTAAGAGCTGAGTGTGTGGGCTCTTTTGAGCCTTGCAGTTACATAGGGATTCAGTTGTCTGAAAAAACGCGTTTATTTCGGGCTGAAAAACACGTTTTCAAAAGTGTTCTGTTACTGCCCCATAACTTACATGGGGTTGACCAAACTTGCAGAAACATGTTTATTTCTGCTGAAAATCACGTTTTGACACTTTCTGCACACTGGGGTTAAGAGCTGAGTGTGTGGGCTCTACTGAGTCTTGCAGTTACATAGGGATTCAGTTGTCTGAAAAAACGCGTTTATTTCGGGCTGAAAAACACGTTTTCAAAAGTGTTCTGTTACTGCCCCATAACTTACATGGGGGTGACCAAACTTGCAGAAACATGTTTATTTCTGCTGAAAAACACGTTTTGACACTCTCTGCACACTGGGGTTAAGAGCTGAGTGTGTGGGCTCTTCTGAGTCTTGCAGTTACATAGGGATTCAGTTGTCTGAAAAAACGCGTTTATTTCGGGCTGAAAAACACGTTTTCAAAAGTGTGCTGTTACTGCCCCATAACTTACATGGGGTTGACCAAACTTGCAGAAACATGTGTATTTCTGCTGAAAATCACGTTTTGACACTTTCTGCACACTGGGGTTAAGAGCTGAGTGTGTGGGCTCTACTGAGTCTTGCAGTTACATAGGGATTCAGTTGTCTGAAAAAACGCGTTTATTTCGGGCTGAAAAACACGTTTTCAAAAGTGTGCTGTTACTGCCCCATAACTTACATGGGGGTGACCAAACTTGCAGAAACATGTTTATTTCTGCTGAAAAACACGTTTTGACACTTTCTGCACACTGGAGTTAAGAGCTGAGTGTGTGGGCTCTTCTGAGTCTTGCAGTTACATAGGGATTCAGTTGTCTGAAAAAACGCGTTTATTTCGGGCTGAAAAACACGTTTTCAAAAGTGTGCTGTTACTGCCCCATAACTTACATGGGGTTGACCAAACTTGCAGAAACATGTTTATTTCTGCTGAAAATCACGTTTTGACACTTTCTGCACACTGGGGTTAAGAGCTGAGTGTGTGGGCTCTACTGAGTCTTGCAGTTACATAGGGATTCAGTTGTCTGAAAAAACGCGTTTATTTCGGGCTGAAAAACACGTTTTCAAAAGTGTGCTGTTACTGCCCCATAACTTACATGGGGGTGACCAAACTTGCAGAAACATGTTTATTTCTGCTGAAAAACACGTTTTGACACTTTCTGCACACTGGGGTTAAGAGCTGAGTGTGTGGGCTCTTTTGAGCCTTGCAGTTACAAAGGGATTCAGTTGTCTGAAAAAACGCGTTTATTTCGGGCTGAAAAACACGTTTTCAAAAGTGTGCTGTTACTGCCCCATAACTTACATGGGGGTGACCAAACTTGCAGAAACATGTTTATTTCTGCTGAAAAACACGTTTTGACACTTTCTGCACACTGGGGTTAAGAGCTGAGTGTGTGGGCTCTTCTGAGTCTTGCAGTTACATAGGGATTCAGTTGTCTGAAAAAACGCATTTATTTCGGGCTGAAAAACACGTTTTCAAAAGTGTGCTGTTACTGCCCCATAACTTACATGGGGTTGACCAAACTTGCAGAAACATGTTTATTTCTGCTGAAAATCACGTTTTGACACTTTCTGCACACTGGGGTTAAGAGCTGAGTGTGTGGGCTCTTTTGAGCCTTGCAGTTACATAGGGATTCAGTTGTCTGAAAAAACGCGTTTATTTCGGGCTGAAAAACACGTTTTCAAAAGTGTTCTGTTACTGCCCCATAACTTACATGGGGTTGACCAAACTTGCAGAAACATGTTTATTTCTGCTGAAAATCACGTTTTGACACTTTCTGCACACTGGGGTTAAGAGCTGAGTGTGTGGGCTCTACTGAGTCTTGCAGTTACATAGGGATTCAGTTGTCTGAAAAAACGCGTTTATTTCGGGCTGAAAAACACGTTTTCAAAAGTGTTCTGTTACTGCCCCATAACTTACATGGGGGTGACCAAACTTGCAGAAACATGTTTATTTCTGCTGAAAAACACGTTTTGACACTTTCTGCACACTGGGGTTAAGAGCTGAGTGTGTGGGCTCTTCTGAGTCTTGCAGTTACATAGGGATTCAGTTGTCTGAAAAAACGCGTTTATTTCGGGCTGAAAAACACGTTTTCAAAAGTGTGCTGTTACTGCCCCATAACTTACATGGGGTTGACCAAACTTGCAGAAACATGTTTATTTCTGCTGAAAATCACGTTTTGACACTTTCTGCACACTGGGGTTAAGAGCTGAGTGTGTGGGCTCTACTGAGTCTTGCAGTTACATAGGGATTCAGTTGTCTGAAAAAACGCGTTTATTTCGGGCTGAAAAACACGTTTTCAAAAGTGTGCTGTTACTGCCCCATAACTTACATGGGGGTGACCAAACTTGCAGAAACATGTTTATTTCTGCTGAAAATCACGTTTTGACACTTTCTGCACACTGGGGTTAAGAGCTGAGTGTGTGGGCTCTTTTGAGCCTTGCAGTTACATAAGGATTCAGTTGTCTGAAAAAACGCGTTTATTTCGGGCTGAAAAACACGTTTTCAAAAGTGTTCTGTTACTGCCCCATAACTTACATGGGGTTGACCAAACTTGCAGAAACATGTTTATTTCTGCTGAAAATCACGTTTTGACACTTTCTGCACACTGGGGTTAAGAGCTGAGTGTGTGGGCTCTACTGAGTCTTGCAGTTACATAGGGATTCAGTTGTCTGAAAAAACGCGTTTATTTCGGGCTGAAAAACACGTTTTCAAAAGTGTTCTGTTACTGCCCCATAACTTACATGGGGGTGACCAAACTTGCAGAAACATGTTTATTTCTGCTGAAAATCACGTTTTGACACTTTCTGCACACTGGGGTTAAGAGCTGAGTGTGTGGGCTCTACTGAGTCTTGCAGTTACATAGGGATTCAGTTGTCTGAAAAAACGCGTTTATTTCGGGCTGAAAAACACGTTTTCAAAAGTGTGCTGTTACTGCCCCATAACTTACATGGGGGTGACCAAACTTGCAGAAACATGTTTATTTCTGCTGAAAAACACGTTTTGACACTTTCTGCACACTGGAGTTAAGAGCTGAGTGTGTGGGCTCTTCTGAGTCTTGCAGTTACATAGGGATTCAGTTGTCTGAAAAAACGCGTTTATTTCGGGCTGAAAAACACGTTTTCAAAAGTGTTCTGTTACTGCCCCATAACTTACATGGGGGTGACCAAACTTGCAGAAACATGTTTGTTTCTGCTGAAAAACACGTTTTGACACTTTCTGCACACTGGGGTTAAGAGCTGAGTGTGTGGGCTCTACTGAGTCTTGCAGTTACATAGGGATTCAGTTGTCTGAAAAAACGCGTTTATTTCGGGCTGAAAAACACGTTTTCAAAAGTGTTCTGTTACTGCCCCATAACTTACATGGGGTTGACCAAACTTGCAGAAACATGTTTATTTCTGCTGAAAATCACGTTTTGACACTTTCTGCACACTGGGGTTAAGAGCTGAGTGTGTGGGCTCTACTGAGTCTTGCAGTTACATAGGGATTCAGTTGTCTGAAAAAACGCGTTTATTTCGGGCTGAAAAACACGTTTTCAAAAGTGTGCTGTTACTGCCCCATAACTTACATGGGGGTGACCAAACTTGCAGAAACATGTTTATTTCTGCTGAAAATCATGTTTTGACACTTTCTGCACACTGTGGTTAAGAGCTGAGTGTGTGGGCTCTTCTGAGTCTTGCAGTTACATAGGGATTCAGTTGTCTGAAAAAACGCGTTTATTTCGGGCTGAAAAACACGTTTTCAAAAGTGTGCTGTTACTGCCCCATAACTTACATGGGGGTGACCAAACTTGCAGAAACATGTTTATTTCTGCTGAAAATCATGTTTTGACACTTTCTGCACACTGGGGTTAAGAGCTGAGTGTGTGGGCTCTTTTGAGCCTTGCAGTTACAAAGGGATTCAGTTGTCTGAAAAAACGCGTTTATTTCGGGCTGAAAAACACGTTTTCAAAAGTGTGCTGTTACTGCCCCATAACTTACATGGGGGTGACCAAACTTGCAGAAACATGTTTATTTCTGCTGAAAAACACGTTTTGACACTTTCTGCACACTGGGGTTAAGAGCTGAGTGTGTGGGCTCTTCTGAGTCTTGCAGTTACATAGGGATTCAGTTGTCTGAAAAAACGCATTTATTTCGGGCTGAAAAACACGTTTTCAAAAGTGTGCTGTTACTGCCCCATAACTTACATGGGGTTGACCAAACTTGCAGAAACATGTTTATTTCTGCTGAAAATCACGTTTTGACACTTTCTGCACACTGGGGTTAAGAGCTGAGTGTGTGGGCTCTACTGAGTCTTGCAGTTACATAGGGATTCAGTTGTCTGAAAAAACGCGTTTATTTCGGGCTGAAAAACACGTTTTCAAAAGTGTGCTGTTACTGCCCCATAACTTACATGGGGGTGACCAAACTTGCAGAAACATGTTTATTTCTGCTGAAAAACACGTTTTGACACTTTCTGCACACTGGGGTTAAGAGCTGAGTGTGTGGGCTCTTCTGAGTCTTGCAGTTACATAGGGATTCAGTTGTCTGAAAAAACGCATTTATTTCGGGCTGAAAAACACGTTTTCAAAAGTGTGCTGTTACTGCCCCATAACTTACATGGGGTTGACCAAACTTGCAGAAACATGTTTATTTCTGCTGAAAATCATGTTTTGACACTTTCTGCACACTGTGGTTAAGAGCTGAGTGTGTGGGCTCTTCTGAGTCTTGCAGTTACATAGGGATTCAGTTGTCTGAAAAAACGCGTTTATTTCGGGCTGAAAAACACGTTTTCAAAAGTGTGCTGTTACTGCCCCATAACTTACATGGGGGTGACCAAACTTGCAGAAACATGTTTATTTCTGCTGAAAATCATGTTTTGACACTTTCTGCACACTGGGGTTAAGAGCTGAGTGTGTGGGCTCTTTTGAGCCTTGCAGTTACAAAGGGATTCAGTTGTCTGAAAAAACGCGTTTATTTCGGGCTGAAAAACACGTTTTCAAAAGTGTGCTGTTACTGCCCCATAACTTACATGGGGGTGACCAAACTTGCAGAAACATGTTTATTTCTGCTGAAAAACACGTTTTGACACTTTCTGCACACTGGGGTTAAGAGCTGAGTGTGTGGGCTCTTCTGAGTCTTGCAGTTACATAGGGATTCAGTTGTCTGAAAAAACGCATTTATTTCGGGCTGAAAAACACGTTTTCAAAAGTGTGCTGTTACTGCCCCATAACTTACATGGGGGTGACCAAACTTGCAGAAACATGTTTATTTCTGCTGAAAATCATGTTTTGACACTTTCTGCACACTGGGGTTAAGAGCTGAGTGTGTGGGCTCTTTTGAGCCTTGCAGTTACAAAGGGATTCAGTTGTCTGAAAAAACGCGTTTATTTCGGGCTGAAAAACACGTTTTCAAAAGTGTGCTGTTACTGCCCCATAACTTACATGGGGGTGACCAAACTTGCAGAAACATGTTTATTTCTGCTGAAAAACACGTTTTGACACTTTCTGCACACTGGGGTTAAGAGCTGAGTGTGTGGGCTCTTCTGAGTCTTGCAGTTACATAGGGATTCAGTTGTCTGAAAAAACGCATTTATTTCGGGCAGAAAAACACGTTTTCAAAAGTGTGCTGTTACTGCCCCATAACTTACATGGGGTTGACCAAACTTGCAGAAACATGTTTATTTCTGCTGAAAATCACGTTTTGACACTTTCTGCACACTGGGGTTAAGAGCTGAGTGTGTGGGCTCTTTTGAGCCTTGCAGTTACATAGGGATTCAGTTGTCTGAAAAAACGCGTTTATTTCGGGCTGAAAAACACGTTTCAAAAGTGTTCTGTTACTGCCCCATAACTTACATGGGGGTGACCAAACTTGCAGAAACATGTTTATTTCTGCTGAAAAACACGTTTTGACACTTTCTGCACACTGGGGTTAAGAGCTGAGTGTGTGGGCTCTTCTGAGTCTTGCAGTTACATAGGGATTCAGTTGTCTGAAAAAACGCGTTTATTTCGGGCTGGAAAACACGTTTTCAAAAGTGTGCTGTTACTGCCCCATAACTTACATGGGGTTGACCAAACTTGCAGAAACATGTTTATTTCTGCTGAAAAACACGTTTTGACACTTTCTGCACACTGGGGTTAAGAGCTGAGTGTGTGGGCTCTTCTGAGTCTTGCAGTTACATAGGGATTCAGTTGTCTGAAAAAACGCATTTATTTCGGGCTGAAAAACACGTTTTCAAAAGTGTGCTGTTACTGCCCCATAACTTACATGGGGGTGACCAAACTTGCAGAAACATGTTTATTTCTGCTGAAAAACACGTTTTGACACTTTCTGCACACTGGGGTTAAGAGCTGAGTGTGTGGGCTCTTCTGAGTCTTGCAGTTACATAGGGATTCAGTTGTCTGAAAAAACGCATTTATTTCGGGCTGAAAAACACGTTTTCAAAAGTGTGCTGTTACTGCCCCATAACTTACATGGGGTTGACCAAACTTGCAGAAACATGTTTATTTCTGCTGAAAATCACGTTTTGACACTTTCTGCACACTGGGGTTAAGAGCTGAGTGTGTGGGCTCTTTTGAGCCTTGCAGTTACATAGGGATTCAGTTGTCTGAAAAAACGCGTTTATTTCGGGCTGAAAAACACGTTTTCAAAAGTGTTCTGTTACTGCCCCATAACTTACATGGGGGTGACCAAACTTGCAGAAACATGTTTATTTCTGCTGAAAAACACGTTTTGACACTTTCTGCACACTGGGGTTAAGAGCTGAGTGTGTGGGCTCTTCTGAGTCTTGCAGTTACATAGGGATTCAGTTGTCTGAAAAAACGCGTTTATTTCGGGCTGAAAAACACGTTTTCAAAAGTGTGCTGTTACTGCCCCATAACTTACATGGGGTTGACCAAACTTGCAGAAACATGTTTATTTCTGCTGAAAATCACGTTTTGACACTTTCTGCACACTGGGGTTAAGAGCTGAGTGTGTGGGCTCTACTGAGTCTTGCAGTTACATAGGGATTCAGTTGTCTGAAAAAACGCGTTTATTTCGGGCTGAAAAACACGTTTTCAAAAGTGTTCTGTTACTGCCCCATAACTTACATGGGGGTGACCAAACTTGCAGAAACATGTTTATTTCTGCTGAAAAACACGTTTTGACACTTTCTGCACACTGGGGTTAAGAGCTGAGTGTGTGGGCTCTTCTGAGTCTTGCAGTTACATAGGGATTCAGTTGTCTGAAAAAACGCGTTTATTTCGGGCTGAAAAACACGTTTTCAAAAGTGTGCTGTTACTGCCCCATAACTTACATGGGGTTGACCAAACTTGCAGAAACATGTTTATTTCTGCTGAAAATCACGTTTTGACACTTTCTGCACACTGGGGTTAAGAGCTGAGTGTGTGGGCTCTTTTGAGCCTTGCAGTTACATAGGGATTCAGTTGTCTGAAAAAACGCGTTTATTTCGGGCTGAAAAACACGTTTTCAAAAGTGTTCTGTTACTGCCCCATAACTTACATGGGGGTGACCAAACTTGCAGAAACATGTTTATTTCTGCTGAAAATCACGTTTTGACACTTTCTGCACACTGGGGTTAAGAGCTGAGTGTGTGGGCTCTACTGAGTCTTCCAGTTACATAGGGATTCAGTTGTCTGAAAAAACGCGTTTATTTCGGGCTGAAAAACACGTTTTCAAAAGTGTGCTGTTACTTCCCCATAACTTACATGGGGGTGACCAAACTTGCAGAAACATGTTTATTTCTGCTGAAAAACACGTTTTGACACTTTCTGCACACTGGGGTTAAGAGCTGAGTGTGTGGGCTCTTTTGAGCCTTGCAGTTACATAGGGATTCAGTTGTCTGAAAAAACGCGTTTATTTCGGGCTGAAAAACACGTTTTCAAAAGTGTGCTGTTACTGCACCATAACTTACATGGGGGTGACCAAACTTGCAGAAACATGTTTATTTCTGCTGAAAAACACGTTTTGACACTTTCTGCACACTGGGGTTAAGAGCTGAGTGTGTGGGCTCTTTTGAGCCTTGCAGTTACATAGGGATTCAGTTGTCTGAAAAAACGTGTTTATTTCGGGCTGAAAAACACGTTTTCAAAAGTGTGCTGTTACTGCCCCATAACTTACATGGGGGTGACCAAACTTGCAGAAACATGTTTATTTCTGCTGAAAAACACGTTTTGACACTTTCTGCACACTGGAGTTAAGAGCTGAGTGTGTAGGCTCTTCTGAGTCTTGCAGTTACATAGGGATTCAGTTGTCTGAAAAAACGCGTTTATTTCGGGCTGAAAAACACGTTTTCAAAAGTGTGCTGTTACTGCCCCATAACTTACATGGGGGTGACCAAACTTGCAGAAACATGTTTATTTCTGCTGAAAATCATGTTTTGACACTTTCTGCACACTGGGGTTAAGAGCTGAGTGTGTGGGCTCTTCTGAGTCTTGCAGTTACATAGGGATTCAGTTGTCTGAAAAAACGCGTTTATTTCGGGCTGAAAAACACGTTTTCAAAAGTGTGCTGTTACTGCCCCATAACTTACATGGGGGTGACCAAACTTGCAGAAACATGTTTATTTCTGCTGAAAATCATGTTTTGACACTTTCTGCACACTGGGGTTAAGAGCTGAGTGTGTGGGCTCTTCTGAGTCTTGCAGTTACATAGGGATTCAGTTGTCTGAAAAAACGCGTTTATTTCGGGCTGAAAAACACGTTTTCAAAAGTGTGCTGTTACTGCCCCATAACTTACATGGGGGTGACCAAACTTGCAGAAACATGTTTATTTCTGCTGAAAATCATGTTTTGACACTTTCTGCACACTGGGGTTAAGAGCTGAGTGTGTGGGCTCTTTTGAGCCTTGCAGTTACAAAGGGATTCAGTTGCCTGAAAAAACGCGTTTATTTCGGGCTGAAAAACACGTTTTCAAAAGTGTGCTGTTACTGCCCCATAACTTACATGGGGGTGACCAAACTTGCAGAAACATGTTTATTTCTGCTGAAAAACACGCTTTGACACTTTCTGCACACTGGGGTTAAGAGCTGAGTGTGTGGGCTCTTCTGAGTCTTGCAGTTACATAGGGATTCAGTTGTCTGAAAAAACGCGTTTATTTCGGGCTGAAAAACACGTTTTCAAAAGTGTGCTGTTACTGCCCCATAACTTACATGGGGGTGACCAAACTTGCAGAAACATGTTTATTTCTGCTGAAAATCATGTTTTGACACTTTCTGCACACTGGGGTTAAGAGCTGAGTGTGTGGGCTCTTTTGAGCCTTGCAGTTACAAAGGGATTCAGTTGTCTGAAAAAACGCGTTTATTTCGGGCTGAAAAACACGTTTTCAAAAGTGTGCTGTTACTGCCCCATAACTTACATGGGGGTGACCAAACTTGCAGAAACATGTTTATTTCTGCTGAAAAACACGTTTTGACACTTTCTGCACACTGGGGTTAAGAGCTGAGTGTGTGGGCTCTTCTGAGTCTTGCAGTTACATAGGGATTCAGTTGTCTGAAAAAACGCATTTATTTCGGGCTGAAAAACACGTTTTCAAAAGTGTGCTGTTACTGCCCCATAACTTACATGGGGTTGACCAAACTTGCAGAAACATGTTTATTTCTGCTGAAAATCACGTTTTGACACTTTCTGCACACTGGGGTTAAGAGCTGAGTGTGTGGGCTCTTTTGAGCCTTGCAGTTACATAGGGATTCAGTTGTCTGAAAAAACGCGTTTATTTCGGGCTGAAAAACACGTTTTCAAAAGTGTTCTGTTACTGCCCCATAACTTACATGGGGTTGACCAAACTTGCAGAAACATGTTTATTTCTGCTGAAAATCACGTTTTGACACTTTCTGCACACTGGGGTTAAGAGCTGAGTGTGTGGGCTCTACTGAGTCTTGCAGTTACATAGGGATTCAGTTGTATGAAAAAACGCGTTTATTTCGGGCTGAAAAACACGTTTTCAAAAGTGTTCTGTTACTGCCCCATAACTTACATGGGGGTGACCAAACTTGCAGAAACATGTTTATTTCTGCTGAAAATCACGTTTTGACACTTTCTGCACACTGGGGTTAAGAGCTGAGTGTGTGGGCTCTTTTGAGCCTTGCAGTTACATAGGGATTCAGTTGTCTGAAAAAACGCGTTTATTTCGGGCTGAAAAACACGTTTTCAAAAGTGTTCTGTTACTGCCCCATAACTTACATGGGGTTGACCAAACTTGCAGAAACATGTTTATTTCTGCTGAAAATCACGTTTTGACACTTTCTGCACACTGGGGTTAAGAGCTGAGTGTGTGGGCTCTACTGAGTCTTGCAGTTACATAGGGATTCAGTTGTCTGAAAAAACGCGTTTATTTCGGGCTGAAAAACACGTTTTCAAAAGTGTTCTGTTACTGCCCCATAACTTACATGGGGGTGACCAAACTTGCAGAAACATGTTTATTTCTGCTGAAAAACACGTTTTGACACTTTCTGCACACTGGGGTTAAGAGCTGAGTGTGTGGGCTCTTCTGAGTCTTGCAGTTACATAGGGATTCAGTTGTCTGAAAAAACGCGTTTATTTCGGGCTGAAAAACACGTTTTCAAAAGTGTGCTGTTACTGCCCCATAACTTACATGGGGTTGACCAAACTTGCAGAAACATGTTTATTTCTGCTGAAAATCACGTTTTGACACTTTCTGCACACTGGGGTTAAGAGCTGAGTGTGTGGGCTCTACTGAGTCTTGCAGTTACATAGGGATTCAGTTGTCTGAAAAAACGCGTTTATTTCGGGCTGAAAAACACGTTTTCAAAAGTGTGCTGTTACTGCCCCATAACTTACATGGGGGTGACCAAACTTGCAGAAACATGTTTATTTCTGCTGAAAAACACGTTTTGACACTTTCTGCACACTGGAGTTAAGAGCTGAGTGTGTGGGCTCTTCTGAGTCTTGCAGTTACATAGGGATTCAGTTGTCTGAAAAAACGCGTTTATTTCGGGCTGAAAAACACGTTTTCAAAAGTGTTCTGTTACTGCCCCATAACTTACATGGGGTTGACCAAACTTGCAGAAACATGTTTATTTCTGCTGAAAATCACGTTTTGACACTTTCTGCACACTGGGGTTAAGAGCTGAGTGTGTGGGCTCTACTGAGTCTTGCAGTTACATAGGGATTCAGTTGTCTGAAAAAACGCGTTTATTTCGGGCTGAAAAACACGTTTTCAAAAGTGTTCTGTTACTGCCCCATAACTTACATGGGGGTGACCAAACTTGCAGAAACATGTTTATTTCTGCTGAAAAACACGTTTTGACACTTTCTGCACACTGGGGTTAAGAGCTGAGTGTGTGGGCTCTTCTGAGTCTTGCAGTTACATAGGGATTCAGTTGTCTGAAAAAACGCGTTTATTTCGGGCTGAAAAACACGTTTTCAAAAGTGTGCTGTTACTGCCCCATAACTTACATGGGGTTGACCAAACTTGCAGAAACATGTTTATTTCTGCTGAAAATCACGTTTTGACACTTTCTGCACACTGGGGTTAAGAGCTGAGTGTGTGGGCTCTACTGAGTCTTGCAGTTACATAGGGATTCAGTTGTCTGAAAAAACGCGTTTATTTCGGGCTGAAAAACACGTTTTCAAAAGTGTGCTGTTACTGCCCCATAACTTACATGGGGGTGACCAAACTTGCAGAAACATGTTTATTTCTGCTGAAAAACACGTTTTGACACTTTCTGCACACTGGGGTTAAGAGCTGAGTGTGTGGGCTCTTTTGAGCCTTGCAGTTACAAAGGGATTCAGTTGTCTGAAAAAACGCGTTTATTTCGGGCTGAAAAACACGTTTTCAAAAGTGTGCTGTTACTGCCCCATAACTTACATGGGGGTGACCAAACTTGCAGAAACATGTTTATTTCTGCTGAAAAACACGTTTTGACACTTTCTGCACACTGGGGTTAAGAGCTGAGTGTGTGGGCTCTTCTGAGTCTTGCAGTTACATAGGGATTCAGTTGTCTGAAAAAACGCATTTATTTCGGGCTGAAAAACACGTTTTCAAAAGTGTGCTGTTACTGCCCCATAACTTACATGGGGTTGACCAAACTTGCAGAAACATGTTTATTTCTGCTGAAAATCACGTTTTGACACTTTCTGCACACTGGGGTTAAGAGCTGAGTGTGTGGGCTCTTTTGAGCCTTGCAGTTACATAGGGATTCAGTTGTCTGAAAAAACGCGTTTATTTCGGGCTGAAAAACACGTTTTCAAAAGTGTTCTGTTACTGCCCCATAACTTACATGGGGTTGACCAAACTTGCAGAAACATGTTTATTTCTGCTGAAAATCACGTTTTGACACTTTCTGCACACTGGGGTTAAGAGCTGAGTGTGTGGGCTCTACTGAGTCTTGCAGTTACATAGGGATTCAGTTGTCTGAAAAAACGCGTTTATTTCGGGCTGAAAAACACGTTTTCAAAAGTGTTCTGTTACTGCCCCATAACTTACATGGGGGTGACCAAACTTGCAGAAACATGTTTATTTCTGCTGAAAAACACGTTTTGACACTTTCTGCACACTGGGGTTAAGAGCTGAGTGTGTGGGCTCTTCTGAGTCTTGCAGTTACATAGGGATTCAGTTGTCTGAAAAAACGCGTTTATTTCGGGCTGAAAAACACGTTTTCAAAAGTGTGCTGTTACTGCCCCATAACTTACATGGGGTTGACCAAACTTGCAGAAACATGTTTATTTCTGCTGAAAATCACGTTTTGACACTTTCTGCACACTGGGGTTAAGAGCTGAGTGTGTGGGCTCTACTGAGTCTTGCAGTTACATAGGGATTCAGTTGTCTGAAAAAACGCGTTTATTTCGGGCTGAAAAACACGTTTTCAAAAGTGTGCTGTTACTGCCCCATAACTTACATGGGGGTGACCAAACTTGCAGAAACATGTTTATTTCTGCTGAAAATCACGTTTTGACACTTTCTGCACACTGGGGTTAAGAGCTGAGTGTGTGGGCTCTTTTGAGCCTTGCAGTTACATAGGGATTCAGTTGTCTGAAAAAACGCGTTTATTTCGGGCTGAAAAACACGTTTTCAAAAGTGTTCTGTTACTGCCCCATAACTTACATGGGGTTGACCAAACTTGCAGAAACATGTTTATTTCTGCTGAAAATCACGTTTTGACACTTTCTGCACACTGGGGTTAAGAGCTGAGTGTGTGGGCTCTACTGAGTCTTGCAGTTACATAGGGATTCAGTTGTCTGAAAAAACGCGTTTATTTCGGGCTGAAAAACACGTTTTCAAAAGTGTTCTGTTACTGCCCCATAACTTACATGGGGGTGACCAAACTTGCAGAAACATGTTTATTTCTGCTGAAAATCACGTTTTGACACTTTCTGCACACTGGGGTTAAGAGCTGAGTGTGTGGGCTCTACTGAGTCTTGCAGTTACATAGGGATTCAGTTGTCTGAAAAAACGCGTTTATTTCGGGCTGAAAAACACGTTTTCAAAAGTGTGCTGTTACTGCCCCATAACTTACATGGGGGTGACCAAACTTGCAGAAACATGTTTATTTCTGCTGAAAAACACGTTTTGACACTTTCTGCACACTGGAGTTAAGAGCTGAGTGTGTGGGCTCTTCTGAGTCTTGCAGTTACATAGGGATTCAGTTGTCTGAAAAAACGCGTTTATTTCGGGCTGAAAAACACGTTTTCAAAAGTGTTCTGTTACTGCCCCATAACTTACATGGGGGTGACCAAACTTGCAGAAACATGTTTATTTCTGCTGAAAAACACGTTTTGACACTTTCTGCACACTGGGGTTAAGAGCTGAGTGTGTGGGCTCTTCTGAGTCTTGCAGTTACATAGGGATTCAGTTGTCTGAAAAAACGCGTTTATTTCGGGCTGAAAAACACGTTTTCAAAAGTGTGCTGTTACTGCCCCATAACTTACATGGGGTTTACCAAACTTGCAGAAACATGTTTATTTCTGCTGAAAATCACGTTTTGACACTTTCTGCACACTGGGGTTAAGAGCTGAGTGTGTGGGCTCTACTGAGTCTTGCAGTTACATAGGGATTCAGTTGTCTGAAAAAACGCGTTTATTTCGGGCTGAAAAACAGGTTTTCAAAAGTGTGCTGTTACTGCCCCATAACTTACATGGGGGTGACCAAACTTGCAGAAACATGTTTATTTCTGCTGAAAAACACGTTTTGACACTTTCTGCACACTGGAGTTAAGAGCTGAGTGTGTGGGCTCTTCTGAGTCTTGCAGTTACATAGGGATTCAGTTGTCTGAAAAAACGCGTTTATTTCGGGCTGAAAAACACGTTTTCAAAAGTGTTCTGTTACTGCCCCATAACTTACATGGGGGTGACCAAACTTGCAGAAACATGTTTATTTCTGCTGAAAATCACGTTTTGACACTTTCTGCACACTGGGGTTAAGAGCTGAGTGTGTGGGCTCTTTTGAGCCTTGCAGTTACATAGGGATTCAGTTGTCTGAAAAAACGCGTTTATTTCGGGCTGAAAAACACGTTTTCAAAAGTGTTCTGTTACTGCCCCATAACTTACATGGGGTTGACCAAACTTGCAGAAACATGTTTATTTCTGCTGAAAATCACGTTTTGACACTTTCTGCACACTGGGGTTAAGAGCTGAGTGTGTGGGCTCTACTGAGTCTTGCAGTTACATAGGGATTCAGTTGTCTGAAAAAACGCGTTTATTTCGGGCTGAAAAACACGTTTTCAAAAGTGTTCTGTTACTGCCCCACAACTTACATGGGGGTGACCAAACTTGCAGAAACATGTTTATTTCTGCTGAAAAACACGTTTTGACACTTTCTGCACACTGGGGTTAAGAGCTGAGTGTGTGGGCTCTTCTGAGTCTTGCAGTTACATAGGGATTCAGTTGTCTGAAAAAACGCGTTTATTTCGGGCTGAAAAACACGTTTTCAAAAGTGTGCTGTTACTGCCCCATAACTTACATGGGGTTGACCAAACTTGCAGAAACATGTTTATTTCTGCTGAAAATCACGTTTTGACACTTTCTGCACACTGGGGTTAAGAGCTGAGTGTGTGGGCTCTACTGAGTCTTGCAGTTACATAGGGATTCAGTTGTCTGAAAAAACGCGTTTATTTCGGGCTGAAAAACACGTTTTCAAAAGTGTGCTGTTACTGCCCCATAACTTACATGGGGGTGACCAAACTTGCAGAAACATGTTTATTTCTGCTGAAAAACACGTTTTGACACTTTCTGCACACTGGGGTTAAGAGCTGAGTGTGTGGGCTCTTCTGAGTCTTGCAGTTACATAGGGATTCAGTTGTCTGAAAAAACGCGTTTATTTCGGGCTGAAAAACACGTTTTCAAAAGTGTTCTGTTACTGCCCCATAACTTACATGGGGTTGACCAAACTTGCAGAAACATGTTTATTTCTGCTGAAAATCACGTTTTGACACTTTCTGCACACTGGGGTTAAGAGCTGAGTGTGTGGGCTCTACTGAGTCTTGCAGTTACATAGGGATTCAGTTGTCTGAAAAAACGCGTTTATTTCGGGCTGAAAAACACGTTTTCAAAAGTGTTCTGTTACTGCCCCATAACTTACATGGGGGTGACCAAACTTGCAGAAACATGTTTATTTCTGCTGAAAATCACGTTTTGACACTTTCTGCACACTGGGGTTAAGAGCTGAGTGTGTGGGCTCTACTGAGTCTTGCAGTTACATAGGGATTCAGTTGTCTGAAAAAACGCGTTTATTTCGGGCTGAAAAACACGTTTTCAAAAGTGTGCTGTTACTGCCCCATAACTTACATGGGGGTGACCAAACTTGCAGAAACATGTTTATTTCTGCTGAAAAACACGTTTTGACACTTTCTGCACACTGGGGTTAAGAGCTGAGTGTGTGGGCTCTTTTGAGCCTTGCAGTTACAAAGGGATTCAGTTGTCTGAAAAAACGTGTTTATTTCGGGCTGAAAAACACGTTTTCAAAAGTGTGCTGTTACTGCCCCATAACTTACATGGGGGTGACCAAACTTGCAGAAACATGTTTATTTCTGCTGAAAAACACGTTTTGACACTTTCTGCACACTGGGGTTAAGAGCTGAGTGTGTGGGCTCTTCTGAGTCTTGCAGTTACATAGGGATTCAGTTGTCTGAAAAAACGCGTTTATTTCGGGCTGAAAAACACGTTTTCAAAAGTGTGCTGTTACTGCCCCATAACTTACATGGGGTTGACCAAACTTGCAGAAACATGTTTATTTCTGCTGAAAATCACGTTTTGACACTTTCAGCACACTGGAGTTAAGAGCTGAGTGTGTGGGCTCTTCTGAGTCTTGCAGTTACATAGGGATTCAGTTGTCTGAAAAAACGCGTTTATTTCGGGCTGAAAAACACGTTTTCAAAAGTGTGCTGTTACTGCCCCATAACTTACATGGGGGTGACCAAACTTGCAGAAACATGTTTATTTCTGCTGAAAATCACGTTTTGACACTTTCTGCACACTGGGGTTAAGAGCTGAGTGTGTGGGCTCTACTGAGTCTTGCAGTTACATAGGGATTCAGTTGTCTGAAAAAACGCGTTTATTTCGGGCTGAAAAACACGTTTTCAAAAGTGTGCTGTTACTGCCCCATAACTTACATGGGGGTGACCAAACTTGCAGAAACATGTTTATTTCTGCTGAAAAACACGTTTTGACACTTTCTGCACACTGGAGTTAAGAGCTGAGTGTGTGGGCTCTTCTGAGTCTTGCAGTTACATAGGGATTCAGTTGTCTGAAAAAACGCGTTTATTTCGGGCTGAAAAACACGTTTTCAAAAGTGTGCTGTTACTGCCCCATAACTTACATGGGGGTGACCAAACTTGCAGAAACATGTTTATTTCTGCTGAAAATCATGTTTTGACACTTTCTGCACACTGGGGTTAAGAGCTGAGTGTGTGGGCTCTTCTGAGTCTTGCAGTTACATAGGGATTCAGTTGTCTGAAAAAACGCGTTTATTTCGGGCTGAAAAACACGTTTTCAAAAGTGTGCTGTTACTGCCCCATAACTTACATGGGGTTGACCAAACTTGCAGAAACATGTTTATTTCTGCTGAAAATCACGTTTTGACACTTTCTGCACACTGGGGTTAAGAGCTGAGTGTGTGGGCTCTTTTGAGCCTTGCAGTTACATAGGGATTCAGTTGTCTGAAAAAACGCGTTTATTTCGGGCTGAAAAACACGTTTTCAAAAGTGTGCTGTTACTGCCCCATAACTTACATGGGGGTGACCAAACTTGCAGAAACATGTTTATTTCTGCTGAAAAACACGTTTTGACACTTTCTGCAGACTGGGGTTAAGAGCTGAGTGTGTGGGCTCTTCTGAGTCTTGCAGTTACATAGGGATTCAGTTGTCTGAAAAAACGCGTTTATTTCGGGCTGAAAAACACGTTTTCAAAAGTGTGCTGTTTCTGCCCCATAACTTACATGGGGTTGACCAAACTTGCAGAAACATGTTTATTTCTGCTGAAAATCATGTTTTGACACTTTCTGCACACTGGGGTTAAGAGCTGAGTGTGTGGGCTCTTCTGAGTCTTGCAGTTACATAGGGATTCAGTTGTCTGAAAAAACGCGTTTATTTCGGGCTGAAAAACACGTTTTCAAAAGTGTGCTGTTACTGCCCCATAACTTACATGGGGGTGACCAAACTTGCAGAAACATGTTTATTTCTGCTGAAAATCATGTTTTGACACTTTCTGCACACTGCGGTTAAGAGCTGAGTGTGTGGGCTCTTTTGAGCCTTGCAGTTACAAAGGGATTCAGTTGTCTGAAAAAACGCGTTTATTTCGGGCTGAAAAACACGTTTTCAAAAGTGTGCTGTTACTGCCCCATAACTTACATGGGGGTGACCAAACTTGCAGAAACATGTTTATTTCTGCTGAAAAACACGTTTTGACACTTTCTGCACACTGGGGTTAAGAGCTGAGTGTGTGGGCTCTTCTGAGTCTTGCAGTTACATAGGGATTCAGTTGTCTGAAAAAACGCATTTATTTCGGGCTGAAAAACACGTTTTCAAAAGTGTGCTGTTACTGCCCCATAACTTACATGGGGTTGACCAAACTTGCAGAAACATGTTTATTTCTGCTGAAAATCACGTTTTGACACTTTCTGCACACTGGGGTTAAGAGCTGAGTGTGTGGGCTCTTTTGAGCCTTGCAGTTACATAGGGATTCAGTTGTCTGAAAAAACGCGTTTATTTCGGGCTGAAAAACACGTTTTCAAAAGTGTTCTGTTACTGCCCCATAACTTACATGGGGGTGACCAAACTTGCAGAAACATGTTTATTTCTGCTGAAAAACACGTTTTGACACTTTCTGCACACTGGGGTTAAGAGCTGAGTGTGTGGGCTCTTCTGAGTCTTGCAGTTACATAGGGATTCAGTTGTCTGAAAAAACGCGTTTATTTCGGGCTGAAAAACACGTTTTCAAAAGTGTGCTGTTACTGCCCCATAACTTACATGGGGTTGACCAAACTTGCAGAAACATGTTTATTTCTGCTGAAAATCACGTTTTGACACTTTCTGCACACTGGGGTTAAGAGCTGAGTGTGTGGGCTCTACTGAGTCTTGCAGTTACATAGGGATTCAGTTGTCTGAAAAAACGCGTTTATTTCGGGCTGAAAAACACGTTTTCAAAAGTGTGCTGTTACTGCCCCATAACTTACATGGGGGTGACCAAACTTGCAGAAACATGTTTATTTCTGCTGAAAAACACGTTTTGACACTTTCTGCACACTGGAGTTAAGAGCTGAGTGTGTGGGCTCTTCTGAGTCTTGCAGTTACATAGGGATTCAGTTGTCTGAAAAAACGCGTTTATTTCGGGCTGAAAAACACGTTTTCAAAAGTGTTCTGTTACTGCCCCATAACTTACATGGGGTTGACCAAACTTGCAGAAACATGTTTATTTCTGCTGAAAATCACGTTTTGACACTTTCTGCACACTGGGGTTAAGAGCTGAGTGTGTGGGCTCTACTGAGTCTTGCAGTTACATAGGGATTCAGTTGTCTGAAAAAACGCGTTTATTTCGGGCTGAAAAACACGTTTTCAAAAGTGTTCTGTTACTGCCCCATAACTTACATGGGGGTGACCAAACTTGCAGAAACATGTTTATTTCTGCTGAAAAACACGTTTTGACACTTTCTGCACACTGGGGTTAAGAGCTGAGTGTGTGGGCTCTTCTGAGTCTTGCAGTTACATAGGGATTCAGTTGTCTGAAAAAACGCGTTTATTTCGGGCTGAAAAACACGTTTTCAAAAGTGTGCTGTTACTGCCCCATAACTTACATGGGGTTGACCAAACTTGCAGAAACATGTTTATTTCTGCTGAAAATCACGTTTTGACACTTTCTGCACACTGGGGTTAAGAGCTGAGTGTGTGGGCTCTACTGAGTCTTGCAGTTACATAGGGATTCAGTTGTCTGAAAAAACGCGTTTATTTCGGGCTGAAAAACACGTTTTCAAAAGTGTGCTGTTACTGCCCCATAACTTACATGGGGGTGACCAAACTTGCAGAAACATGTTTATTTCTGCTGAAAAACACGTTTTGACACTTTCTGCACACTGGAGTTAAGAGCTGAGTGTGTGGGCTCTTCTGAGTCTTGCAGTTACATAGGGATTCAGTTGTCTGAAAAAACGCGTTTATTTCGGGCTGAAAAACACGTTTTCAAAAGTGTTCTGTTACTGCCCCATAACTTACATGGGGGTGACCAAACTTGCAGAAACATGTTTATTTCTGCTGAAAAACACGTTTTGACACTTTCTGCACACTGGGGTTAAGAGCTGAGTGTGTGGGCTCTTCTGAGTCTTGCAGTTACATAGGGATTCAGTTGTCTGAAAAAACGCGTTTATTTCGGGCTGAAAAACACGTTTTCAAAAGTGTGCTGTTACTGCCCCATAACTTACATGGGGTTGACCAAACTTGCAGAAACATGTTTATTTCTGCTGAAAATCACGTTTTGACACTTTCTGCACACTGGGGTTAAGAGCTGAGTGTGTGGGCTCTACTGAGTCTTGCAGTTACATAGGGATTCAGTTGTCTGAAAAAACGCGTTTATTTCGGGCTGAAAAACACGTTTTCAAAAGTGTGCTGTTACTGCCCCATAACTTACATGGGGGTGACCAAACTTGCAGAAACATGTTTATTTCTGCTGAAAAACACGTTTTGACACTTTCTGCACACTGGAGTTAAGAGCTGAGTGTGTGGGCTTTTCTGAGTCTTGCAGTTACATAGGGATTCAGTTGTCTGAAAAAACGCGTTTATTTCGGGCTGAAAAACACGTTTTCAAAAGTGTTCTGTTACTGCCCCATAACTTACATGGGGGTGACCAAACTTGCAGAAACATGTTTATTTCTGCTGAAAATCACGTTTTGACACTTTCTGCACACTGGGGTTAAGAGCTGAGTGTGTGGGCTCTTTTGAGCCTTGCAGTTACATAGGGATTCAGTTGTCTGAAAAAACGCGTTTATTTCGGGCTGAAAAACATGTTTTCAAAAGTGTTCTGTTACTGCCCCATAACTTACATGGGGTTGACCAAACTTGCAGAAACATGTTTATTTCTGCTGAAAATCACGTTTTGACACTTTCTGCACACTGGGGTTAAGAGCTGAGTGTGTGGGCTCTACTGAGTCTTGCAGTTACATAGGGATTCAGTTGTCTGAAAAAACGCGTTTATTTCGGGCTGAAAAACACGTTTTCAAAAGTGTTCTGTTACTGCCCCACAACTTACATGGGGGTGACCAAACTTGCAGAAACATGTTTATTTCTGCTGAAAAACACGTTTTGACACTTTCTGCACACTGGGGTTAAGAGCTGAGTGTGTGGGCTCTTCTGAGTCTTGCAGTTACATAGGGATTCAGTTGTCTGAAAAAACGCGTTTATTTCGGGCTGAAAAACACGTTTTCAAAAGTGTGCTGTTACTGCCCCATAACTTACATGGGGTTGACCAAACTTGCAGAAACATGTTTATTTCTGCTGAAAATCACGTTTTGACACTTTCTGCACACTGGGGTTAAGAGCTGAGTGTGTGGGCTCTACTGAGTCTTGCAGTTACATAGGGATTCAGTTGTCTGAAAAAACGCGTTTATTTCGGGCTGAAAAACACGTTTTCAAAAGTGTGCTGTTACTGCCCCATAACTTACATGGGGGTGACCAAACTTGCAGAAACATGTTTATTTCTGCTGAAAAACACGTTTTGACACTTTCTGCACACTGGGGTTAAGAGCTGAGTGTGTGGGCTCTTCTGAGTCTTGCAGTTACATAGGGATTCAGTTGTCTGAAAAAACGCGTTTATTTCGGGCTGAAAAACACGTTTTCAAAAGTGTTCTGTTACTGCCCCATAACTTACATGGGGTTGACCAAACTTGCAGAAACATGTTTATTTCTGCTGAAAATCACGTTTTGACACTTTCTGCACACTGGGGTTAAGAGCTGAGTGTGTGGGCTCTTCTGAGTCTTGCAGTTACATAGGGATTCAGTTGTCTGAAAAAACGCGTTTATTTCGGGCTGAAAAACACGTTTTCAAAAGTGTGCTGTTACTGCCCCATAACTTACATGGGGTTGACCAAACTTGCAGAAACATGTTTATTTCTGCTGAAAATCACGTTTTGACACTTTCTGCACACTGGGGTTAAGAGCTGAGTGTGTGGGCTCTACTGAGTCTTGCAGTTACATAGGGATTCAGTTGTCTGAAAAAACGCGTTTATTTCGGGCTGAAAAACACGTTTTCAAAAGTGTGCTGTTACTGCCCCATAACTTACATGGGGGTGACCAAACTTGCAGAAACATGTTTATTTCTGCTGAAAAACACGTTTTGACACTTTCTGCACACTGGAGTTAAGAGCTGAGTGTGTGGGCTCTTCTGAGTCTTGCAGTTACATAGGGATTCAGTTGTCTGAAAAAACGCGTTTATTTCGGGCTGAAAAACACGTTTTCAAAAGTGTGCTGTTACTGCCCCATAACTTACATGGGGGTGACCAAACTTGCAGAAACATGTTTATTTCTGCTGAAAATCATGTTTTGACACTTTCTGCACACTGGGGTTAAGAGCTGAGTGTGTGGGCTCTTCTGAGTCTTGCAGTTACATAGGGATTCAGTTGTCTGAAAAAACGCGTTTATTTCGGGCTGAAAAACACGTTTTCAAAAGTGTGCTGTTACTGCCCCATAACTTACATGGGGTTGACCAAACTTGCAGAAACATGTTTATTTCTGCTGAAAATCACGTTTTGACACTTTCTGCACACTGGGGTTAAGAGCTGAGTGTGTGGGCTCTTTTGAGCCTTGCAGTTACATAGGGATTCAGTTGTCTGAAAAAACGCGTTTATTTCGGGCTGAAAAACACGTTTTCAAAAGTGTGCTGTTACTGCCCCATAACTTACATGGGGGTGACCAAACTTGCAGAAACATGTTTATTTCTGCTGAAAAACACGTTTTGACACTTTCTGCAGACTGGGGTTAAGAGCTGAGTGTGTGGGCTCTTCTGAGTCTTGCAGTTACATAGGGATTCAGTTGTCTGAAAAAACGCGTTTATTTCGGGCTGAAAAACACGTTTTCAAAAGTGTGCTGTTTCTGCCCCATAACTTACATGGGGTTGACCAAACTTGCAGAAACATGTTTATTTCTGCTGAAAATCATGTTTTGACACTTTCTGCACACTGGGGTTAAGAGCTGAGTGTGTGGGCTCTTCTGAGTCTTGCAGTTACATAGGGATTCAGTTGTCTGAAAAAACGTGTTTATTTCGGGCTGAAAAACACGTTTTCAAAAGTGTGCTGTTACTGCCCCATAACTTACATGGGGGTGACCAAACTTGCAGAAACATGTTTATTTCTGCTGAAAATCATGTTTTGACACTTTCTGCACACTGCGGTTAAGAGCTGAGTGTGTGGGCTCTTTTGAGCCTTGCAGTTACAAAGGGATTCAGTTGTCTGAAAAAACGCGTTTATTTCGGGCTGAAAAACACGTTTTCAAAAGTGTGCTGTTACTGCCCCATAACTTACATGGGGGTGACCAAACTTGCAGAAACATGTTTATTTCTGCTGAAAATCACGTTTTGACACTTTCTGCACACTGGGGTTAAGAGCTGAGTGTGTGGGCTCTTTTGAGCCTTGCAGTTACATAGGGATTCAGTTGTCTGAAAAAACGCGTTTATTTCGGGCTGAAAAACACGTTTTCAAAAGTGTTCTGTTACTGCCCCATAACTTACATGGGGTTGACCAAACTTGCAGAAACATGTTTATTTCTGCTGAAAATCACGTTTTGACACTTTCTGCACACTGGGGTTAAGAGCTGAGTGTGTGGGCTCTACTGAGTCTTGCAGTTACATAGGGATTCAGTTGTCTGAAAAAACGCGTTTATTTCGGGCTGAAAAACACGTTTTCAAAAGTGTTCTGTTACTGCCCCATAACTTACATGGGGGTGACCAAACTTGCAGAAACATGTTTATTTCTGCTGAAAAACACGTTTTGACACTTTCTGCACACTGGGGTTAAGAGCTGAGTGTGTGGGCTCTTCTGAGTCTTGCAGTTACATAGGGATTCAGTTGTCTGAAAAAACGCGTTTATTTCGGGCTGAAAAACACGTTTTCAAAAGTGTGCTGTTACTGCCCCATAACTTACATGGGGTTGACCAAACTTGCAGAAACATGTTTATTTCTGCTGAAAATCACGTTTTGACACTTTCTGCACACTGGGGTTAAGAGCTGAGTGTGTGGGCTCTACTGAGTCTTGCAGTTACATAGGGATTCAGTTGTCTGAAAAAACGCGTTTATTTCGGGCTGAAAAACACGTTTTCAAAAGTGTGCTGTTACTGCCCCATAACTTACATGGGGGTGACCAAACTTGCAGAAACATGTTTATTTCTGCTGAAAAACACGTTTTGACACTTTCTGCACACTGGGGTTAAGAGCTGAGTGTGTGGGCTCTTTTGAGCCTTGCAGTTACATAGGGATTCAGTTGTCTGAAAAAACGCGTTTATTTCGGGCTGAAAAACACGTTTTCAAAAGTGTTCTGTTACTGCCCCATAACTTACATGGGGTTGACCAAACTTGCAGAAACATGTTTATTTCTGCTGAAAATCACGTTTTGACACTTTCTGCACACTGGGGTTAAGAGCTGAGTGTGTGGGCTCTACTGAGTCTTGCAGTTACATAGGGATTCAGTTGTCTGAAAAAACGCGTTTATTTCGGGCTGAAAAACACGTTTTCAAAAGTGTTCTGTTACTGCCCCATAACTTACATGGGGGTGACCAAACTTGCAGAAACATGTTTATTTCTGCTGAAAAACACGTTTTGACACTTTCTGCACACTGGGGTTAAGAGCTGAGTGTGTGGGCTCTTCTGAGTCTTGCAGTTACATAGGGATTCAGTTGTCTGAAAAAACGCGTTTATTTCGGGCTGAAAAACACGTTTTCAAAAGTGTGCTGTTACTGCCCCATAACTTACATGGGGTTGACCAAACTTGCAGAAACATGTTTATTTCTGCTGAAAATCACGTTTTGACACTTTCTGCACACTGGGGTTAAGAGCTGAGTGTGTGGGCTCTACTGAGTCTTGCAGTTACATAGGGATTCAGTTGTCTGAAAAAACGCGTTTATTTCGGGCTGAAAAACACGTTTTCAAAAGTGTGCTGTTACTGCCCCATAACTTACATGGGGGTGACCAAACTTGCAGAAACATGTTTATTTCTGCTGAAAAACACGTTTTGACACTTTCTGCACACTGGGGTTAAGAGCTGAGTGTGTGGGCTCTTTTGAGCCTTGCAGTTACAAAGGGATTCAGTTGTCTGAAAAAACGCGTTTATTTCGGGCTGAAAAACACGTTTTCAAAAGTGTGCTGTTACTGCCCCATAACTTACATGGGGGTGACCAAACTTGCAGAAACATGTTTATTTCTGCTGAAAAACACGTTTTGACACTTTCTGCACACTGGGGTTAAGAGCTGAGTGTGTGGGCTCTTCTGAGTCTTGCAGTTACATAGGGATTCAGTTGTCTGAAAAAACGCGTTTATTTCGGGCTGAAAAACACGTTTTCAAAAGTGTGCTGTTACTGCCCCATAACTTACATGGGGTTGACCAAACTTGCAGAAACATGTTTATTTCTGCTGAAAATCACGTTTTGACACTTTCTGCACACTGGGGTTAAGAGCTGAGTGTGTGGGCTCTACTGAGTCTTGCAGTTACATAGGGATTCAGTTGTCTGAAAAAACGCGTTTATTTCGGGCTGAAAAACACGTTTTCAAAAGTGTTCTGTTACTGCCCCATAACTTACATGGGGGTGACCAAACTTGCAGAAACATGTTTATTTCTGCTGAAAAACACGTTTTGACACTTTCTGCACACTGGGGTTAAGAGCTGAGTGTGTGGGCTCTTTTGAGTCTTGCAGTTACATAGGGATTCAGTTGTCTGAAAAAACGCGTTTATTTCGGGCTGAAAAACACGTTTTCAAAAGTGTGCTGTTACTGCCCCATAACTTACATGGGGTTGACCAAACTTGCAGAAACATGTTTATTTCTGCTGAAAATCACGTTTTGACACTTTCTGCACACTGGGGTTAAGAGCTGAGTGTGTGGGCTGTACTGAGTCTTGCAGTTACATAGGGATTCAGTTGTCTGAAAAAACGCGTTTATTTCGGGCTGAAAAACACGTTTTCAAAAGTGTGCTGTTACTGCCCCATAACTTACATGGGGGTGACCAAACTTGCAGAAACATGTTTATTTCTGCTGAAAAACACGTTTTGACACTTTCTGCACACTGGGGTTAAGAGCTGAGTGTGTGGGCTCTTTTGAGCCTTGCAGTTACAAAGGGATTCAGTTGTCTGAAAAAACGCGTTTATTTCGGGCTGAAAAACACGTTTTCAAAAGTGTGCTGTTACTGCCCCATAACTTACATGGGGGTGACCAAACTTGCAGAAACATGTTTATTTCTGCTGAAAAACACGTTTTGACACTTTCTGCACACTGGGGTTAAGAGCTGAGTGTGTGGGCTCTTCTGAGTCTTGCAGTTACATAGGGATTCAGTTGTCTGAAAAAACGCGTTTATTTCGGGCTGAAAAACACGTTTTCAAAAGTGTGCTGTTACTGCCCCATAACTTACATGGGGTTGACCAAACTTGCAGAAACATGTTTATTTCTGCTGAAAATCACGTTTTGACACTTTCTGCACACTGGAGTTAAGAGCTGAGTGTGTGGGCTCTTCTGAGTCTTGCAGTTACATAGGGATTCAGTTGTCTGAAAAAACGCGTTTATTTCGGGCTGAAAAACACGTTTTCAAAAGTGTGCTGTTACTGCCCCATAACTTACATGGGGGTGACCAAACTTGCAGAAACATGTTTATTTCTGCTGAAAATCACGTTTTGACACTTTCTGCACACTGGGGTTAAGAGCTGAGTGTGTGGGCTCTACTGAGTCTTGCAGTTACATAGGGATTCAGTTGTCTGAAAAAACGCGTTTATTTCGGGCTGAAAAACACGTTTTCAAAAGTGTGCTGTTACTGCCCCATAACTTACATGGGGGTGACCAAACTTGCAGAAACATGTTTATTTCTGCTGAAAAACACGTTTTGACACTTTCTGCACACTGGAGTTAAGAGCTGAGTGTGTGGGCACTTCTGAGTCTTGCAGTTACATAGGGATTCAGTTGTCTGAAAAAACGCGTTTATTTCGGGCTGAAAAACACGTTTTCAAAAGTGTGCTGTTACTGCCCCATAACTTACATGGGGGTGACCAAACTTGCAGAAACATGTTTATTTCTGCTGAAAATCATGTTTTGACACTTTCTGCACACTGGGGTTAAGAGCTGAGTGTGTGGGCTCTTCTGAGTCTTGCAGTTACATAGGGATTCAGTTGTCTGAAAAAACGCGTTTATTTCGGGCTGAAAAACACGTTTTCAAAAGTGTGCTGTTACTGCCCCATAACTTACATGGGGTTGACCAAACTTGCAGAAACATGTTTATTTCTGCTGAAAATCACGTTTTGACACTTTCTGCACACTGGGGTTAAGAGCTGAGTGTGTGGGCTCTTTTGAGCCTTGCAGTTACATAGGGATTCAGTTGTCTGAAAAAACGCGTTTATTTCGGGCTGAAAAACACGTTTTCAAAAGTGTGCTGTTACTGCCCCATAACTTACATGGGGGTGACCAAACTTGCAGAAACATGTTTATTTCTGCTGAAAAACACGTTTTGACACTTTCTGCAGACTGGGGTTAAGAGCTGAGTGTGTGGGCTCTTCTGAGTCTTGCAGTTACATAGGGATTCAGTTGTCTGAAAAAACGCGTTTATTTCGGGCTGAAAAACACGTTTTCAAAAGTGTGCTGTTTCTGCCCCATAACTTACATGGGGTTGACCAAACTTGCAGAAACATGTTTATTTCTGCTGAAAATCATGTTTTGACACTTTCTGCACACTGGGGTTAAGAGCTGAGTGTGTGGGCTCTTCTGAGTCTTGCAGTTACATAGGGATTCAGTTGTCTGAAAAAACGCGTTTATTTCGGGCTGAAAAACACGTTTTCAAAAGTGTGCTGTTACTGCCCCATAACTTACATGGGGGTGACCAAACTTGCAGAAACATGTTTATTTCTGCTGAAAATCATGTTTTGACACTTTCTGCACACTGCGGTTAAGAGCTGAGTGTGTGGGCTCTTTTGAGCCTTGCAGTTACAAAGGGATTCAGTTGTCTGAAAAAACGCGTTTATTTCGGGCTGAAAAACACGTTTTCAAAAGTGTGCTGTTACTGCCCCATAACTTACATGGGGGTGACCAAACTTGCAGAAACATGTTTATTTCTGCTGAAAAACACGTTTTGACACTTTCTGCACACTGGGGTTAAGAGCTGAGTGTGTGGGCTCTTCTGAGTCTTGCAGTTACATAGGGATTCAGTTGTCTGAAAAAACGCATTTATTTCGGGCTGAAAAACACGTTTTCAAAAGTGTGCTGTTACTGCCCCATAACTTACATGGGGTTGACCAAACTTGCAGAAACATGTTTATTTCTGCTGAAAATCACGTTTTGACACTTTCTGCACACTGGGGTTAAGAGCTGAGTGTGTGGGCTCTTTTGAGCCTTGCAGTTACATAGGGATTCAGTTGTCTGAAAAAACGCGTTTATTTCGGGCTGAAAAACACGTTTTCAAAAGTGTTCTGTTACTGCCCCATAACTTACATGGGGGTGACCAAACTTGCAGAAACATGTTTATTTCTGCTGAAAAACACGTTTTGACACTTTCTGCACACTGGGGTTAAGAGCTGAGTGTGTGGGCTCTTCTGAGTCTTGCAGTTACATAGGGATTCAGTTGTCTGAAAAAACGCGTTTATTTCGGGCTGAAAAACACGTTTTCAAAAGTGTGCTGTTACTGCCCCATAACTTACATGGGGTTGACCAAACTTGCAGAAACATGTTTATTTCTGCTGAAAATCACGTTTTGACACTTTCTGCACACTGGGGTTAAGAGCTGAGTGTGTGGGCTCTACTGAGTCTTGCAGTTACATAGGGATTCAGTTGTCTGAAAAAACGCGTTTATTTCGGGCTGAAAAACACGTTTTCAAAAGTGTGCTGTTTCTGCCCCATAACTTACATGGGGGTGACCAAACTTGCAGAAACATGTTTATTTCTGCTGAAAAACACGTTTTGACACTTTCTGCACACTGGAGTTAAGAGCTGAGTGTGTGGGCTCTTCTGAGTCTTGCAGTTACATAGGGATTCAGTTGTCTGAAAAAACGCGTTTATTTCGGGCTGAAAAACACGTTTTCAAAAGTGTTCTGTTACTGCCCCATAACTTACATGGGGTTGACCAAACTTGCAGAAACATGTTTATTTCTGCTGAAAATCACGTTTTGACACTTTCTGCACACTGGGGTTAAGAGCTGAGTGTGTGGGCTCTACTGAGTCTTGCAGTTACATAGGGATTCAGTTGTCTGAAAAAACGCGTTTATTTCGGGCTGAAAAACACGTTTTCAAAAGTGTTCTGTTACTGCCCCATAACTTACATGGGGGTGACCAAACTTGCAGAAACATGTTTATTTCTGCTGAAAAACACGTTTTGACACTTTCTGCACACTGGGGTTAAGAGCTGAGTGTGTGGGCTCTTCTGAGTCTTGCAGTTACATAGGGATTCAGTTGTCTGAAAAAACGCGTTTATTTCGGGCTGAAAAACACGTTTTCAAAAGTGTGCTGTTACTGCCCCATAACTTACATGGGGTTGACCAAACTTGCAGAAACATGTTTATTTCTGCTGAAAATCACGTTTTGACACTTTCTGCACACTGGGGTTAAGAGCTGAGTGTGTGGGCTCTACTGAGTCTTGCAGTTACATAGGGATTCAGTTGTCTGAAAAAACGCGTTTATTTCGGGCTGAAAAACACGTTTTCAAAAGTGTGCTGTTACTGCCCCATAACTTACATGGGGGTGACCAAACTTGCAGAAACATGTTTATTTCTGCTGAAAAACACGTTTTGACACTTTCTGCACACTGGAGTTAAGAGCTGAGTGTGTGGGCTCTTCTGAGTCTTGCAGTTACATAGGGATTCAGTTGTCTGAAAAAACGCGTTTATTTCGGGCTGAAAAACACGTTTTCAAAAGTGTTCTGTTACTGCCCCATAACTTACATGGGGGTGACCAAACTTGCAGAAACATGTTTATTTCTGCTGAAAAACACGTTTTGACACTTTCTGCACACTGGGGTTAAGAGCTGAGTGTGTGGGCTCTTCTGAGTCTTGCAGTTACATAGGGATTCAGTTGTCTGAAAAAACGCGTTTATTTCGGGCTGAAAAACACGTTTTCAAAAGTGTGCTGTTACTGCCCCATAACTTACATGGGGGTGACCAAACTTGCAGAAACATGTTTATTTCTGCTGAAAAACACGTTTTGACACTTTCTGCACACTGGGGTTAAGAGCTGAGTGTGTGGGCTCTTTTGAGCCTTGCAGTTACATAGGGATTCAGTTGTCTGAAAAAACGCGTTTATTTCGGGCTGAAAAACACGTTTTCAAAAGTGTTCTGTTACTGCCCCATAACTTACATGGGGGTGACCAAACTTGCAGAAACATGTTTATTTCTGCTGAAAAACACGTTTTGACACTTTCTGCACACTGGGGTTAAGAGCTGAGTGTGTGGGCTCTTCTGAGTCTTGCAGTTACATAGGGATTCAGTTGTCTGAAAAAACGCGTTTATTTCGGGCTGAAAAACACGTTTTCAAAAGTGTGCTGTTACTGCCCCATAACTTACATGGGGTTGACCAAACTTGCAGAAACATGTTTATTTCTGCTGAAAATCACGTTTTGACACTTTCTGCACACTGGGGTTAAGAGCTGAGTGTGTGGGCTCTACTGAGTCTTGCAGTTACATAGGGATTCAGTTGTCTGAAAAAACGCGTTTATTTCGGGCTGAAAAACACGTTTTCAAAAGTGTGCTGTTTCTGCCCCATAACTTACATGGGGGTGACCAAACTTGCAGAAACATGTTTATTTCTGCTGAAAAACACGTTTTGACACTTTCTGCACACTGGAGTTAAGAGCTGAGTGTGTGGGCTCTTCTGAGTCTTGCAGTTACATAGGGATTCAGTTGTCTGAAAAAACGCGTTTATTTCGGGCTGAAAAACACGTTTTCAAAAGTGTGCTGTTACTGCCCCATAACTTACATGGGGTTGACCAAACTTGCAGAAACATGTTTATTTCTGCTGAAAATCACGTTTTGACACTTTCTGCACACTGGGGTTAAGAGCTGAGTGTGTGGGCTCTACTGAGTCTTGCAGTTACATAGGGATTCAGTTGTCTGAAAAAACGCGTTTATTTCGGGCTGAAAAACACGTTTTCAAAAGTGTGCTGTTTCTGCCCCATAACTTACATGGGGGTGACCAAACTTGCAGAAACATGTTTATTTCTGCTGAAAAACACGTTTTGACACTTTCTGCACACTGGAGTTAAGAGCTGAGTGTGTGGGCTCTTCTGAGTCTTGCAGTTACATAGGGATTCAGTTGTCTGAAAAAACGCGTTTATTTCGGGCTGAAAAACACGTTTTCAAAAGTGTTCTGTTACTGCCCCATAACTTACATGGGGGTGACCAAACTTGCAGAAACATGTTTATTTCTGCTGAAAAACACGTTTTGACACTTTCTGCACACTGGGGTTAAGAGCTGAGTGTGTGGGCTCTTCTGAGTCTTGCAGTTACATAGGGATTCAGTTGTCTGAAAAAACGCGTTTATTTCGGGCTGAAAAACACGTTTTCAAAAGTGTGCTGTTACTGCCCCATAACTTACATGGGGTTGACCAAACTTGCAGAAACATGTTTATTTCTGCTGAAAATCACGTTTTGACACTTTCTGCACACTGGGGTTAAGAGCTGAGTGTGTGGGCTCTACTGAGTCTTGCAGTTACATAGGGATTCAGTTGTCTGAAAAAACGCGTTTATTTCGGGCTGAAAAACACGTTTTCAAAAGTGTGCTGTTACTGCCCCATAACTTACATGGGGGTGACCAAACTTGCAGAAACATGTTTATTTCTGCTGAAAAACACGTTTTGACACTTTCTGCACACTGGAGTTAAGAGCTGAGTGTGTGGGCTCTTCTGAGTCTTGCAGTTACATAGGGATTCAGTTGTCTGAAAAAACGCGTTTATTTCGGGCTGAAAAACACGTTTTCAAAAGTGTTCTGTTACTGCCCCATAACTTACATGGGGTTGACCAAACTTGCAGAAACATGTTTATTTCTGCTGAAAATCACGTTTTGACACTTTCTGCACACTGGGGTTAAGAGCTGAGTGTGTGGGCTCTACTGAGTCTTGCAGTTACATAGGGATTCAGTTGTCTGAAAAAACGCGTTTATTTCGGGCTGAAAAACACGTTTTCAAAAGTGTTCTGTTACTGCCCCATAACTTACATGGGGGTGACCAAACTTGCAGAAACATGTTTATTTCTGCTGAAAAACACGTTTTGACACTTTCTGCACACTGGGGTTAAGAGCTGAGTGTGTGGGCTCTTCTGAGTCTTGCAGTTACATAGGGATTCAGTTGTCTGAAAAAACGCGTTTATTTCGGGCTGAAAAACACGTTTTCAAAAGTGTGCTGTTACTGCCCCATAACTTACATGGGGTTGACCAAACTTGCAGAAACATGTTTATTTCTGCTGAAAATCACGTTTTGACACTTTCTGCACACTGGGGTTAAGAGCTGAGTGTGTGGGCTCTACTGAGTCTTGCAGTTACATAGGGATTCAGTTGTCTGAAAAAACGCGTTTATTTCGGGCTGAAAAACACGTTTTCAAAAGTGTGCTGTTACTGCCCCATAACTTACATGGGGGTGACCAAACTTGCAGAAACATGTTTATTTCTGCTGAAAAACACGTTTTGACACTTTCTGCACACTGGAGTTAAGAGCTGAGTGTGTGGGCTCTTCTGAGTCTTGCAGTTACATAGGGATTCAGTTGTCTGAAAAAACGCGTTTATTTCGGGCTGAAAAACACGTTTTCAAAAGTGTTCTGTTACTGCCCCATAACTTACATGGGGGTGACCAAACTTGCAGAAACATGTTTATTTCTGCTGAAAAACACGTTTTGACACTTTCTGCACACTGGGGTTAAGAGCTGAGTGTGTGGGCTCTTCTGAGTCTTGCAGTTACATAGGGATTCAGTTGTCTGAAAAAACGCGTTTATTTCGGGCTGAAAAACACGTTTTCAAAAGTGTGCTGTTACTGCCCCATAACTTACATGGGGTTGACCAAACTTGCAGAAACATGTTTATTTCTGCTGAAAATCACGTTTTGACACTTTCTGCACACTGGGGTTAAGAGCTGAGTGTGTGGGCTCTACTGAGTCTTGCAGTTACATAGGGATTCAGTTGTCTGAAAAAACGCGTTTATTTCGGGCTGAAAAACACGTTTTCAAAAGTGTGCTGTTACTGCCCCATAACTTACATGGGGGTGACCAAACTTGCAGAAACATGTTTATTTCTGCTGAAAAACACGTTTTGACACTTTCTGCACACTGGAGTTAAGAGCTGAGTGTGTGGGCTTTTCTGAGTCTTGCAGTTACATAGGGATTCAGTTGTCTGAAAAAACGCGTTTATTTCGGGCTGAAAAACACGTTTTCAAAAGTGTTCTGTTACTGCCCCATAACTTACATGGGGGTGACCAAACTTGCAGAAACATGTTTATTTCTGCTGAAAATCACGTTTTGACACTTTCTGCACACTGGGGTTAAGAGCTGAGTGTGTGGGCTCTTTTGAGCCTTGCAGTTACATAGGGATTCAGTTGTCTGAAAAAACGCGTTTATTTCGGGCTGAAAAACATGTTTTCAAAAGTGTTCTGTTACTGCCCCATAACTTACATGGGGTTGACCAAACTTGCAGAAACATGTTTATTTCTGCTGAAAATCACGTTTTGACACTTTCTGCACACTGGGGTTAAGAGCTGAGTGTGTGGGCTCTACTGAGTCTTGCAGTTACATAGGGATTCAGTTGTCTGAAAAAACGCGTTTATTTCGGGCTGAAAAACACGTTTTCAAAAGTGTTCTGTTACTGCCCCACAACTTACATGGGGGTGACCAAACTTGCAGAAACATGTTTATTTCTGCTGAAAAACACGTTTTGACACTTTCTGCACACTGGGGTTAAGAGCTGAGTGTGTGGGCTCTTCTGAGTCTTGCAGTTACATAGGGATTCAGTTGTCTGAAAAAACGCGTTTATTTCGGGCTGAAAAACACGTTTTCAAAAGTGTGCTGTTACTGCCCCATAACTTACATGGGGTTGACCAAACTTGCAGAAACATGTTTATTTCTGCTGAAAATCACGTTTTGACACTTTCTGCACACTGGGGTTAAGAGCTGAGTGTGTGGGCTCTACTGAGTCTTGCAGTTACATAGGGATTCAGTTGTCTGAAAAAACGCGTTTATTTCGGGCTGAAAAACACGTTTTCAAAAGTGTGCTGTTACTGCCCCATAACTTACATGGGGGTGACCAAACTTGCAGAAACATGTTTATTTCTGCTGAAAAACACGTTTTGACACTTTCTGCACACTGGGGTTAAGAGCTGAGTGTGTGGGCTCTTCTGAGTCTTGCAGTTACATAGGGATTCAGTTGTCTGAAAAAACGCGTTTATTTCGGGCTGAAAAACACGTTTTCAAAAGTGTTCTGTTACTGCCCCATAACTTACATGGGGTTGACCAAACTTGCAGAAACATGTTTATTTCTGCTGAAAATCACGTTTTGACACTTTCTGCACACTGGGGTTAAGAGCTGAGTGTGTGGGCTCTTCTGAGTCTTGCAGTTACATAGGGATTCAGTTGTCTGAAAAAACGCGTTTATTTCGGGCTGAAAAACACGTTTTCAAAAGTGTGCTGTTACTGCCCCATAACTTACATGGGGTTGACCAAACTTGCAGAAACATGTTTATTTCTGCTGAAAATCACGTTTTGACACTTTCTGCACACTGGGGTTAAGAGCTGAGTGTGTGGGCTCTACTGAGTCTTGCAGTTACATAGGGATTCAGTTGTCTGAAAAAACGCGTTTATTTCGGGCTGAAAAACACGTTTTCAAAAGTGTGCTGTTACTGCCCCATAACTTACATGGGGGTGACCAAACTTGCAGAAACATGTTTATTTCTGCTGAAAAACACGTTTTGACACTTTCTGCACACTGGAGTTAAGAGCTGAGTGTGTGGGCTCTTCTGAGTCTTGCAGTTACATAGGGATTCAGTTGTCTGAAAAAACGCGTTTATTTCGGGCTGAAAAACACGTTTTCAAAAGTGTGCTGTTACTGCCCCATAACTTACATGGGGGTGACCAAACTTGCAGAAACATGTTTATTTCTGCTGAAAATCATGTTTTGACACTTTCTGCACACTGGGGTTAAGAGCTGAGTGTGTGGGCTCTTCTGAGTCTTGCAGTTACATAGGGATTCAGTTGTCTGAAAAAACGCGTTTATTTCGGGCTGAAAAACACGTTTTCAAAAGTGTGCTGTTACTGCCCCATAACTTACATGGGGTTGACCAAACTTGCAGAAACATGTTTATTTCTGCTGAAAATCACGTTTTGACACTTTCTGCACACTGGGGTTAAGAGCTGAGTGTGTGGGCTCTTTTGAGCCTTGCAGTTACATAGGGATTCAGTTGTCTGAAAAAACGCGTTTATTTCGGGCTGAAAAACACGTTTTCAAAAGTGTGCTGTTACTGCCCCATAACTTACATGGGGGTGACCAAACTTGCAGAAACATGTTTATTTCTGCTGAAAAACACGTTTTGACACTTTCTGCAGACTGGGGTTAAGAGCTGAGTGTGTGGGCTCTTCTGAGTCTTGCAGTTACATAGGGATTCAGTTGTCTGAAAAAACGCGTTTATTTCGGGCTGAAAAACACGTTTTCAAAAGTGTGCTGTTTCTGCCCCATAACTTACATGGGGTTGACCAAACTTGCAGAAACATGTTTATTTCTGCTGAAAATCATGTTTTGACACTTTCTGCACACTGGGGTTAAGAGCTGAGTGTGTGGGCTCTTCTGAGTCTTGCAGTTACATAGGGATTCAGTTGTCTGAAAAAACGTGTTTATTTCGGGCTGAAAAACACGTTTTCAAAAGTGTGCTGTTACTGCCCCATAACTTACATGGGGGTGACCAAACTTGCAGAAACATGTTTATTTCTGCTGAAAATCATGTTTTGACACTTTCTGCACACTGCGGTTAAGAGCTGAGTGTGTGGGCTCTTTTGAGCCTTGCAGTTACAAAGGGATTCAGTTGTCTGAAAAAACGCGTTTATTTCGGGCTGAAAAACACGTTTTCAAAAGTGTGCTGTTACTGCCCCATAACTTACATGGGGGTGACCAAACTTGCAGAAACATGTTTATTTCTGCTGAAAATCACGTTTTGACACTTTCTGCACACTGGGGTTAAGAGCTGAGTGTGTGGGCTCTTTTGAGCCTTGCAGTTACATAGGGATTCAGTTGTCTGAAAAAACGCGTTTATTTCGGGCTGAAAAACACGTTTTCAAAAGTGTTCTGTTACTGCCCCATAACTTACATGGGGTTGACCAAACTTGCAGAAACATGTTTATTTCTGCTGAAAATCACGTTTTGACACTTTCTGCACACTGGGGTTAAGAGCTGAGTGTGTGGGCTCTACTGAGTCTTGCAGTTACATAGGGATTCAGTTGTCTGAAAAAACGCGTTTATTTCGGGCTGAAAAACACGTTTTCAAAAGTGTTCTGTTACTGCCCCATAACTTACATGGGGGTGACCAAACTTGCAGAAACATGTTTATTTCTGCTGAAAAACACGTTTTGACACTTTCTGCACACTGGGGTTAAGAGCTGAGTGTGTGGGCTCTTCTGAGTCTTGCAGTTACATAGGGATTCAGTTGTCTGAAAAAACGCGTTTATTTCGGGCTGAAAAACACGTTTTCAAAAGTGTGCTGTTACTGCCCCATAACTTACATGGGGTTGACCAAACTTGCAGAAACATGTTTATTTCTGCTGAAAATCACGTTTTGACACTTTCTGCACACTGGGGTTAAGAGCTGAGTGTGTGGGCTCTACTGAGTCTTGCAGTTACATAGGGATTCAGTTGTCTGAAAAAACGCGTTTATTTCGGGCTGAAAAACACGTTTTCAAAAGTGTGCTGTTACTGCCCCATAACTTACATGGGGGTGACCAAACTTGCAGAAACATGTTTATTTCTGCTGAAAAACACGTTTTGACACTTTCTGCACACTGGGGTTAAGAGCTGAGTGTGTGGGCTCTTTTGAGCCTTGCAGTTACATAGGGATTCAGTTGTCTGAAAAAACGCGTTTATTTCGGGCTGAAAAACACGTTTTCAAAAGTGTTCTGTTACTGCCCCATAACTTACATGGGGTTGACCAAACTTGCAGAAACATGTTTATTTCTGCTGAAAATCACGTTTTGACACTTTCTGCACACTGGGGTTAAGAGCTGAGTGTGTGGGCTCTACTGAGTCTTGCAGTTACATAGGGATTCAGTTGTCTGAAAAAACGCGTTTATTTCGGGCTGAAAAACACGTTTTCAAAAGTGTTCTGTTACTGCCCCATAACTTACATGGGGGTGACCAAACTTGCAGAAACATGTTTATTTCTGCTGAAAAACACGTTTTGACACTTTCTGCACACTGGGGTTAAGAGCTGAGTGTGTGGGCTCTTCTGAGTCTTGCAGTTACATAGGGATTCAGTTGTCTGAAAAAACGCGTTTATTTCGGGCTGAAAAACACGTTTTCAAAAGTGTGCTGTTACTGCCCCATAACTTACATGGGGTTGACCAAACTTGCAGAAACATGTTTATTTCTGCTGAAAATCACGTTTTGACACTTTCTGCACACTGGGGTTAAGAGCTGAGTGTGTGGGCTCTACTGAGTCTTGCAGTTACATAGGGATTCAGTTGTCTGAAAAAACGCGTTTATTTCGGGCTGAAAAACACGTTTTCAAAAGTGTGCTGTTACTGCCCCATAACTTACATGGGGGTGACCAAACTTGCAGAAACATGTTTATTTCTGCTGAAAAACACGTTTTGACACTTTCTGCACACTGGGGTTAAGAGCTGAGTGTGTGGGCTCTTTTGAGCCTTGCAGTTACAAAGGGATTCAGTTGTCTGAAAAAACGCGTTTATTTCGGGCTGAAAAACACGTTTTCAAAAGTGTGCTGTTACTGCCCCATAACTTACATGGGGGTGACCAAACTTGCAGAAACATGTTTATTTCTGCTGAAAAACACGTTTTGACACTTTCTGCACACTGGGGTTAAGAGCTGAGTGTGTGGGCTCTTCTGAGTCTTGCAGTTACATAGGGATTCAGTTGTCTGAAAAAACGCGTTTATTTCGGGCTGAAAAACACGTTTTCAAAAGTGTGCTGTTACTGCCCCATAACTTACATGGGGTTGACCAAACTTGCAGAAACATGTTTATTTCTGCTGAAAATCACGTTTTGACACTTTCTGCACACTGGGGTTAAGAGCTGAGTGTGTGGGCTCTACTGAGTCTTGCAGTTACATAGGGATTCAGTTGTCTGAAAAAACGCGTTTATTTCGGGCTGAAAAACACGTTTTCAAAAGTGTTCTGTTACTGCCCCATAACTTACATGGGGGTGACCAAACTTGCAGAAACATGTTTATTTCTGCTGAAAAACACGTTTTGACACTTTCTGCACACTGGGGTTAAGAGCTGAGTGTGTGGGCTCTTTTGAGTCTTGCAGTTACATAGGGATTCAGTTGTCTGAAAAAACGCGTTTATTTCGGGCTGAAAAACACGTTTTCAAAAGTGTGCTGTTACTGCCCCATAACTTACATGGGGTTGACCAAACTTGCAGAAACATGTTTATTTCTGCTGAAAATCACGTTTTGACACTTTCTGCACACTGGGGTTAAGAGCTGAGTGTGTGGGCTCTACTGAGTCTTGCAGTTACATAGGGATTCAGTTGTCTGAAAAAACGCGTTTATTTCGGGCTGAAAAACACGTTTTCAAAAGTGTGCTGTTACTGCCCCATAACTTACATGGGGGTGACCAAACTTGCAGAAACATGTTTATTTCTGCTGAAAAACACGTTTTGACACTTTCTGCACACTGGGGTTAAGAGCTGAGTGTGTGGGCTCTTTTGAGCCTTGCAGTTACAAAGGGATTCAGTTGTCTGAAAAAACGCGTTTATTTCGGGCTGAAAAACACGTTTTCAAAAGTGTGCTGTTACTGCCCCATAACTTACATGGGGGTGACCAAACTTGCAGAAACATGTTTATTTCTGCTGAAAAACACGTTTTGACACTTTCTGCACACTGGGGTTAAGAGCTGAGTGTGTGGGCTCTTCTGAGTCTTGCAGTTACATAGGGATTCAGTTGTCTGAAAAAACGCGTTTATTTCGGGCTGAAAAACACGTTTTCAAAAGTGTGCTATTACTGCCCCATAACTTACATGGGGTTGACCAAACTTGCAGAAACATGTTTATTTCTGCTGAAAATCACGTTTTGACACTTTCTGCACACTGGAGTTAGGAGCTGAGTGTGTGGGCTCTTCTGAGTCTTGCAGTTACATAGGGATTCAGTTGTCTGAAAAAACGCGTTTATTTCGGGCTGAAAAACACGTTTTCAAAAGTGTGCTGTTACTGCCCCATAACTTACATGGGGGTGACCAAACTTGCAGAAACATGTTTATTTCTGCTGAAAATCACGTTTTGACACTTTCTGCACACTGGGGTTAAGAGCTGAGTGTGTGGGCTCTACTGAGTCTTGCAGTTACATAGGGATTCAGTTGTCTGAAAAAACGCGTTTATTTCGGGCTGAAAAACACGTTTTCAAAAGTGTGCTGTTACTGCCCCATAACTTACATGGGGGTGACCAAACTTGCAGAAACATGTTTATTTCTGCTGAAAAACACGTTTTGACACTTTCTGCACACTGGAGTTAAGAGCTGAGTGTGTGGGCTCTTCTGAGTCTTGCAGTTACATAGGGATTCAGTTGTCTGAAAAAACGCGTTTATTTCGGGCTGAAAAACACGTTTTCAAAAGTGTGCTGTTACTGCCCCATAACTTACATGGGGGTGACCAAACTTGCAGAAACATGTTTATTTCTGCTGAAAATCATGTTTTGACACTTTCTGCACACTGGGGTTAAGAGCTGAGTGTGTGGGCTCTTCTGAGTCTTGCAGTTACATAGGGATTCAGTTGTCTGAAAAAACGCGTTTATTTCGGGCTGAAAAACACGTTTTCAAAAGTGTGCTGTTACTGCCCCATAACTTACATGGGGTTGACCAAACTTGCAGAAACATGTTTATTTCTGCTGAAAATCACGTTTTGACACTTTCTGCACACTGGGGTTAAGAGCTGAGTGTGTGGGCTCTTTTGAGCCTTGCAGTTACATAGGGATTCAGTTGTCTGAAAAAACGCGTTTATTTCGGGCTGAAAAACACGTTTTCAAAAGTGTGCTGTTACTGCCCCATAACTTACATGGGGGTGACCAAACTTGCAGAAACATGTTTATTTCTGCTGAAAAACACGTTTTGACACTTTCTGCAGACTGGGGTTAAGAGCTGAGTGTGTGGGCTCTTCTGAGTCTTGCAGTTACATAGGGATTCAGTTGTCTGAAAAAACGCGTTTATTTCGGGCTGAAAAACACGTTTTCAAAAGTGTGCTGTTTCTGCCCCATAACTTACATGGGGTTGACCAAACTTGCAGAAACATGTTTATTTCTGCTGAAAATCATGTTTTGACACTTTCTGCACACTGGGGTTAAGAGCTGAGTGTGTGGGCTCTTCTGAGTCTTGCAGTTACATAGGGATTCAGTTGTCTGAAAAAACGCGTTTATTTCGGGCTGAAAAACACGTTTTCAAAAGTGTGCTGTTACTGCCCCATAACTTACATGGGGGTGACCAAACTTGCAGAAACATGTTTATTTCTGCTGAAAATCATGTTTTGACACTTTCTGCACACTGCGGTTAAGAGCTGAGTGTGTGGGCTCTTTTGAGCCTTGCAGTTACAAAGGGATTCAGTTGTCTGAAAAAACGCGTTTATTTCGGGCTGAAAAACACGTTTTCAAAAGTGTGCTGTTACTGCCCCATAACTTACATGGGGGTGACCAAACTTGCAGAAACATGTTTATTTCTGCTGAAAAACACGTTTTGACACTTTCTGCACACTGGGGTTAAGAGCTGAGTGTGTGGGCTCTTCTGAGTCTTGCAGTTACATAGGGATTCAGTTGTCTGAAAAAACGCATTTATTTCGGGCTGAAAAACACGTTTTCAAAAGTGTGCTGTTACTGCCCCATAACTTACATGGGGTTGACCAAACTTGCAGAAACATGTTTATTTCTGCTGAAAATCACGTTTTGACACTTTCTGCACACTGGGGTTAAGAGCTGAGTGTGTGGGCTCTTTTGAGCCTTGCAGTTACATAGGGATTCAGTTGTCTGAAAAAACGCGTTTATTTCGGGCTGAAAAACACGTTTTCAAAAGTGTTCTGTTACTGCCCCATAACTTACATGGGGGTGACCAAACTTGCAGAAACATGTTTATTTCTGCTGAAAAACACGTTTTGACACTTTCTGCACACTGGGGTTAAGAGCTGAGTGTGTGGGCTCTTCTGAGTCTTGCAGTTACATAGGGATTCAGTTGTCTGAAAAAACGCGTTTATTTCGGGCTGAAAAACACGTTTTCAAAAGTGTGCTGTTACTGCCCCATAACTTACATGGGGTTGACCAAACTTGCAGAAACATGTTTATTTCTGCTGAAAATCACGTTTTGACACTTTCTGCACACTGGGGTTAAGAGCTGAGTGTGTGGGCTCTACTGAGTCTTGCAGTTACATAGGGATTCAGTTGTCTGAAAAAACGCGTTTATTTCGGGCTGAAAAACACGTTTTCAAAAGTGTGCTGTTTCTGCCCCATAACTTACATGGGGGTGACCAAACTTGCAGAAACATGTTTATTTCTGCTGAAAAACACGTTTTGACACTTTCTGCACACTGGAGTTAAGAGCTGAGTGTGTGGGCTCTTCTGAGTCTTGCAGTTACATAGGGATTCAGTTGTCTGAAAAAACGCGTTTATTTCGGGCTGAAAAACACGTTTTCAAAAGTGTTCTGTTACTGCCCCATAACTTACATGGGGTTGACCAAACTTGCAGAAACATGTTTATTTCTGCTGAAAATCACGTTTTGACACTTTCTGCACACTGGGGTTAAGAGCTGAGTGTGTGGGCTCTACTGAGTCTTGCAGTTACATAGGGATTCAGTTGTCTGAAAAAACGCGTTTATTTCGGGCTGAAAAACACGTTTTCAAAAGTGTTCTGTTACTGCCCCATAACTTACATGGGGGTGACCAAACTTGCAGAAACATGTTTATTTCTGCTGAAAAACACGTTTTGACACTTTCTGCACACTGGGGTTAAGAGCTGAGTGTGTGGGCTCTTCTGAGTCTTGCAGTTACATAGGGATTCAGTTGTCTGAAAAAACGCGTTTATTTCGGGCTGAAAAACACGTTTTCAAAAGTGTGCTGTTACTGCCCCATAACTTACATGGGGTTGACCAAACTTGCAGAAACATGTTTATTTCTGCTGAAAATCACGTTTTGACACTTTCTGCACACTGGGGTTAAGAGCTGAGTGTGTGGGCTCTACTGAGTCTTGCAGTTACATAGGGATTCAGTTGTCTGAAAAAACGCGTTTATTTCGGGCTGAAAAACACGTTTTCAAAAGTGTGCTGTTACTGCCCCATAACTTACATGGGGGTGACCAAACTTGCAGAAACATGTTTATTTCTGCTGAAAAACACGTTTTGACACTTTCTGCACACTGGAGTTAAGAGCTGAGTGTGTGGGCTCTTCTGAGTCTTGCAGTTACATAGGGATTCAGTTGTCTGAAAAAACGCGTTTATTTCGGGCTGAAAAACACGTTTTCAAAAGTGTTCTGTTACTGCCCCATAACTTACATGGGGGTGACCAAACTTGCAGAAACATGTTTATTTCTGCTGAAAAACACGTTTTGACACTTTCTGCACACTGGGGTTAAGAGCTGAGTGTGTGGGCTCTTCTGAGTCTTGCAGTTACATAGGGATTCAGTTGTCTGAAAAAACGCGTTTATTTCGGGCTGAAAAACACGTTTTCAAAAGTGTGCTGTTACTGCCCCATAACTTACATGGGGGTGACCAAACTTGCAGAAACATGTTTATTTCTGCTGAAAAACACGTTTTGACACTTTCTGCACACTGGGGTTAAGAGCTGAGTGTGTGGGCTCTTTTGAGCCTTGCAGTTACATAGGGATTCAGTTGTCTGAAAAAACGCGTTTATTTCGGGCTGAAAAACACGTTTTCAAAAGTGTTCTGTTACTGCCCCATAACTTACATGGGGGTGACCAAACTTGCAGAAACATGTTTATTTCTGCTGAAAAACACGTTTTGACACTTTCTGCACACTGGGGTTAAGAGCTGAGTGTGTGGGCTCTTCTGAGTCTTGCAGTTACATAGGGATTCAGTTGTCTGAAAAAACGCGTTTATTTCGGGCTGAAAAACACGTTTTCAAAAGTGTGCTGTTACTGCCCCATAACTTACATGGGGTTGACCAAACTTGCAGAAACATGTTTATTTCTGCTGAAAATCACGTTTTGACACTTTCTGCACACTGGGGTTAAGAGCTGAGTGTGTGGGCTCTACTGAGTCTTGCAGTTACATAGGGATTCAGTTGTCTGAAAAAACGCGTTTATTTCGGGCTGAAAAACACGTTTTCAAAAGTGTGCTGTTTCTGCCCCATAACTTACATGGGGGTGACCAAACTTGCAGAAACATGTTTATTTCTGCTGAAAAACACGTTTTGACACTTTCTGCACACTGGAGTTAAGAGCTGAGTGTGTGGGCTCTTCTGAGTCTTGCAGTTACATAGGGATTCAGTTGTCTGAAAAAACGCGTTTATTTCGGGCTGAAAAACACGTTTTCAAAAGTGTTCTGTTACTGCCCCATAACTTACATGGGGTTGACCAAACTTGCAGAAACATGTTTATTTCTGCTGAAAATCACGTTTTGACACTTTCTGCACACTGGGGTTAAGAGCTGAGTGTGTGGGCTCTACTGAGTCTTGCAGTTACATAGGGATTCAGTTGTCTGAAAAAACGCGTTTATTTCGGACTGAAAAACACGTTTTCAAAAGTGTTCTGTTACTGCCCCATAACTTACATGGGGGTGACCAAACTTGCAGAAACATGTTTATTTCTGCTGAAAAACACGTTTTGACACTTTCTGCACACTGGGGTTAAGAGCTGAGTGTGTGGGCTCTTCTGAGTCTTGCAGTTACATAGGGATTCAGTTGTCTGAAAAAACGCGTTTATTTCGGGCTGAAAAACACGTTTTCAAAAGTGTGCTGTTACTGCCCCATAACTTACATGGGGTTGACCAAACTTGCAGAAACATGTTTATTTCTGCTGAAAATCACGTTTTGACACTTTCTGCACACTGGGGTTAAGAGCTGAGTGTGTGGGCTCTACTGAGTCTTGCAGTTACATAGGGATTCAGTTGTCTGAAAAAACGCGTTTATTTCGGGCTGAAAAACACGTTTTCAAAAGTGTGCTGTTACTGCCCCATAACTTACATGGGGGTGACCAAACTTGCAGAAACATGTTTATTTCTGCTGAAAAACACGTTTTGACACTTTCTGCACACTGGAGTTAAGAGCTGAGTGTGTGGGCTCTTCTGAGTCTTGCAGTTACATAGGGATTCAGTTGTCTGAAAAAACGCGTTTATTTCGGGCTGAAAAACACGTTTTCAAAAGTGTTCTGTTACTGCCCCATAACTTACATGGGGGTGACCAAACTTGCAGAAACATGTTTATTTCTGCTGAAAAACACGTTTTGACACTTTCTGCACACTGGGGTTAAGAGCTGAGTGTGTGGGCTCTTCTGAGTCTTGCAGTTACATAGGGATTCAGTTGTCTGAAAAAACGCGTTTATTTCGGGCTGAAAAACACGTTTTCAAAAGTGTGCTGTTACTGCCCCATAACTTACATGGGGTTGACCAAACTTGCAGAAACATGTTTATTTCTGCTGAAAATCACGTTTTGACACTTTCTGCACACTGGGGTTAAGAGCTGAGTGTGTGGGCTCTACTGAGTCTTGCAGTTACATAGGGATTCAGTTGTCTGAAAAAACGCGTTTATTTCGGGCTGAAAAACACGTTTTCAAAAGTGTGCTGTTACTGCCCCATAACTTACATGGGGGTGACCAAACTTGCAGAAACATGTTTATTTCTGCTGAAAAACACGTTTTGACACTTTCTGCACACTGGAGTTAAGAGCTGAGTGTGTGGGCTCTTCTGAGTCTTGCAGTTACATAGGGATTCAGTTGTCTGAAAAAACGCGGTTATTTCGGGCTGAAAAACACGTTTTCAAAAGTGTTCTGTTACTGCCCCATAACTTACATGGGGGTGACCAAACTTGCAGAAACATGTTTATTTCTGCTGAAAATCACGTTTTGACACTTTCTGCACACTGGGGTTAAGAGCTGAGTGTGTGGGCTCTTTTGAGCCTTGCAGTTACATAGGGATTCAGTTGTCTGAAAAAACGCGTTTATTTCGGGCTGAAAAACACGTTTTCAAAAGTGTTCTGTTACTGCCCCATAACTTACATGGGGTTGACCAAACTTGCAGAAACATGTTTATTTCTGCTGAAAATCACGTTTTGACACTTTCTGCACACTGGGGTTAAGAGCTGAGTGTGTGGGCTCTACTGAGTCTTGCAGTTACATAGGGATTCAGTTGTCTGAAAAAACGCGTTTATTTCGGGCTGAAAAACACGTTTTCAAAAGTGTTCTGTTACTGCCCCACAACTTACATGGGGGTGACCAAACTTGCAGAAACATGTTTATTTCTGCTGAAAAACACGTTTTGACACTTTCTGCACACTGGGGTTAAGAGCTGAGTGTGTGGGCTCTTCTGAGTCTTGCAGTTACATAGGGATTCAGTTGTCTGAAAAAACGCGTTTATTTCGGGCTGAAAAACACGTTTTCAAAAGTGTGCTGTTACTGCCCCATAACTTACATGGGGTTGACCAAACTTGCAGAAACATGTTTATTTCTGCTGAAAATCACGTTTTGACACTTTCTGCACACTGGGGTTAAGAGCTGAGTGTGTGGGCTCTACTGAGTCTTGCAGTTACATAGGGATTCAGTTGTCTGAAAAAACGCGTTTATTTCGGGCTGAAAAACACGTTTTCAAAAGTGTGCTGTTACTGCCCCATAACTTACATGGGGGTGACCAAACTTGCAGAAACATGTTTATTTCTGCTGAAAAACACGTTTTGACACTTTCTGCACACTGGGGTTAAGAGCTGAGTGTGTGGGCTCTTCTGAGTCTTGCAGTTACATAGGGATTCAGTTGTCTGAAAAAACGCGTTTATTTCGGGCTGAAAAACACGTTTTCAAAAGTGTTCTGTTACTGCCCCATAACTTACATGGGGTTGACCAAACTTGCAGAAACATGTTTATTTCTGCTGAAAATCACGTTTTGACACTTTCTGCACACTGGGGTTAAGAGCTGAGTGTGTGGGCTCTACTGAGTCTTGCAGTTACATAGGGATTCAGTTGTCTGAAAAAACGCGTTTATTTCGGGCTGAAAAACACGTTTTCAAAAGTGTTCTGTTACTGCCCCATAACTTACATGGGGTTGACCAAACTTGCAGAAACATGTTTATTTCTGCTGAAAATCACGTTTTGACACTTTCTGCACACTGGAGTTAAGAGCTGAGTGTGTGGGCTCTTCTGAGTCTTGCAGTTACATAGGGATTCAGTTGTCTGAAAAAACGCGTTTATTTCGGGCTGAAAAACACGTTTTCAAAAGTGTGCTGTTACTGCCCCATAACTTACATGGGGTTGACCAAACTTGCAGAAACATGTTTATTTCTGCTGAAAATCACGTTTTGACACTTTCTGCACACTGGGGTTAAGAGCTGAGTGTGTGGGCTCTACTGAGTCTTGCAGTTACATAGGGATTCAGTTGTCTGAAAAAACGCGTTTATTTCGGGCTGAAAAACACGTTTTCAAAAGTGTGCTGTTACTGCCCCATAACTTACATGGGGGTGACCAAACTTGCAGAAACATGTTTATTTCTGCTGAAAAACACGTTTTGACACTTTCTGCACACTGGAGTTAAGAGCTGAGTGTGTGGGCTCTTCTGAGTCTTGCAGTTACATAGGGATTCAGTTGTCTGAAAAAACGCGTTTATTTCGGGCTGAAAAACACGTTTTCAAAAGTGTGCTGTTACTGCCCCATAACTTACATGGGGGTGACCAAACTTGCAGAAACATGTTTATTTCTGCTGAAAATCATGTTTTGACACTTTCTGCACACTGGGGTTAAGAGCTGAGTGTGTGGGCTCTTCTGAGTCTTGCAGTTACATAGGGATTCAGTTGTCTGAAAAAACGCGTTTATTTCGGGCTGAAAAACACGTTTTCAAAAGTGTGCTGTTACTGCCCCATAACTTACATGGGGTTGACCAAACTTGCAGAAACATGTTTATTTCTGCTGAAAATCACGTTTTGACACTTTCTGCACACTGGGGTTAAGAGCTGAGTGTGTGGGCTCTTTTGAGCCTTGCAGTTACATAGGGATTCAGTTGTCTGAAAAAACGCGTTTATTTCGGGCTGAAAAACACGTTTTCAAAAGTGTGCTGTTACTGCCCCATAACTTACATGGGGGTGACCAAACTTGCAGAAACATGTTTATTTCTGCTGAAAAACACGTTTTGACACTTTCTGCAGACTGGGGTTAAGAGCTGAGTGTGTGGGCTCTTCTGAGTCTTGCAGTTACATAGGGATTCAGTTGTCTGAAAAAACGCGTTTATTTCGGGCTGAAAAACACGTTTTCAAAAGTGTGCTGTTTCTGCCCCATAACTTACATGGGGTTGACCAAACTTGCAGAAACATGTTTATTTCTGCTGAAAATCATGTTTTGACACTTTCTGCACACTGGGGTTAAGAGCTGAGTGTGTGGGCTCTTCTGACTCTTGCAGTTACATAGGGATTCAGTTGTCTGAAAAAACGTGTTTATTTCGGGCTGAAAAACACGTTTTCAAAAGTGTGCTGTTACTGCCCCATAACTTACATGGGGGTGACCAAACTTGCAGAAACATGTTTATTTCTGCTGAAAATCATGTTTTGACACTTTCTGCACACTGCGGTTAAGAGCTGAGTGTGTGGGCTCTTTTGAGCCTTGCAGTTACAAAGGGATTCAGTTGTCTGAAAAAACGCGTTTATTTCGGGCTGAAAAACACGTTTTCAAAAGTGTGCTGTTACTGCCCCATAACTTACATGGGGGTGACCAAACTTGCAGAAACATGTTTATTTCTGCTGAAAAACACGTTTTGACACTTTCTGCACACTGGGGTTAAGAGCTGAGTGTGTGGGCTCTTCTGAGTCTTGCAGTTACATAGGGATTCAGTTGTCTGAAAAAACGCGTTTATTTCGGGCTGAAAAACACGTTTTCAAAAGTGTTCTGTTACTGCCCCATAACTTACATGGGGTTGACCAAACTTGCAGAAACATGTTTATTTCTGCTGAAAATCACGTTTTGACACTTTCTGCACACTGGGGTTAAGAGCTGAGTGTGTGGGCTCTACTGAGTCTTGCAGTTACATAGGGATTCAGTTGTCTGAAAAAACGCGTTTATTTCGGGCTGAAAAACACGTTTTCAAAAGTGTTCTGTTACTGCCCCATAACTTACATGGGGGTGACCAAACTTGCAGAAACATGTTTATTTCTGCTGAAAAACACGTTTTGACACTTTCTGCACACTGGGGTTAAGAGCTGAGTGTGTGGGCTCTTCTGAGTCTTGCAGTTACATAGGGATTCAGTTGTCTGAAAAAACGCGTTTATTTCGGGCTGAAAAACACGTTTTCAAAAGTGTGCTGTTACTGCCCCATAACTTACATGGGGTTGACCAAACTTGCAGAAACATGTTTATTTCTGCTGAAAATCACGTTTTGACACTTTCTGCACACTGGGGTTAAGAGCTGAGTGTGTGGGCTCTACTGAGTCTTGCAGTTACATAGGGATTCAGTTGTCTGAAAAAACGCGTTTATTTCGGGCTGAAAAACACGTTTTCAAAAGTGTGCTGTTACTGCCCCATAACTTACATGGGGGTGACCAAACTTGCAGAAACATGTTTATTTCTGCTGAAAAACACGTTTTGACACTTTCTGCACACTGGGGTTAAGAGCTGAGTGTGTGGGCTCTTTTGAGCCTTGCAGTTACAAAGGGATTCAGTTGTCTGAAAAAACGCGTTTATTTCGGGCTGAAAAACACGTTTTCAAAAGTGTGCTGTTACTGCCCCATAACTTACATGGGGGTGACCAAACTTGCAGAAACATGTTTATTTCTGCTGAAAAACACGTTTTGACACTTTCTGCACACTGGGGTTAAGAGCTGAGTGTGTGGGCTCTTCTGAGTCTTGCAGTTACATAGGGATTCAGTTGTCTGAAAAAACGCGTTTATTTCGGGCTGAAAAACACGTTTTCAAAAGTGTGCTGTTACTGCCCCATAACTTACATGGGGTTGACCAAACTTGCAGAAACATGTTTATTTCTGCTGAAAATCACGTTTTGACACTTTCTGCACACTGGGGTTAAGAGCTGAGTGTGTGGGCTCTACTGAGTCTTGCAGTTACATAGGGATTCAGTTGTCTGAAAAAACGCGTTTATTTCGGGCTGAAAAACACGTTTTCAAAAGTGTGCTGTTACTGCCCCATAACTTACATGGGGGTGACCAAACTTGCAGAAACATGTTTATTTCTGCTGAAAAACACGTTTTGACACTTTCTGCACACTTGGGTTAAGAGCTGAGTGTGTGGGCTCTTCTGAGTCTTGCAGTTACATAGGGATTCAGTTGTCTGAAAAAACGCGTTTATTTCGGGCTGAAAAACACGTTTTCAAAAGTGTTCTGTTACTGCCCCATAACTTACATGGGGTTGACCAAACTTGCAGAAACATGTTTATTTCTGCTGAAAATCACGTTTTGACACTTTCTGCACACTGGGGTTAAGAGCTGAGTGTGTGGGCTCTACTGAGTCTTGCAGTTACATAGGGATTCAGTTGTCTGAAAAAACGCGTTTATTTCGGGCTGAAAAACACGTTTTCAAAAGTGTTCTGTTACTGCCCCATAACTTACATGGGGGTGACCAAACTTGCAGAAACATGTTTATTTCTGCTGAAAAACACGTTTTGACACTTTCTGCACACTGGGGTTAAGAGCTGAGTGTGTGGGCTCTTCTGAGTCTTGCAGTTACATAGGGATTCAGTTGTCTGAAAAAACGCGTTTATTTCGGGCTGAAAAACACGTTTTCAAAAGTGTGCTGTTACTGCCCCATAACTTACATGGGGTTGACCAAACTTGCAGAAACATGTTTATTTCTGCTGAAAATCACGTTTTGACACTTTCTGCACACTGGGGTTAAGAGCTGAGTGTGTGGGCTCTACTGAGTCTTGCAGTTACATAGGGATTCAGTTGTCTGAAAAAACGCGTTTATTTCGGGCTGAAAAACACGTTTTCAAAAGTGTGCTGTTACTGCCCCATAACTTACATGGGGGTGACCAAACTTGCAGAAACATGTTTATTTCTGCTGAAAAACACGTTTTGACACTTTCTGCACACTGGGGTTAAGAGCTGAGTGTGTGGGCTCTTTTGAGCCTTGCAGTTACAAAGGGATTCAGTTGTCTGAAAAAACGCGTTTATTTCGGGCTGAAAAACACGTTTTCAAAAGTGTGCTGTTACTGCCCCATAACTTACATGGGGGTGACCAAACTTGCAGAAACATGTTTATTTCTGCTGAAAAACACGTTTTGACACTTTCTGCACACTGGGGTTAAGAGCTGAGTGTGTGGGCTCTTCTGAGTCTTGCAGTTACATAGGGATTCAGTTGTCTGAAAAAACGCGTTTATTTCGGGCTGAAAAACACGTTTTCAAAAGTGTGCTGTTACTGCCCCATAACTTACATGGGGTTGACCAAACTTGCAGAAACATGTTTATTTCTGCTGAAAATCACGTTTTGACACTTTCTGCACACTGGAGTTAAGAGCTGAGTGTGTGGGCTCTTCTGAGTCTTGCAGTTACATAGGGATTCAGTTGTCTGAAAAAACGCGTTTATTTCGGGCTGAAAAACACGTTTTCAAAAGTGTGCTGTTACTGCCCCATAACTTACATGGGGGTGACCAAACTTGCAGAAACATGTTTATTTCTGCTGAAAATCACGTTTTGACACTTTCTGCACACTGGGGTTAAGAGCTGAGTGTGTGGGCTCTACTGAGTCTTGCAGTTACATAGGGATTCAGTTGTCTGAAAAAACGCGTTTATTTCGGGCTGAAAAACACGTTTTCAAAAGTGTGCTGTTACTGCCCCATAACTTACATGGGGGTGACCAAACTTGCAGAAACATGTTTATTTCTGCTGAAAAACACGTTTTGACACTTTCTGCACACTGGAGTTAAGAGCTGAGTGTGTGGGCTCTTCTGAGTCTTGCAGTTACATAGGGATTCAGTTGTCTGAAAAAACGCGTTTATTTCGGGCTGAAAAACACGTTTTCAAAAGTGTGCTGTTACTGCCCCATAACTTACATGGGGGTGACCAAACTTGCAGAAACATGTTTATTTCTGCTGAAAATCATGTTTTGACACTTTCTGCACACTGGGGTTAAGAGCTGAGTGTGTGGGCTCTTCTGAGTCTTGCAGTTACATAGGGATTCAGTTGTCTGAAAAAACGCGTTTATTTCGGGCTGAAAAACACGTTTTCAAAAGTGTGCTGTTACTGCCCCATAACTTACATGGGGTTGACCAAACTTGCAGAAACATGTTTATTTCTGCTGAAAATCACGTTTTGACACTTTCTGCACACTGGGGTTAAGAGCTGAGTGTGTGGGCTCTTTTGAGCCTTGCAGTTACATAGGGATTCAGTTGTCTGAAAAAACGCGTTTATTTCGGGCTGAAAAACACGTTTTCAAAAGTGTGCTGTTACTGCCCCATAACTTACATGGGGGTGACCAAACTTGCAGAAACATGTTTATTTCTGCTGAAAAACACGTTTTGACACTTTCTGCAGACTGGGGTTAAGAGCTGAGTGTGTGGGCTCTTCTGAGTCTTGCAGTTACATAGGGATTCAGTTGTCTGAAAAAACGCGTTTATTTCGGGCTGAAAAACACGTTTTCAAAAGTGTGCTGTTTCTGCCCCATAACTTACATGGGGTTGACCAAACTTGCAGAAACATGTTTATTTCTGCTGAAAATCATGTTTTGACACTTTCTGCACACTGGGGTTAAGAGCTGAGTGTGTGGGCTCTTCTGAGTCTTGCAGTTACATAGGGATTCAGTTGTCTGAAAAAACGCGTTTATTTCGGGCTGAAAAACACGTTTTCAAAAGTGTGCTGTTACTGCCCCAAAACTTACATGGGGGTGACCAAACTTGCAGAAACATGTTTATTTCTGCTGAAAATCATGTTTTGACACTTTCTGCACACTGCGGTTAAGAGCTGAGTGTGTGGGCTCTTTTGAGCCTTGCAGTTACAAAGGGATTCAGTTGTCTGAAAAAACGCGTTTATTTCGGGCTGAAAAACACGTTTTCAAAAGTGTGCTGTTACTGCCCCATAACTTACATGGGGGTGACCAAACTTGCAGAAACATGTTTATTTCTGCTGAAAAACACGTTTTGACACTTTCTGCACACTGGGGTTAAGAGCTGAGTGTGTGGGCTCTTCTGAGTCTTGCAGTTACATAGGGATTCAGTTGTCTGAAAAAACGCATTTATTTCGGGCTGAAAAACACGTTTTCAAAAGTGTGCTGTTACTGCCCCATAACTTACATGGGGTTGACCAAACTTGCAGAAACATGTTTATTTCTGCTGAAAATCACGTTTTGACACTTTCTGCACACTGGGGTTAAGAGCTGAGTGTGTGGGCTCTTTTGAGCCTTGCAGTTACATAGGGATTCAGTTGTCTGAAAAAACGCGTTTATTTCGGGCTGAAAAACACGTTTTCAAAAGTGTTCTGTTACTGCCCCATAACTTACATGGGGGTGACCAAACTTGCAGAAACATGTTTATTTCTGCTGAAAAACACGTTTTGACACTTTCTGCACACTGGGGTTAAGAGCTGAGTGTGTGGGCTCTTCTGAGTCTTGCAGTTACATAGGGATTCAGTTGTCTGAAAAAACGCGTTTATTTCGGGCTGAAAAACACGTTTTCAAAAGTGTGCTGTTACTGCCCCATAACTTACATGGGGTTGACCAAACTTGCAGAAACATGTTTATTTCTGCTGAAAATCACGTTTTGACACTTTCTGCACACTGGGGTTAAGAGCTGAGTGTGTGGGCTCTACTGAGTCTTGCAGTTACATAGGGATTCAGTTGTCTGAAAAAACGCGTTTATTTCGGGCTGAAAAACACGTTTTCAAAAGTGTGCTGTTACTGCCCCATAACTTACATGGGGGTGACCAAACTTGCAGAAACATGTTTATTTCTGCTGAAAAACACGTTTTGACACTTTCTGCACACTGGAGTTAAGAGCTGAGTGTGTGGGCTCTTCTGAGTCTTGCAGTTACATAGGGATTCAGTTGTCTGAAAAAACGCGTTTATTTCGGGCTGAAAAACACGTTTTCAAAAGTGTTCTGTTACTGCCCCATAACTTACATGGGGTTGACCAAACTTGCAGAAACATGTTTATTTCTGCTGAAAATCACGTTTTGACACTTTCTGCACACTGGGGTTAAGAGCTGAGTGTGTGGGCTCTACTGAGTCTTGCAGTTACATAGGGATTCAGTTGTCTGAAAAAACGCGTTTATTTCGGGCTGAAAAACACGTTTTCAAAAGTGTTCTGTTACTGCCCCATAACTTACATGGGGGTGACCAAACTTGCAGAAACATGTTTATTTCTGCTGAAAAACACGTTTTGACACTTTCTGCACACTGGGGTTAAGAGCTGAGTGTGTGGGCTCTTCTGAGTCTTGCAGTTACATAGGGATTCAGTTGTCTGAAAAAACGCGTTTATTTCGGGCTGAAAAACACGTTTTCAAAAGTGTGCTGTTACTGCCCCATAACTTACATGGGGTTGACCAAACTTGCAGAAACATGTTTATTTCTGCTGAAAATCACGTTTTGACACTTTCTGCACACTGGGGTTAAGAGCTGAGTGTGTGGGCTCTACTGAGTCTTGCAGTTACATAGGGATTCAGTTGTCTGAAAAAACGCGTTTATTTCGGGCTGAAAAACACGTTTTCAAAAGTGTGCTGTTACTGCCCCATAACTTACATGGGGGTGACCAAACTTGCAGAAACATGTTTATTTCTGCTGAAAAACACGTTTTGACACTTTCTGCACACTGGAGTTAAGAGCTGAGTGTGTGGGCTCTTCTGAGTCTTGCAGTTACATAGGGATTCAGTTGTCTGAAAAAACGCGTTTATTTCGGGCTGAAAAACACGTTTTCAAAAGTGTTCTGTTACTGCCCCATAACTTACATGGGGGTGACCAAACTTGCAGAAACATGTTTATTTCTGCTGAAAAACACGTTTTGACACTTTCTGCACACTGGGGTTAAGAGCTGAGTGTGTGGGCTCTTCTGAGTCTTGCAGTTACATAGGGATTCAGTTGTCTGAAAAAACGCGTTTATTTCGGGCTGAAAAACACGTTTTCAAAAGTGTGCTGTTACTGCCCCATAACTTACATGGGGTTGACCAAACTTGCAGAAACGTGTTTATTTCTGCTGAAAATCACGTTTTGACACTTTCTGCACACTGGGGTTAAGAGCTGAGTGTGTGGGCTCTACTGAGTCTTGCAGTTACATAGGGATTCAGTTGTCTGAAAAAACGCGTTTATTTCGGGCTGAAAAACACGTTTTCAAAAGTGTGCTGTTACTGCCCCATAACTTACATGGGGGTGACCAAACTTGCAGAAACATGTTTATTTCTGCTGAAAAACACGTTTTGACACTTTCTGCACACTGGAGTTAAGAGCTGAGTGTGTGGGCTCTTCTGAGTCTTGCAGTTACATAGGGATTCAGTTGTCTGAAAAAACGCGTTTATTTCGGGCTGAAAAACACGTTTTCAAAAGTGTTCTGTTACTGCCCCATAACTTACATGGGGGTGACCAAACTTGCAGAAACATGTTTATTTCTGCTGAAAATCACGTTTTGACACTTTCTGCACACTGGGGTTAAGAGCTGAGTGTGTGGGCTCTTTTGAGCCTTGCAGTTACATAGGGATTCAGTTGTCTGAAAAAACGCGTTTATTTCGGGCTGAAAAACACGTTTTCAAAAGTGTTCTGTTACTGCCCCATAACTTACATGGGGTTGACCAAACTTGCAGAAACATGTTTATTTCTGCTGAAAATCACGTTTTGACACTTTCTGCACACTGGGGTTAAGAGCTGAGTGTGTGGGCTCTACTGAGTCTTGCAGTTACATAGGGATTCAGTTGTCTGAAAAAACGCGTTTATTTCGGGCTGAAAAACACGTTTTCAAAAGTGTTCTGTTACTGCCCCACAACTTACATGGGGGTGACCAAACTTGCAGAAACATGTTTATTTCTGCTGAAAAACACGTTTTGACACTTTCTGCACACTGGGGTTAAGAGCTGAGTGTGTGGGCTCTTCTGAGTCTTGCAGTTACATAGGGATTCAGTTGTCTGAAAAAACGCGTTTATTTCGGGCTGAAAAACACGTTTTCAAAAGTGTGCTGTTACTGCCCCATAACTTACATGGGGTTGACCAAACTTGCAGAAACATGTTTATTTCTGCTGAAAATCACGTTTTGACACTTTCTGCACACTGGGGTTAAGAGCTGAGTGTGTGGGCTCTACTGAGTCTTGCAGTTACATAGGGATTCAGTTGTCTGAAAAAACGCGTTTATTTCGGGCTGAAAAACACGTTTTCAAAAGTGTGCTGTTACTGCCCCATAACTTACATGGGGGTGACCAAACTTGCAGAAACATGTTTATTTCTGCTGAAAAACACGTTTTGACACTTTCTGCACACTGGGGTTAAGAGCTGAGTGTGTGGGCTCTTCTGAGTCTTGCAGTTACATAGGGATTCAGTTGTCTGAAAAAACGCGTTTATTTCGGGCTGAAAAACACGTTTTCAAAAGTGTTCTGTTACTGCCCCATAACTTACATGGGGTTGACCAAACTTGCAGAAACATGTTTATTTCTGCTGAAAATCACGTTTTGACACTTTCTGCACACTGGGGTTAAGAGCTGAGTGTGTGGGCTCTACTGAGTCTTGCAGTTACATAGGGATTCAGTTGTCTGAAAAAACGCGTTTATTTCGGGCTGAAAAACACGTTTTCAAAAGTGTTCTGTTACTGCCCCATAACTTACATGGGGTTGACCAAACTTGCAGAAACATGTTTATTTCTGCTGAAAATCACGTTTTGACACTTTCTGCACACTGGAGTTAAGAGCTGAGTGTGTGGGCTCTTCTGAGTCTTGCAGTTACATAGGGATTCAGTTGTCTGAAAAAACGCGTTTATTTCGGGCTGAAAAACACGTTTTCAAAAGTGTGCTGTTACTGCCCCATAACTTACATGGGGTTGACCAAACTTGCAGAAACATGTTTATTTCTGCTGAAAATCACGTTTTGACACTTTCTGCACACTGGGGTTAAGAGCTGAGTGTGTGGGCTCTACTGAGTCTTGCAGTTACATAGGGATTCAGTTGTCTGAAAAAACGCGTTTATTTCGGGCTGAAAAACACGTTTTCAAAAGTGTGCTGTTACTGCCCCATAACTTACATGGGGGTGACCAAACTTGCAGAAACATGTTTATTTCTGCTGAAAAACACGTTTTGACACTTTCTGCACACTGGAGTTAAGAGCTGAGTGTGTGGGCTCTTCTGAGTCTTGCAGTTACATAGGGATTCAGTTGTCTGAAAAAACGCGTTTATTTCGGGCTGAAAAACACGTTTTCAAAAGTGTGCTGTTACTGCCCCATAACTTACATGGGGGTGACCAAACTTGCAGAAACATGTTTATTTCTGCTGAAAATCATGTTTTGACACTTTCTGCACACTGGGGTTAAGAGCTGAGTGTGTGGGCTCTTCTGAGTCTTGCAGTTACATAGGGATTCAGTTGTCTGAAAAAACGCGTTTATTTCGGGCTGAAAAACACGTTTTCAAAAGTGTGCTGTTACTGCCCCATAACTTACATGGGGTTGACCAAACTTGCAGAAACATGTTTATTTCTGCTGAAAATCACGTTTTGACACTTTCTGCACACTGGGGTTAAGAGCTGAGTGTGTGGGCTCTTTTGAGCCTTGCAGTTACATAGGGATTCAGTTGTCTGAAAAAACGCGTTTATTTCGGGCTGAAAAACACGTTTTCAAAAGTGTGCTGTTACTGCCCCATAACTTACATGGGGGTGACCAAACTTGCAGAAACATGTTTATTTCTGCTGAAAAACACGTTTTGACACTTTCTGCAGACTGGGGTTAAGAGCTGAGTGTGTGGGCTCTTCTGAGTCTTGCAGTTACATAGGGATTCAGTTGTCTGAAAAAACGCGTTTATTTCGGGCTGAAAAACACGTTTTCAAAAGTGTGCTGTTTCTGCCCCATAACTTACATGGGGTTGACCAAACTTGCAGAAACATGTTTATTTCTGCTGAAAATCATGTTTTGACACTTTCTGCACACTGGGGTTAAGAGCTGAGTGTGTGGGCTCTTCTGACTCTTGCAGTTACATAGGGATTCAGTTGTCTGAAAAAACGTGTTTATTTCGGGCTGAAAAACACGTTTTCAAAAGTGTGCTGTTACTGCCCCATAACTTACATGGGGGTGACCAAACTTGCAGAAACATGTTTATTTCTGCTGAAAATCATGTTTTGACACTTTCTGCACACTGCGGTTAAGAGCTGAGTGTGTGGGCTCTTTTGAGCCTTGCAGTTACAAAGGGATTCAGTTGTCTGAAAAAACGCGTTTATTTCGGGCTGAAAAACACGTTTTCAAAAGTGTGCTGTTACTGCCCCATAACTTACATGGGGGTGACCAAACTTGCAGAAACATGTTTATTTCTGCTGAAAATCACGTTTTGACACTTTCTGCACACTGGGGTTAAGAGCTGAGTGTGTGGGCTCTTTTGAGCCTTGCAGTTACATAGGGATTCAGTTGTCTGAAAAAACGCGTTTATTTCGGGCTGAAAAACACGTTTTCAAAAGTGTTCTGTTACTGCCCCATAACTTACATGGGGTTGACCAAACTTGCAGAAACATGTTTATTTCTGCTGAAAATCACGTTTTGACACTTTCTGCACACTGGGGTTAAGAGCTGAGTGTGTGGGCTCTACTGAGTCTTGCAGTTACATAGGGATTCAGTTGTCTGAAAAAACGCGTTTATTTCGGGCTGAAAAACACGTTTTCAAAAGTGTTCTGTTACTGCCCCATAACTTACATGGGGGTGACCAAACTTGCAGAAACATGTTTATTTCTGCTGAAAAACACGTTTTGACACTTTCTGCACACTGGGGTTAAGAGCTGAGTGTGTGGGCTCTTCTGAGTCTTGCAGTTACATAGGGATTCAGTTGTCTGAAAAAACGCGTTTATTTCGGGCTGAAAAACACGTTTTCAAAAGTGTGCTGTTACTGCCCCATAACTTACATGGGGGTGACCAAACTTGCAGAAACATGTTTATTTCTGCTGAAAATCATGTTTTGACACTTTCTGCACACTGGGGTTAAGAGCTGAGTGTGTGGGCTCTTTTGAGCCTTGCAGTTACAAAGGGATTCTGTTGCCTGAAAAAACGCGTTTATTTCGGGCTGAAAAACACGTTTTCAAAAGTGTGCTGTTACTGCCCCATAACTTACATGGGGGTGACCAAACTTGCAGAAACATGTTTATTTCTGCTGAAAAACACGTTTTGACACTTTCTGCACACTGGGGTTAAGAGCTGAGTGTGTGGGCTCTTCTGAGTCTTGCAGTTACATAGGGATTCAGTTGTCTGAAAAAACGCGTTTATTTCGGGCTGAAAAACACGTTTTCAAAAGTGTGCTGTTTCTGCCCCATAACTTACATGGGGTTGACCAAACTTGCAGAAACATGTTTATTTCTGCTGAAAATCATGTTTTGACACTTTCTGCACACTGGGGTTAAGAGCTGAGTGTGTGGGCTCTTCTGAGTCTTGCAGTTACATAGGGATTCAGTTGTCTGAAAAAACGCGTTTATTTCGGGCTGAAAAACACGTTTTCAAAAGTGTGCTGTTACTGCCCCATAACTTACATGGGGGTGACCAAACTTGCAGAAACATGTTTATTTCTGCTGAAAATCATGTTTTGACACTTTCTGCACACTGGGGTTAAGAGCTGAGTGTGTGGGCTCTTTTGAGCCTTGCAGTTACAAAGGGATTCAGTTGTCTGAAAAAACGCGTTTATTTCGGGCTGAAAAACACGTTTTCAAAAGTGTGCTGTTACTGCCCCATAACTTACATGGGGGTGACCAAACTTGCAGAAACATGTTTATTTCTGCTGAAAAACACGTTTTGACACTTTCTGCACACTGGGGTTAAGAGCTGAGTGTGTGGGCTCTTCTGAGTCTTGCAGTTACATAGGGATTCAGTTGTCTGAAAAAACGCATTTATTTCGGGCTGAAAAACACGTTTTCAAAAGTGTGCTGTTACTGCCCCATAACTTACATGGGGTTGACCAAACTTGCAGAAACATGTTTATTTCTGCTGAAAATCACGTTTTGACACTTTCTGCACACTGGGGTTAAGAGCTGAGTGTGTGGGCTCTTTTGAGCCTTGCAGTTACATAGGGATTCAGTTGTCTGAAAAAACGCGTTTATTTCGGGCTGAAAAACACGTTTTCAAAAGTGTTCTGTTACTGCCCCATAACTTACATGGGGTTGACCAAACTTGCAGAAACATGTTTATTTCTGCTGAAAATCACGTTTTGACACTTTCTGCACACTGGGGTTAAGAGCTGAGTGTGTGGGCTCTACTGAGTCTTGCAGTTACATAGGGATTCAGTTGTCTGAAAAAACGCGTTTATTTCGGGCTGAAAAACACGTTTTCAAAAGTGTTCTGTTACTGCCCCATAACTTACATGGGGGTGACCAAACTTGCAGAAACATGTTTATTTCTGCTGAAAATCACGTTTTGACACTTTCTGCACACTGGGGTTAAGAGCTGAGTGTGTGGGCTCTTTTGAGCCTTGCAGTTACATAGGGATTCAGTTGTCTGAAAAAACGCGTTTATTTCGGGCTGAAAAACACGTTTTCAAAAGTGTGCTGTTACTGCCCCATAACTTACATGGGGTTGACCAAACTTGCAGAAACATGTTTATTTCTGCTGAAAATCACGTTTTGACACTTTCTGCACACTGGGGTTAAGAGCTGAGTGTGTGGGCTCTACTGAGTCTTGCAGTTACATAGGGATTCAGTTGTCTGAAAAAACGCGTTTATTTCGGGCTGAAAAACACGTTTTCAAAAGTGTTCTGTTACTGCCCCATAACTTACATGGGGGTGACCAAACTTGCAGAAACATGTTTATTTCTGCTGAAAAACACGTTTTGACACTTTCTGCACACTGGGGTTAAGAGCTGAGTGTGTGGGCTCTTCTGAGTCTTGCAGTTACATAGGGATTCAGTTGTCTGAAAAAACGCGTTTATTTCGGGCTGAAAAACACGTTTTCAAAAGTGTGCTGTTACTGCCCCATAACTTACATGGGGTTGACCAAACTTGCAGAAACATGTGTATTTCTGCTGAAAATCACGTTTTGACACTTTCTGCACACTGGGGTTAAGAGCTGAGTGTGTGGGCTCTACTGAGTCTTGCAGTTACATAGGGATTCAGTTGTCTGAAAAAACGCGTTTATTTCGGGCTGAAAAACACGTTTTCAAAAGTGTGCTGTTACTGCCCCATAACTTACATGGGGGTGACCAAACTTGCAGAAACATGTTTATTTCTGCTGAAAAACACGTTTTGACACTTTCTGCACACTGGAGTTAAGAGCTGAGTGTGTGGGCTCTTCTGAGTCTTGCAGTTACATAGGGATTCAGTTGTCTGAAAAAACGCGTTTATTTCGGGCTGAAAAACACGTTTTCAAAAGTGTTCTGTTACTGCCCCATAACTTACATGGGGTTGACCAAACTTGCAGAAACATGTTTATTTCTGCTGAAAATCACGTTTTGACACTTTCTGCACACTGGGGTTAAGAGCTGAGTGTGTGGGCTCTACTGAGTCTTGCAGTTACATAGGGATTCAGTTGTCTGAAAAAACGCGTTTATTTCGGGCTGAAAAACACGTTTTCAAAAGTGTTCTGTTACTGCCCCATAACTTACATGGGGGTGACCAAACTTGCAGAAACATGTTTATTTCTGCTGAAAAACACGTTTTGACACTTTCTGCACACTGGGGTTAAGAGCTGAGTGTGTGGGCTCTTCTGAGTCTTGCAGTTACATAGGGATTCAGTTGTCTGAAAAAACGCGTTTATTTCGGGCTGAAAAACACGTTTTCAAAAGTGTGCTGTTACTGCCCCATAACTTACATGGGGTTGACCAAACTTGCAGAAACATGTTTATTTCTGCTGAAAATCACGTTTTGACACTTTCTGCACACTGGGGTTAAGAGCTGAGTGTGTGGGCTCTACTGAGTCTTGCAGTTACATAGGGATTCAGTTGTCTGAAAAAACGCGTTTATTTCGGGCTGAAAAACACGTTTTCAAAAGTGTGCTGTTACTGCCCCATAACTTACATGGGGGTGACCAAACTTGCAGAAACATGTTTATTTCTGCTGAAAAACACGTTTTGACACTTTCTGCACACTGGGGTTAAGAGCTGAGTGTGTGGGCTCTTTTGAGCCTTGCAGTTACAAAGGGATTCAGTTGTCTGAAAAAACGCGTTTATTTCGGGCTGAAAAACACGTTTTCAAAAGTGTGCTGTTACTGCCCCATAACTTACATGGGGGTGACCAAACTTGCAGAAACATGTTTATTTCTGCTGAAAAACACGTTTTGACACTTTCTGCACACTGGGGTTAAGAGCTGAGTGTGTGGGCTCTTCTGAGTCTTGCAGTTACATAGGGATTCAGTTGTCTGAAAAAACGCATTTATTTCGGGCTGAAAAACACGTTTTCAAAAGTGTGCTGTTACTGCCCCATAACTTACATGGGGTTGACCAAACTTGCAGAAACATGTTTATTTCTGCTGAAAATCACGTTTTGACACTTTCTGCACACTGGGGTTAAGAGCTGAGTGTGTGGGCTCTTTTGAGCCTTGCAGTTACATAGGGATTCAGTTGTCTGAAAAAACGCGTTTATTTCGGGCTGAAAAACACGTTTTCAAAAGTGTTCTGTTACTGCCCCATAACTTACATGGGGTTGACCAAACTTGCAGAAACATGTTTATTTCTGCTGAAAATCACGTTTTGACACTTTCTGCACACTGGGGTTAAGAGCTGAGTGTGTGGGCTCTACTGAGTCTTGCAGTTACATAGGGATTCAGTTGTCTGAAAAAACGCGTTTATTTCGGGCTGAAAAACACGTTTTCAAAAGTGTTCTGTTACTGCCCCATAACTTACATGGGGGTGACCAAACTTGCAGAAACATGTTTATTTCTGCTGAAAAACACGTTTTGACACTTTCTGCACACTGGGGTTAAGAGCTGAGTGTGTGGGCTCTACTGAGTCTTGCAGTTACATAGGGATTCAGTTGTCTGAAAAAACGCGTTTATTTCGGGCTGAAAAACACGTTTTCAAAAGTGTGCTGTTACTGCCCCATAACTTACATGGGGGTGACCAAACTTGCAGAAACATGTTTATTTCTGCTGAAAATCACGTTTTGACACTTTCTGCACACTGGGGTTAAGAGCTGAGTGTGTGGGCTCTTTTGAGCCTTGCAGTTACATAGGGATTCAGTTGTCTGAAAAAACGCGTTTATTTCGGGCTGAAAAACACGTTTTCAAAAGTGTTCTGTTACTGCCCCATAACTTACATGGGGTTGACCAAACTTGCAGAAACATGTTTATTTCTGCTGAAAATCACGTTTTGACACTTTCTGCACACTGGGGTTAAGAGCTGAGTGTGTGGGCTCTACTGAGTCTTGCAGTTACATAGGGATTCAGTTGTCTGAAAAAACGCGATTATTTCGGGCTGAAAAACACGTTTTCAAAAGTGTGCTGTTACTGCCCCATAACTTACATGGGGGTGACCAAACTTGCAGAAACATGTTTATTTCTGCTGAAAAACACGTTTTGACACTTTCTGCACACTGGAGTTAAGAGCTGAGTGTGTGGGCTCTTCTGAGTCTTGCAGTTACATAGGGATTCAGTTGTCTGAAAAAACGCGTTTATTTCGGGCTGAAAAACACGTTTTCAAAAGTGTTCTGTTACTGCCCCATAACTTACATGGGGGTGACCAAACTTGCAGAAACATGTTTGTTTCTGCTGAAAAACACGTTTTGACACTTTCTGCACACTGGGGTTAAGAGCTGAGTGTGTGGGCTCTACTGAGTCTTGCAGTTACATAGGGATTCAGTTGTCTGAAAAAACGCGTTTATTTCGGGCTGAAAAACACGTTTTCAAAAGTGTTCTGTTACTGCCCCATAACTTACATGGGGTTGACCAAACTTGCAGAAACATGTTTATTTCTGCTGAAAATCACGTTTTGACACTTTCTGCACACTGGGGTTAAGAGCTGAGTGTGTGGGCTCTACTGAGTCTTGCAGTTACATAGGGATTCAGTTGTCTGAAAAAACGCGTTTATTTCGGGCTGAAAAACACGTTTTCAAAAGTGTGCTGTTACTGCCCCATAACTTACATGGGGGTGACCAAACTTGCAGAAACATGTTTATTTCTGCTGAAAATCATGTTTTGACACTTTCTGCACACTGGGGTTAAGAGCTGAGTGTGTGGGCTCTTTTGAGCCTTGCAGTTACAAAGGGATTCAGTTGTCTGAAAAAACGCGTTTATTTCGGGCTGAAAAACACGTTTTCAAAAGTGTGCTGTTACTGCCCCATAACTTACATGGGGGTGACCAAACTTGCAGAAACATGTTTATTTCTGCTGAAAAACACGTTTTGACACTTTCTGCACACTGGGGTTAAGAGCTGAGTGTGTGGGCTCTTCTGAGTCTTGCAGTTACATAGGGATTCAGTTGTCTGAAAAAACGCATTTATTTCGGGCTGAAAAACACGTTTTCAAAAGTGTGCTGTTACTGCCCCATAACTTACATGGGGGTGACCAAACTTGCAGAAACATGTTTATTTCTGCTGAAAATCATGTTTTGACACTTTCTGCACACTGGGGTTAAGAGCTGAGTGTGTGGGCTCTTTTGAGCCTTGCAGTTACAAAGGGATTCAGTTGTCTGAAAAAACGCGTTTATTTCGGGCTGAAAAACACGTTTTCAAAAGTGTGCTGTTACTGCCCCATAACTTACATGGGGGTGACCAAACTTGCAGAAACATGTTTATTTCTGCTGAAAAACACGTTTTGACACTTTCTGCACACTGGGGTTAAGAGCTGAGTGTGTGGGCTCTTCTGAGTCTTGCAGTTACATAGGGATTCAGTTGTCTGAAAAAACGCATTTATTTCGGGCTGAAAAACACGTTTTCAAAAGTGTGCTGTTACTGCCCCATAACTTACATGGGGGTGACCAAACTTGCAGAAACATGTTTATTTCTGCTGAAAATCATGTTTTGACACTTTCTGCACACTGGGGTTAAGAGCTGAGTGTGTGGGCTCTTTTGAGCCTTGCAGTTACAAAGGGATTCAGTTGTCTGAAAAAACGCGTTTATTTCGGGCTGAAAAACACGTTTTCAAAAGTGTGCTGTTACTGCCCCATAACTTACATGGGGGTGACCAAACTTGCAGAAACATGTTTATTTCTGCTGAAAAACACGTTTTGACACTTTCTGCACACTGGGGTTAAGAGCTGAGTGTGTGGGCTCTTCTGAGTCTTGCAGTTACATAGGGATTCAGTTGTCTGAAAAAACGCATTTATTTCGGGCAGAAAAACACGTTTTCAAAAGTGTGCTGTTACTGCCCCATAACTTACATGGGGTTGACCAAACTTGCAGAAACATGTTTATTTCTGCTGAAAATCACGTTTTGACACTTTCTGCACACTGGGGTTAAGAGCTGAGTGTGTGGGCTCTTTTGAGCCTTGCAGTTACATAGGGATTCAGTTGTCTGAAAAAACGCGTTTATTTCGGGCTGAAAAACACGTTTCAAAAGTGTTCTGTTACTGCCCCATAACTTACATGGGGGTGACCAAACTTGCAGAAACATGTTTATTTCTGCTGAAAAACACGTTTTGACACTTTCTGCACACTGGGGTTAAGAGCTGAGTGTGTGGGCTCTTCTGAGTCTTGCAGTTACATAGGGATTCAGTTGTCTGAAAAAACGCGTTTATTTCGGGCTGGAAAACACGTTTTCAAAAGTGTGCTGTTACTGCCCCATAACTTACATGGGGTTGACCAAACTTGCAGAAACATGTTTATTTCTGCTGAAAATCACGTTTTGACACTTTCTGCACACTGGGGTTAAGAGCTGAGTGTGTGGGCTCTTTTGAGCCTTGCAGTTACATAGGGATTCAGTTGTCTGAAAAAACGCGTTTATTTCGGGCTGAAAAACACGTTTTCAAAAGTGTTCTGTTACTGCCCCATAACTTACATGGGGGTGACCAAACTTGCAGAAACATGTTTATTTCTGCTGAAAAACACGTTTTGACACTTTCTGCACACTGGGGTTAAGAGCTGAGTGTGTGGGCTCTTCTGAGTCTTGCAGTTACATAGGGATTCAGTTGTCTGAAAAAACGCGTTTATTTCGGGCTGAAAAACACGTTTTCAAAAGTGTGCTGTTACTGCCCCATAACTTACATGGGGTTGACCAAACTTGCAGAAACATGTTTATTTCTGCTGAAAATCACGTTTTGACACTTTCTGCACACTGGGGTTAAGAGCTGAGTGTGTGGGCTCTACTGAGTCTTGCAGTTACATAGGGATTCAGTTGTCTGAAAAAACGCGTTTATTTCGGGCTGAAAAACACGTTTTCAAAAGTGTTCTGTTACTGCCCCATAACTTACATGGGGGTGACCAAACTTGCAGAAACATGTTTATTTCTGCTGAAAAACACGTTTTGACACTTTCTGCACACTGGGGTTAAGAGCTGAGTGTGTGGGCTCTTCTGAGTCTTGCAGTTACATAGGGATTCAGTTGTCTGAAAAAACGCGTTTATTTCGGGCTGAAAAACACGTTTTCAAAAGTGTGCTGTTACTGCCCCATAACTTACATGGGGTTGACCAAACTTGCAGAAACATGTTTATTTCTGCTGAAAATCACGTTTTGACACTTTCTGCACACTGGGGTTAAGAGCTGAGTGTGTGGGCTCTTTTGAGCCTTGCAGTTACATAGGGATTCAGTTGTCTGAAAAAACGCGTTTATTTCGGGCTGAAAAACACGTTTTCAAAAGTGTTCTGTTACTGCCCCATAACTTACATGGGGGTGACCAAACTTGCAGAAACATGTTTATTTCTGCTGAAAATCACGTTTTGACACTTTCTGCACACTGGGGTTAAGAGCTGAGTGTGTGGGCTCTACTGAGTCTTCCAGTTACATAGGGATTCAGTTGTCTGAAAAAACGCGTTTATTTCGGGCTGAAAAACACGTTTTCAAAAGTGTGCTGTTACTTCCCCATAACTTACATGGGGGTGACCAAACTTGCAGAAACATGTTTATTTCTGCTGAAAAACACGTTTTGACACTTTCTGCACACTGGGGTTAAGAGCTGAGTGTGTGGGCTCTTTTGAGCCTTGCAGTTACATAGGGATTCAGTTGTCTGAAAAAACGCGTTTATTTCGGGCTGAAAAACACGTTTTCAAAAGTGTGCTGTTACTGCACCATAACTTACATGGGGGTGACCAAACTTGCAGAAACATGTTTATTTCTGCTGAAAAACACGTTTTGACACTTTCTGCACACTGGGGTTAAGAGCTGAGTGTGTGGGCTCTTTTGAGCCTTGCAGTTACATAGGGATTCAGTTGTCTGAAAAAACGTGTTTATTTCGGGCTGAAAAACACGTTTTCAAAAGTGTGCTGTTACTGCCCCATAACTTACATGGGGGTGACCAAACTTGCAGAAACATGTTTATTTCTGCTGAAAAACACGTTTTGACACTTTCTGCACACTGGAGTTAAGAGCTGAGTGTGTAGGCTCTTCTGAGTCTTGCAGTTACATAGGGATTCAGTTGTCTGAAAAAACGCGTTTATTTCGGGCTGAAAAACACGTTTTCAAAAGTGTGCTGTTACTGCCCCATAACTTACATGGGGGTGACCAAACTTGCAGAAACATGTTTATTTCTGCTGAAAATCATGTTTTGACACTTTCTGCACACTGGGGTTAAGAGCTGAGTGTGTGGGCTCTTCTGAGTCTTGCAGTTACATAGGGATTCAGTTGTCTGAAAAAACGCGTTTATTTCGGGCTGAAAAACACGTTTTCAAAAGTGTGCTGTTACTGCCCCATAACTTACATGGGGGTGACCAAACTTGCAGAAACATGTTTATTTCTGCTGAAAATCATGTTTTGACACTTTCTGCACACTGGGGTTAAGAGCTGAGTGTGTGGGCTCTTCTGAGTCTTGCAGTTACATAGGGATTCAGTTGTCTGAAAAAACGCGTTTATTTCGGGCTGAAAAACACGTTTTCAAAAGTGTGCTGTTACTGCCCCATAACTTACATGGGGGTGACCAAACTTGCAGAAACATGTTTATTTCTGCTGAAAATCATGTTTTGACACTTTCTGCACACTGGGGTTAAGAGCTGAGTGTGTGGGCTCTTTTGAGCCTTGCAGTTACAAAGGGATTCAGTTGCCTGAAAAAACGCGTTTATTTCGGGCTGAAAAACACGTTTTCAAAAGTGTGCTGTTACTGCCCCATAACTTACATGGGGGTGACCAAACTTGCAGAAACATGTTTATTTCTGCTGAAAAACACGCTTTGACACTTTCTGCACACTGGGGTTAAGAGCTGAGTGTGTGGGCTCTTCTGAGTCTTGCAGTTACATAGGGATTCAGTTGTCTGAAAAAACGCGTTTATTTCGGGCTGAAAAACACGTTTTCAAAAGTGTGCTGTTACTGCCCCATAACTTACATGGGGGTGACCAAACTTGCAGAAACATGTTTATTTCTGCTGAAAATCATGTTTTGACACTTTCTGCACACTGGGGTTAAGAGCTGAGTGTGTGGGCTCTTTTGAGCCTTGCAGTTACAAAGGGATTCAGTTGTCTGAAAAAACGCGTTTATTTCGGGCTGAAAAACACGTTTTCAAAAGTGTGCTGTTACTGCCCCATAACTTACATGGGGGTGACCAAACTTGCAGAAACATGTTTATTTCTGCTGAAAAACACGTTTTGACACTTTCTGCACACTGGGGTTAAGAGCTGAGTGTGTGGGCTCTTCTGAGTCTTGCAGTTACATAGGGATTCAGTTGTCTGAAAAAACGCATTTATTTCGGGCTGAAAAACACGTTTTCAAAAGTGTGCTGTTACTGCCCCATAACTTACATGGGGTTGACCAAACTTGCAGAAACATGTTTATTTCTGCTGAAAATCACGTTTTGACACTTTCTGCACACTGGGGTTAAGAGCTGAGTGTGTGGGCTCTTTTGAGCCTTGCAGTTACATAGGGATTCAGTTGTCTGAAAAAACGCGTTTATTTCGGGCTGAAAAACACGTTTTCAAAAGTGTTCTGTTACTGCCCCATAACTTACATGGGGTTGACCAAACTTGCAGAAACATGTTTATTTCTGCTGAAAATCACGTTTTGACACTTTCTGCACACTGGGGTTAAGAGCTGAGTGTGTGGGCTCTACTGAGTCTTGCAGTTACATAGGGATTCAGTTGTATGAAAAAACGCGTTTATTTCGGGCTGAAAAACACGTTTTCAAAAGTGTTCTGTTACTGCCCCATAACTTACATGGGGGTGACCAAACTTGCAGAAACATGTTTATTTCTGCTGAAAATCACGTTTTGACACTTTCTGCACACTGGGGTTAAGAGCTGAGTGTGTGGGCTCTTTTGAGCCTTGCAGTTACATAGGGATTCAGTTGTCTGAAAAAACGCGTTTATTTCGGGCTGAAAAACACGTTTTCAAAAGTGTTCTGTTACTGCCCCATAACTTACATGGGGTTGACCAAACTTGCAGAAACATGTTTATTTCTGCTGAAAATCACGTTTTGACACTTTCTGCACACTGGGGTTAAGAGCTGAGTGTGTGGGCTCTACTGAGTCTTGCAGTTACATAGGGATTCAGTTGTCTGAAAAAACGCGTTTATTTCGGGCTGAAAAACACGTTTTCAAAAGTGTTCTGTTACTGCCCCATAACTTACATGGGGGTGACCAAACTTGCAGAAACATGTTTATTTCTGCTGAAAAACACGTTTTGACACTTTCTGCACACTGGGGTTAAGAGCTGAGTGTGTGGGCTCTTCTGAGTCTTGCAGTTACATAGGGATTCAGTTGTCTGAAAAAACGCGTTTATTTCGGGCTGAAAAACACGTTTTCAAAAGTGTGCTGTTACTGCCCCATAACTTACATGGGGTTGACCAAACTTGCAGAAACATGTTTATTTCTGCTGAAAATCACGTTTTGACACTTTCTGCACACTGGGGTTAAGAGCTGAGTGTGTGGGCTCTACTGAGTCTTGCAGTTACATAGGGATTCAGTTGTCTGAAAAAACGCGTTTATTTCGGGCTGAAAAACACGTTTTCAAAAGTGTGCTGTTACTGCCCCATAACTTACATGGGGGTGACCAAACTTGCAGAAACATGTTTATTTCTGCTGAAAAACACGTTTTGACACTTTCTGCACACTGGAGTTAAGAGCTGAGTGTGTGGGCTCTTCTGAGTCTTGCAGTTACATAGGGATTCAGTTGTCTGAAAAAACGCGTTTATTTCGGGCTGAAAAACACGTTTTCAAAAGTGTTCTGTTACTGCCCCATAACTTACATGGGGTTGACCAAACTTGCAGAAACATGTTTATTTCTGCTGAAAATCACGTTTTGACACTTTCTGCACACTGGGGTTAAGAGCTGAGTGTGTGGGCTCTACTGAGTCTTGCAGTTACATAGGGATTCAGTTGTCTGAAAAAACGCGTTTATTTCGGGCTGAAAAACACGTTTTCAAAAGTGTTCTGTTACTGCCCCATAACTTACATGGGGGTGACCAAACTTGCAGAAACATGTTTATTTCTGCTGAAAAACACGTTTTGACACTTTCTGCACACTGGGGTTAAGAGCTGAGTGTGTGGGCTCTTCTGAGTCTTGCAGTTACATAGGGATTCAGTTGTCTGAAAAAACGCGTTTATTTCGGGCTGAAAAACACGTTTTCAAAAGTGTGCTGTTACTGCCCCATAACTTACATGGGGTTGACCAAACTTGCAGAAACATGTTTATTTCTGCTGAAAATCACGTTTTGACACTTTCTGCACACTGGGGTTAAGAGCTGAGTGTGTGGGCTCTACTGAGTCTTGCAGTTACATAGGGATTCAGTTGTCTGAAAAAACGCGTTTATTTCGGGCTGAAAAACACGTTTTCAAAAGTGTGCTGTTACTGCCCCATAACTTACATGGGGGTGACCAAACTTGCAGAAACATGTTTATTTCTGCTGAAAAACACGTTTTGACACTTTCTGCACACTGGGGTTAAGAGCTGAGTGTGTGGGCTCTTTTGAGCCTTGCAGTTACAAAGGGATTCAGTTGTCTGAAAAAACGCGTTTATTTCGGGCTGAAAAACACGTTTTCAAAAGTGTGCTGTTACTGCCCCATAACTTACATGGGGGTGACCAAACTTGCAGAAACATGTTTATTTCTGCTGAAAAACACGTTTTGACACTTTCTGCACACTGGGGTTAAGAGCTGAGTGTGTGGGCTCTTCTGAGTCTTGCAGTTACATAGGGATTCAGTTGTCTGAAAAAACGCATTTATTTCGGGCTGAAAAACACGTTTTCAAAAGTGTGCTGTTACTGCCCCATAACTTACATGGGGTTGACCAAACTTGCAGAAACATGTTTATTTCTGCTGAAAATCACGTTTTGACACTTTCTGCACACTGGGGTTAAGAGCTGAGTGTGTGGGCTCTTTTGAGCCTTGCAGTTACATAGGGATTCAGTTGTCTGAAAAAACGCGTTTATTTCGGGCTGAAAAACACGTTTTCAAAAGTGTTCTGTTACTGCCCCATAACTTACATGGGGTTGACCAAACTTGCAGAAACATGTTTATTTCTGCTGAAAATCACGTTTTGACACTTTCTGCACACTGGGGTTAAGAGCTGAGTGTGTGGGCTCTACTGAGTCTTGCAGTTACATAGGGATTCAGTTGTCTGAAAAAACGCGTTTATTTCGGGCTGAAAAACACGTTTTCAAAAGTGTTCTGTTACTGCCCCATAACTTACATGGGGGTGACCAAACTTGCAGAAACATGTTTATTTCTGCTGAAAAACACGTTTTGACACTTTCTGCACACTGGGGTTAAGAGCTGAGTGTGTGGGCTCTTCTGAGTCTTGCAGTTACATAGGGATTCAGTTGTCTGAAAAAACGCGTTTATTTCGGGCTGAAAAACACGTTTTCAAAAGTGTGCTGTTACTGCCCCATAACTTACATGGGGTTGACCAAACTTGCAGAAACATGTTTATTTCTGCTGAAAATCACGTTTTGACACTTTCTGCACACTGGGGTTAAGAGCTGAGTGTGTGGGCTCTACTGAGTCTTGCAGTTACATAGGGATTCAGTTGTCTGAAAAAACGCGTTTATTTCGGGCTGAAAAACACGTTTTCAAAAGTGTGCTGTTACTGCCCCATAACTTACATGGGGGTGACCAAACTTGCAGAAACATGTTTATTTCTGCTGAAAATCACGTTTTGACACTTTCTGCACACTGGGGTTAAGAGCTGAGTGTGTGGGCTCTTTTGAGCCTTGCAGTTACATAGGGATTCAGTTGTCTGAAAAAACGCGTTTATTTCGGGCTGAAAAACACGTTTTCAAAAGTGTTCTGTTACTGCCCCATAACTTACATGGGGTTGACCAAACTTGCAGAAACATGTTTATTTCTGCTGAAAATCACGTTTTGACACTTTCTGCACACTGGGGTTAAGAGCTGAGTGTGTGGGCTCTACTGAGTCTTGCAGTTACATAGGGATTCAGTTGTCTGAAAAAACGCGTTTATTTCGGGCTGAAAAACACGTTTTCAAAAGTGTTCTGTTACTGCCCCATAACTTACATGGGGGTGACCAAACTTGCAGAAACATGTTTATTTCTGCTGAAAATCACGTTTTGACACTTTCTGCACACTGGGGTTAAGAGCTGAGTGTGTGGGCTCTACTGAGTCTTGCAGTTACATAGGGATTCAGTTGTCTGAAAAAACGCGTTTATTTCGGGCTGAAAAACACGTTTTCAAAAGTGTGCTGTTACTGCCCCATAACTTACATGGGGGTGACCAAACTTGCAGAAACATGTTTATTTCTGCTGAAAAACACGTTTTGACACTTTCTGCACACTGGAGTTAAGAGCTGAGTGTGTGGGCTCTTCTGAGTCTTGCAGTTACATAGGGATTCAGTTGTCTGAAAAAACGCGTTTATTTCGGGCTGAAAAACACGTTTTCAAAAGTGTTCTGTTACTGCCCCATAACTTACATGGGGGTGACCAAACTTGCAGAAACATGTTTATTTCTGCTGAAAAACACGTTTTGACACTTTCTGCACACTGGGGTTAAGAGCTGAGTGTGTGGGCTCTTCTGAGTCTTGCAGTTACATAGGGATTCAGTTGTCTGAAAAAACGCGTTTATTTCGGGCTGAAAAACACGTTTTCAAAAGTGTGCTGTTACTGCCCCATAACTTACATGGGGTTTACCAAACTTGCAGAAACATGTTTATTTCTGCTGAAAATCACGTTTTGACACTTTCTGCACACTGGGGTTAAGAGCTGAGTGTGTGGGCTCTACTGAGTCTTGCAGTTACATAGGGATTCAGTTGTCTGAAAAAACGCGTTTATTTCGGGCTGAAAAACAGGTTTTCAAAAGTGTGCTGTTACTGCCCCATAACTTACATGGGGGTGACCAAACTTGCAGAAACATGTTTATTTCTGCTGAAAAACACGTTTTGACACTTTCTGCACACTGGAGTTAAGAGCTGAGTGTGTGGGCTCTTCTGAGTCTTGCAGTTACATAGGGATTCAGTTGTCTGAAAAAACGCGTTTATTTCGGGCTGAAAAACACGTTTTCAAAAGTGTTCTGTTACTGCCCCATAACTTACATGGGGGTGACCAAACTTGCAGAAACATGTTTATTTCTGCTGAAAATCACGTTTTGACACTTTCTGCACACTGGGGTTAAGAGCTGAGTGTGTGGGCTCTTTTGAGCCTTGCAGTTACATAGGGATTCAGTTGTCTGAAAAAACGCGTTTATTTCGGGCTGAAAAACACGTTTTCAAAAGTGTTCTGTTACTGCCCCATAACTTACATGGGGTTGACCAAACTTGCAGAAACATGTTTATTTCTGCTGAAAATCACGTTTTGACACTTTCTGCACACTGGGGTTAAGAGCTGAGTGTGTGGGCTCTACTGAGTCTTGCAGTTACATAGGGATTCAGTTGTCTGAAAAAACGCGTTTATTTCGGGCTGAAAAACACGTTTTCAAAAGTGTTCTGTTACTGCCCCACAACTTACATGGGGGTGACCAAACTTGCAGAAACATGTTTATTTCTGCTGAAAAACACGTTTTGACACTTTCTGCACACTGGGGTTAAGAGCTGAGTGTGTGGGCTCTTCTGAGTCTTGCAGTTACATAGGGATTCAGTTGTCTGAAAAAACGCGTTTATTTCGGGCTGAAAAACACGTTTTCAAAAGTGTGCTGTTACTGCCCCATAACTTACATGGGGTTGACCAAACTTGCAGAAACATGTTTATTTCTGCTGAAAATCACGTTTTGACACTTTCTGCACACTGGGGTTAAGAGCTGAGTGTGTGGGCTCTACTGAGTCTTGCAGTTACATAGGGATTCAGTTGTCTGAAAAAACGCGTTTATTTCGGGCTGAAAAACACGTTTTCAAAAGTGTGCTGTTACTGCCCCATAACTTACATGGGGGTGACCAAACTTGCAGAAACATGTTTATTTCTGCTGAAAAACACGTTTTGACACTTTCTGCACACTGGGGTTAAGAGCTGAGTGTGTGGGCTCTTCTGAGTCTTGCAGTTACATAGGGATTCAGTTGTCTGAAAAAACGCGTTTATTTCGGGCTGAAAAACACGTTTTCAAAAGTGTTCTGTTACTGCCCCATAACTTACATGGGGTTGACCAAACTTGCAGAAACATGTTTATTTCTGCTGAAAATCACGTTTTGACACTTTCTGCACACTGGGGTTAAGAGCTGAGTGTGTGGGCTCTACTGAGTCTTGCAGTTACATAGGGATTCAGTTGTCTGAAAAAACGCGTTTATTTCGGGCTGAAAAACACGTTTTCAAAAGTGTTCTGTTACTGCCCCATAACTTACATGGGGGTGACCAAACTTGCAGAAACATGTTTATTTCTGCTGAAAATCACGTTTTGACACTTTCTGCACACTGGGGTTAAGAGCTGAGTGTGTGGGCTCTACTGAGTCTTGCAGTTACATAGGGATTCAGTTGTCTGAAAAAACGCGTTTATTTCGGGCTGAAAAACACGTTTTCAAAAGTGTGCTGTTACTGCCCCATAACTTACATGGGGGTGACCAAACTTGCAGAAACATGTTTATTTCTGCTGAAAAACACGTTTTGACACTTTCTGCACACTGGGGTTAAGAGCTGAGTGTGTGGGCTCTTTTGAGCCTTGCAGTTACAAAGGGATTCAGTTGTCTGAAAAAACGTGTTTATTTCGGGCTGAAAAACACGTTTTCAAAAGTGTGCTGTTACTGCCCCATAACTTACATGGGGGTGACCAAACTTGCAGAAACATGTTTATTTCTGCTGAAAAACACGTTTTGACACTTTCTGCACACTGGGGTTAAGAGCTGAGTGTGTGGGCTCTTCTGAGTCTTGCAGTTACATAGGGATTCAGTTGTCTGAAAAAACGCGTTTATTTCGGGCTGAAAAACACGTTTTCAAAAGTGTGCTGTTACTGCCCCATAACTTACATGGGGTTGACCAAACTTGCAGAAACATGTTTATTTCTGCTGAAAATCACGTTTTGACACTTTCAGCACACTGGAGTTAAGAGCTGAGTGTGTGGGCTCTTCTGAGTCTTGCAGTTACATAGGGATTCAGTTGTCTGAAAAAACGCGTTTATTTCGGGCTGAAAAACACGTTTTCAAAAGTGTGCTGTTACTGCCCCATAACTTACATGGGGGTGACCAAACTTGCAGAAACATGTTTATTTCTGCTGAAAATCACGTTTTGACACTTTCTGCACACTGGGGTTAAGAGCTGAGTGTGTGGGCTCTACTGAGTCTTGCAGTTACATAGGGATTCAGTTGTCTGAAAAAACGCGTTTATTTCGGGCTGAAAAACACGTTTTCAAAAGTGTGCTGTTACTGCCCCATAACTTACATGGGGGTGACCAAACTTGCAGAAACATGTTTATTTCTGCTGAAAAACACGTTTTGACACTTTCTGCACACTGGAGTTAAGAGCTGAGTGTGTGGGCTCTTCTGAGTCTTGCAGTTACATAGGGATTCAGTTGTCTGAAAAAACGCGTTTATTTCGGGCTGAAAAACACGTTTTCAAAAGTGTGCTGTTACTGCCCCATAACTTACATGGGGGTGACCAAACTTGCAGAAACATGTTTATTTCTGCTGAAAATCATGTTTTGACACTTTCTGCACACTGGGGTTAAGAGCTGAGTGTGTGGGCTCTTCTGAGTCTTGCAGTTACATAGGGATTCAGTTGTCTGAAAAAACGCGTTTATTTCGGGCTGAAAAACACGTTTTCAAAAGTGTGCTGTTACTGCCCCATAACTTACATGGGGTTGACCAAACTTGCAGAAACATGTTTATTTCTGCTGAAAATCACGTTTTGACACTTTCTGCACACTGGGGTTAAGAGCTGAGTGTGTGGGCTCTTTTGAGCCTTGCAGTTACATAGGGATTCAGTTGTCTGAAAAAACGCGTTTATTTCGGGCTGAAAAACACGTTTTCAAAAGTGTGCTGTTACTGCCCCATAACTTACATGGGGGTGACCAAACTTGCAGAAACATGTTTATTTCTGCTGAAAAACACGTTTTGACACTTTCTGCAGACTGGGGTTAAGAGCTGAGTGTGTGGGCTCTTCTGAGTCTTGCAGTTACATAGGGATTCAGTTGTCTGAAAAAACGCGTTTATTTCGGGCTGAAAAACACGTTTTCAAAAGTGTGCTGTTTCTGCCCCATAACTTACATGGGGTTGACCAAACTTGCAGAAACATGTTTATTTCTGCTGAAAATCATGTTTTGACACTTTCTGCACACTGGGGTTAAGAGCTGAGTGTGTGGGCTCTTCTGAGTCTTGCAGTTACATAGGGATTCAGTTGTCTGAAAAAACGCGTTTATTTCGGGCTGAAAAACACGTTTTCAAAAGTGTGCTGTTACTGCCCCATAACTTACATGGGGGTGACCAAACTTGCAGAAACATGTTTATTTCTGCTGAAAATCATGTTTTGACACTTTCTGCACACTGCGGTTAAGAGCTGAGTGTGTGGGCTCTTTTGAGCCTTGCAGTTACAAAGGGATTCAGTTGTCTGAAAAAACGCGTTTATTTCGGGCTGAAAAACACGTTTTCAAAAGTGTGCTGTTACTGCCCCATAACTTACATGGGGGTGACCAAACTTGCAGAAACATGTTTATTTCTGCTGAAAAACACGTTTTGACACTTTCTGCACACTGGGGTTAAGAGCTGAGTGTGTGGGCTCTTCTGAGTCTTGCAGTTACATAGGGATTCAGTTGTCTGAAAAAACGCATTTATTTCGGGCTGAAAAACACGTTTTCAAAAGTGTGCTGTTACTGCCCCATAACTTACATGGGGTTGACCAAACTTGCAGAAACATGTTTATTTCTGCTGAAAATCACGTTTTGACACTTTCTGCACACTGGGGTTAAGAGCTGAGTGTGTGGGCTCTTTTGAGCCTTGCAGTTACATAGGGATTCAGTTGTCTGAAAAAACGCGTTTATTTCGGGCTGAAAAACACGTTTTCAAAAGTGTTCTGTTACTGCCCCATAACTTACATGGGGGTGACCAAACTTGCAGAAACATGTTTATTTCTGCTGAAAAACACGTTTTGACACTTTCTGCACACTGGGGTTAAGAGCTGAGTGTGTGGGCTCTTCTGAGTCTTGCAGTTACATAGGGATTCAGTTGTCTGAAAAAACGCGTTTATTTCGGGCTGAAAAACACGTTTTCAAAAGTGTGCTGTTACTGCCCCATAACTTACATGGGGTTGACCAAACTTGCAGAAACATGTTTATTTCTGCTGAAAATCACGTTTTGACACTTTCTGCACACTGGGGTTAAGAGCTGAGTGTGTGGGCTCTACTGAGTCTTGCAGTTACATAGGGATTCAGTTGTCTGAAAAAACGCGTTTATTTCGGGCTGAAAAACACGTTTTCAAAAGTGTGCTGTTACTGCCCCATAACTTACATGGGGGTGACCAAACTTGCAGAAACATGTTTATTTCTGCTGAAAAACACGTTTTGACACTTTCTGCACACTGGAGTTAAGAGCTGAGTGTGTGGGCTCTTCTGAGTCTTGCAGTTACATAGGGATTCAGTTGTCTGAAAAAACGCGTTTATTTCGGGCTGAAAAACACGTTTTCAAAAGTGTTCTGTTACTGCCCCATAACTTACATGGGGTTGACCAAACTTGCAGAAACATGTTTATTTCTGCTGAAAATCACGTTTTGACACTTTCTGCACACTGGGGTTAAGAGCTGAGTGTGTGGGCTCTACTGAGTCTTGCAGTTACATAGGGATTCAGTTGTCTGAAAAAACGCGTTTATTTCGGGCTGAAAAACACGTTTTCAAAAGTGTTCTGTTACTGCCCCATAACTTACATGGGGGTGACCAAACTTGCAGAAACATGTTTATTTCTGCTGAAAAACACGTTTTGACACTTTCTGCACACTGGGGTTAAGAGCTGAGTGTGTGGGCTCTTCTGAGTCTTGCAGTTACATAGGGATTCAGTTGTCTGAAAAAACGCGTTTATTTCGGGCTGAAAAACACGTTTTCAAAAGTGTGCTGTTACTGCCCCATAACTTACATGGGGTTGACCAAACTTGCAGAAACATGTTTATTTCTGCTGAAAATCACGTTTTGACACTTTCTGCACACTGGGGTTAAGAGCTGAGTGTGTGGGCTCTACTGAGTCTTGCAGTTACATAGGGATTCAGTTGTCTGAAAAAACGCGTTTATTTCGGGCTGAAAAACACGTTTTCAAAAGTGTGCTGTTACTGCCCCATAACTTACATGGGGGTGACCAAACTTGCAGAAACATGTTTATTTCTGCTGAAAAACACGTTTTGACACTTTCTGCACACTGGAGTTAAGAGCTGAGTGTGTGGGCTCTTCTGAGTCTTGCAGTTACATAGGGATTCAGTTGTCTGAAAAAACGCGTTTATTTCGGGCTGAAAAACACGTTTTCAAAAGTGTTCTGTTACTGCCCCATAACTTACATGGGGGTGACCAAACTTGCAGAAACATGTTTATTTCTGCTGAAAAACACGTTTTGACACTTTCTGCACACTGGGGTTAAGAGCTGAGTGTGTGGGCTCTTCTGAGTCTTGCAGTTACATAGGGATTCAGTTGTCTGAAAAAACGCGTTTATTTCGGGCTGAAAAACACGTTTTCAAAAGTGTGCTGTTACTGCCCCATAACTTACATGGGGTTGACCAAACTTGCAGAAACATGTTTATTTCTGCTGAAAATCACGTTTTGACACTTTCTGCACACTGGGGTTAAGAGCTGAGTGTGTGGGCTCTACTGAGTCTTGCAGTTACATAGGGATTCAGTTGTCTGAAAAAACGCGTTTATTTCGGGCTGAAAAACACGTTTTCAAAAGTGTGCTGTTACTGCCCCATAACTTACATGGGGGTGACCAAACTTGCAGAAACATGTTTATTTCTGCTGAAAAACACGTTTTGACACTTTCTGCACACTGGAGTTAAGAGCTGAGTGTGTGGGCTCTTCTGAGTCTTGCAGTTACATAGGGATTCAGTTGTCTGAAAAAACGCGTTTATTTCGGGCTGAAAAACACGTTTTCAAAAGTGTTCTGTTACTGCCCCATAACTTACATGGGGGTGACCAAACTTGCAGAAACATGTTTATTTCTGCTGAAAATCACGTTTTGACACTTTCTGCACACTGGGGTTAAGAGCTGAGTGTGTGGGCTCTTTTGAGCCTTGCAGTTACATAGGGATTCAGTTGTCTGAAAAAACGCGTTTATTTCGGGCTGAAAAACATGTTTTCAAAAGTGTTCTGTTACTGCCCCATAACTTACATGGGGTTGACCAAACTTGCAGAAACATGTTTATTTCTGCTGAAAATCACGTTTTGACACTTTCTGCACACTGGGGTTAAGAGCTGAGTGTGTGGGCTCTACTGAGTCTTGCAGTTACATAGGGATTCAGTTGTCTGAAAAAACGCGTTTATTTCGGGCTGAAAAACACGTTTTCAAAAGTGTTCTGTTACTGCCCCACAACTTACATGGGGGTGACCAAACTTGCAGAAACATGTTTATTTCTGCTGAAAAACACGTTTTGACACTTTCTGCACACTGGGGTTAAGAGCTGAGTGTGTGGGCTCTTCTGAGTCTTGCAGTTACATAGGGATTCAGTTGTCTGAAAAAACGCGTTTATTTCGGGCTGAAAAACACGTTTTCAAAAGTGTGCTGTTACTGCCCCATAACTTACATGGGGTTGACCAAACTTGCAGAAACATGTTTATTTCTGCTGAAAATCACGTTTTGACACTTTCTGCACACTGGGGTTAAGAGCTGAGTGTGTGGGCTCTACTGAGTCTTGCAGTTACATAGGGATTCAGTTGTCTGAAAAAACGCGTTTATTTCGGGCTGAAAAACACGTTTTCAAAAGTGTGCTGTTACTGCCCCATAACTTACATGGGGGTGACCAAACTTGCAGAAACATGTTTATTTCTGCTGAAAAACACGTTTTGACACTTTCTGCACACTGGGGTTAAGAGCTGAGTGTGTGGGCTCTTCTGAGTCTTGCAGTTACATAGGGATTCAGTTGTCTGAAAAAACGCGTTTATTTCGGGCTGAAAAACACGTTTTCAAAAGTGTTCTGTTACTGCCCCATAACTTACATGGGGTTGACCAAACTTGCAGAAACATGTTTATTTCTGCTGAAAATCACGTTTTGACACTTTCTGCACACTGGGGTTAAGAGCTGAGTGTGTGGGCTCTACTGAGTCTTGCAGTTACATAGGGATTCAGTTGTCTGAAAAAACGCGTTTATTTCGGGCTGAAAAACACGTTTTCAAAAGTGTTCTGTTACTGCCCCATAACTTACATGGGGGTGACCAAACTTGCAGAAACATGTTTATTTCTGCTGAAAAACACGTTTTGACACTTTCTGCACACTGGGGTTAAGAGCTGAGTGTGTGGGCTCTTCTGAGTCTTGCAGTTACATAGGGATTCAGTTGTCTGAAAAAACGCGTTTATTTCGGGCTGAAAAACACGTTTTCAAAAGTGTGCTGTTACTGCCCCATAACTTACATGGGGGTGACCAAACTTGCAGAAACATGTTTATTTCTGCTGAAAATCATGTTTTGACACTTTCTGCACACTGGGGTTAAGAGCTGAGTGTGTGGGCTCTTTTGAGCCTTGCAGTTACAAAGGGATTCTGTTGCCTGAAAAAACGCGTTTATTTCGGGCTGAAAAACACGTTTTCAAAAGTGTGCTGTTACTGCCCCATAACTTACATGGGGGTGACCAAACTTGCAGAAACATGTTTATTTCTGCTGAAAAACACGTTTTGACACTTTCTGCACACTGGGGTTAAGAGCTGAGTGTGTGGGCTCTTCTGAGTCTTGCAGTTACATAGGGATTCAGTTGTCTGAAAAAACGCGTTTATTTCGGGCTGAAAAACACGTTTTCAAAAGTGTGCTGTTTCTGCCCCATAACTTACATGGGGTTGACCAAACTTGCAGAAACATGTTTATTTCTGCTGAAAATCATGTTTTGACACTTTCTGCACACTGGGGTTAAGAGCTGAGTGTGTGGGCTCTTCTGAGTCTTGCAGTTACATAGGGATTCAGTTGTCTGAAAAAACGCGTTTATTTCGGGCTGAAAAACACGTTTTCAAAAGTGTGCTGTTACTGCCCCATAACTTACATGGGGGTGACCAAACTTGCAGAAACATGTTTATTTCTGCTGAAAATCATGTTTTGACACTTTCTGCACACTGGGGTTAAGAGCTGAGTGTGTGGGCTCTTTTGAGCCTTGCAGTTACAAAGGGATTCAGTTGTCTGAAAAAACGCGTTTATTTCGGGCTGAAAAACACGTTTTCAAAAGTGTGCTGTTACTGCCCCATAACTTACATGGGGGTGACCAAACTTGCAGAAACATGTTTATTTCTGCTGAAAAACACGTTTTGACACTTTCTGCACACTGGGGTTAAGAGCTGAGTGTGTGGGCTCTTCTGAGTCTTGCAGTTACATAGGGATTCAGTTGTCTGAAAAAACGCATTTATTTCGGGCTGAAAAACACGTTTTCAAAAGTGTGCTGTTACTGCCCCATAACTTACATGGGGTTGACCAAACTTGCAGAAACATGTTTATTTCTGCTGAAAATCACGTTTTGACACTTTCTGCACACTGGGGTTAAGAGCTGAGTGTGTGGGCTCTACTGAGTCTTGCAGTTACATAGGGATTCAGTTGTCTGAAAAAACGCGTTTATTTCGGGCTGAAAAACACGTTTTCAAAAGTGTGCTGTTACTGCCCCATAACTTACATGGGGGTGACCAAACTTGCAGAAACATGTTTATTTCTGCTGAAAATCACGTTTTGACACTTTCTGCACACTGGGGTTAAGAGCTGAGTGTGTGGGCTCTTTTGAGCCTTGCAGTTACATAGGGATTCAGTTGTCTGAAAAAACGCGTTTATTTCGGGCTGAAAAACACGTTTTCAAAAGTGTTCTGTTACTGCCCCATAACTTACATGGGGGTGACCAAACTTGCAGAAACATGTTTATTTCTGCTGAAAAACACGTTTTGACACTTTCTGCACACTGGGGTTAAGAGCTGAGTGTGTGGGCTCTTCTGAGTCTTGCAGTTACATAGGGATTCAGTTGTCTGAAAAAACGCATTTATTTCGGGCTGAAAAACACGTTTTCAAAAGTGTGCTGTTACTGCCCCATAACTTACATGGGGTTGACCAAACTTGCAGAAACATGTTTATTTCTGCTGAAAATCACGTTTTGACACTTTCTGCACACTGGGGTTAAGAGCTGAGTGTGTGGGCTCTACTGAGTCTTGCAGTTACATAGGGATTCAGTTGTCTGAAAAAACGCGTTTATTTCGGGCTGAAAAACACGTTTTCAAAAGTGTGCTGTTACTGCCCCATAACTTACATGGGGGTGACCAAACTTGCAGAAACATGTTTATTTCTGCTGAAAATCACGTTTTGACACTTTCTGCACACTGGGGTTAAGAGCTGAGTGTGTGGGCTCTTTTGAGCCTTGCAGTTACATAGGGATTCAGTTGTCTGAAAAAACGCGTTTATTTCGGGCTGAAAAACACGTTTTCAAAAGTGTTCTGTTACTGCCCCATAACTTACATGGGGGTGACCAAACTTGCAGAAACATGTTTGTTTCTGCTGAAAAACACGTTTTGACACTTTCTGCACACTGGGGTTAAGAGCTGAGTGTGTGGGCTCTACTGAGTCTTGCAGTTACATAGGGATTCAGTTGTCTGAAAAAACGCGTTTATTTCGGGCTGAAAAACACGTTTTCAAAAGTGTTCTGTTACTGCCCCATAACTTACATGGGGTTGACCAAACTTGCAGAAACATGTTTATTTCTGCTGAAAATCACGTTTTGACACTTTCTGCACACTGGGGTTAAGAGCTGAGTGTGTGGGCTCTTCTGAGTCTTGCAGTTACATAGGGATTCAGTTGTCTGAAAAAACGCGTTTATTTCGGGCTGAAAAACACGTTTTCAAAAGTGTGCTGTTACTGCCCCATAACTTACATGGGGGTGACCAAACTTGCAGAAACATGTTTATTTCTGCTGAAAATCATGTTTTGACACTTTCTGCACACTGGGGTTAAGAGCTGAGTGTGTGGGCTCTTCTGAGTCTTGCAGTTACATAGGGATTCAGTTGTCTGAAAAAACGCGTTTATTTCGGGCTGAAAAACACGTTTTCAAAAGTGTGCTGTTACTGCCCCATAACTTACATGGGGGTGACCAAACTTGCAGAAACATGTTTATTTCTGCTGAAAATCATGTTTTGACACTTTCTGCACACTGGGGTTAAGAGCTGAGTGTGTGGGCTCTTTTGAGCCTTGCAGTTACAAAGGGATTCAGTTGCCTGAAAAAACGCGTTTATTTCGGGCTGAAAAACACGTTTTCAAAAGTGTGCTGTTACTGCCCCATAACTTACATGGGGGTGACCAAACTTGCAGAAACATGTTTATTTCTGCTGAAAAACACGTTTTGACACTTTCTGCACACTGGGGTTAAGAGCTGAGTGTGTGGGTTCTTCTGAGTCTTGCAGTTACATAGGGATTCAGTTGTCTGAAAAAACGCGTTTATTTCGGGCTGAAAAACACGTTTTCAAAAGTGTGCTGTTACTGCCCCATAACTTACATGGGGGTGACCAAACTTGCAGAAACATGTTTATTTCTGCTGAAAATCATGTTTTGACACTTTCTGCACACTGGGGTTAAGAGCTGAGTGTGTGGGCTCTTTTGAGCCTTGCAGTTACAAAGGGATTCAGTTGTCTGAAAAAACGCGTTTATTTCGGGCTGAAAAACACGTTTTCAAAAGTGTGCTGTTACTGCCCCATAACTTACATGGGGGTGACCAAACTTGCAGAAACATGTTTATTTCTGCTGAAAAACACGTTTTGACACTTTCTGCACACTGGGGTTAAGAGCTGAGTGTGTGGGCTCTTCTGAGTCTTGCAGTTACATAGGGATTCAGTTGTCTGAAAAAACGCGTTTATTTCGGGCTGAAAAACACGTTTTCAAAAGTGTGCTGTTACTGCCCCATAACTTACATGGGGGTGACCAAACTTGCAGAAACATGTTTATTTCTGCTGAAAAACACGTTTTGACACTTTCTGCACACTGGGGTTAAGAGCTGAGTGTGTGGGCTCTTCTGAGTCTTGCAGTTACATAGGGATTCAGTTGTCTGAAAAAACGCATTTATTTCGGGCAGAAAAACACGTTTTCAAAAGTGTGCTGTTACTGCCCCATAACTTACATGGGGGTGACCAAACTTGCAGAAACATGTTTATTTCTGCTGAAAATCACGTTTTGACACTTTCTGCACACTGGGGTTAAGAGCTGAGTGTGTGGGCTCTACTGAGTCTTGCAGTTACATAGGGATTCAGTTGTCTGAAAAAACGCGTTTATTTCGGGCTGAAAAACACGTTTTCAAAAGTGTGCTGTTACTTCCCCATAACTTACATGGGGGTGACCAAACTTGCAGAAACATGTTTATTTCTGCTGAAAAACACGTTTTGACACTTTCTGCACACTGGGGTTAAGAGCTGAGTGTGTGGGCTCTTTTGAGCCTTGCAGTTACATAGGGATTCAGTTGTCTGAAAAAACGCGTTTATTTCGGGCTGAAAAACACGTTTTCAAAAGTGTGCTGTTACTGCACCATAACTTACATGGGGGTGACCAAACTTGCAGAAACATGTTTATTTCTGCTGAAAAACACGTTTTGACACTTTCTGCACACTGGGGTTAAGAGCTGAGTGTGTGGGCTCTTTTGAGCCTTGCAGTTACATAGGGATTCAGTTGTCTGAAAAAACGTGTTTATTTCGGGCTGAAAAACACGTTTTCAAAAGTGTGCTGTTACTGCCCCATAACTTACATGGGGGTGACCAAACTTGCAGAAACATGTTTATTTCTGCTGAAAAACACGTTTTGACACTTTCTGCACACTGGAGTTAAGAGCTGAGTGTGTAGGCTCTTCTGAGTCTTGCAGTTACATAGGGATTCAGTTGTCTGAAAAAACGCGTTTATTTCGGGCTGAAAAACACGTTTTCAAAAGTGTGCTGTTACTGCCCCATAACTTACATGGGGGTGACCAAACTTGCAGAAACATGTTTATTTCTGCTGAAAATCATGTTTTGACACTTTCTGCACACTGGGGTTAAGAGCTGAGTGTGTGGGCTCTTCTGAGTCTTGCAGTTACATAGGGATTCAGTTGTCTGAAAAAACGCGTTTATTTCGGGCTGAAAAACACGTTTTCAAAAGTGTGCTGTTACTGCCCCATAACTTACATGGGGGTGACCAAACTTGCAGAAACATGTTTATTTCTGCTGAAAATCATGTTTTGACACTTTCTGCACACTGGGGTTAAGAGCTGAGTGTGTGGGCTCTTCTGAGTCTTGCAGTTACATAGGGATTCAGTTGTCTGAAAAAACGCGTTTATTTCGGGCTGAAAAACACGTTTTCAAAAGTGTGCTGTTACTGCCCCATAACTTACATGGGGGTGACCAAACTTGCAGAAACATGTTTATTTCTGCTGAAAATCATGTTTTGACACTTTCTGCACACTGGGGTTAAGAGCTGAGTGTGTGGGCTCTTCTGAGTCTTGCAGTTACATAGGGATTCAGTTGTCTGAAAAAACGCGTTTATTTCGGGCTGAAAAACACGTTTTCAAAAGTGTGCTGTTACTGCCCCATAACTTACATGGGGGTGACCAAACTTGCAGAAACATGTTTATTTCTGCTGAAAATCATGTTTTGACACTTTCTGCACACTGGGGTTAAGAGCTGAGTGTGTGGGCTCTTCTGAGTCTTGCAGTTACATAGGGATTCAGTTGTCTGAAAAAACGCGTTTATTTCGGGCTGAAAAACACGTTTTCAAAAGTGTGCTGTTACTGCCCCATAACTTACATGGGGGTGACCAAACTTGCAGAAACATGTTTATTTCTGCTGAAAAACACGTTTTGACACTTTCTGCACACTGGGGTTAAGAGCTGAGTGTGTGGGCTCTTCTGAGTCTTGCAGTTACATAGGGATTCAGTTGTCTGAAAAAACGCATTTATTTCGGGCAGAAAAACACGTTTTCAAAAGTGTGCTGTTACTGCCCCATAACTTACATGGGGTTGACCAAACTTGCAGAAACATGTTTATTTCTGCTGAAAATCACGTTTTGACACTTTCTGCACACTGGGGTTAAGAGCTGAGTGTGTGGGCTCTTTTGAGCCTTGCAGTTACATAGGGATTCAGTTGTCTGAAAAAACGCGTTTATTTCGGGCTGAAAAACACGTTTCAAAAGTGTTCTGTTACTGCCCCATAACTTACATGGGGGTGACCAAACTTGCAGAAACATGTTTATTTCTGCTGAAAAACACGTTTTGACACTTTCTGCACACTGGGGTTAAGAGCTGAGTGTGTGGGCTCTTTTGAGCCTTGCAGTTACAAAGGGATTCAGTTGTCTGAAAAAACGCGTTTATTTCGGGCTGAAAAACACGTTTTCAAAAGTGTGCTGTTACTGCCCCATAACTTACATGGGGGTGACCAAACTTGCAGAAACATGTTTATTTCTGCTGAAAAACACGTTTTGACACTTTCTGCACACTGGGGTTAAGAGCTGAGTGTGTGGGCTCTTCTGAGTCTTGCAGTTACATAGGGATTCAGTTGTCTGAAAAAACGCATTTATTTCGGGCTGAAAAACACGTTTTCAAAAGTGTGCTGTTACTGCCCCATAACTTACATGGGGGTGACCAAACTTGCAGAAACATGTTTATTTCTGCTGAAAAACACGTTTTGACACTTTCTGCACACTGGGGTTAAGAGCTGAGTGTGTGGGCTCTTTTGAGCCTTGCAGTTACATAGGGATTCAGTTGTCTGAAAAAACGCGTTTATTTCGGGCTGAAAAACACGTTTTCAAAAGTGTTCTGTTACTGCCCCATAACTTACATGGGGGTGACCAAACTTGCAGAAACATGTTTATTTCTGCTGAAAAACACGTTTTGACACTTTCTGCACACTGGGGTTAAGAGCTGAGTGTGTGGGCTCTTCTGAGTCTTGCAGTTACATAGGGATTCAGTTGTCTGAAAAAACGCATTTATTTCGGGCAGAAAAACACGTTTTCAAAAGTGTGCTGTTACTGCCCCATAACTTACATGGGGTTGACCAAACTTGCAGAAACATGTTTATTTCTGCTGAAAATCACGTTTTGACACTTTCTGCACACTGGGGTTAAGAGCTGAGTGTGTGGGCTCTTTTGAGCCTTGCAGTTACATAGGGATTCAGTTGTCTGAAAAAACGCGTTTATTTCGGGCTGAAAAACACGTTTCAAAAGTGTTCTGTTACTGCCCCATAACTTACATGGGGGTGACCAAACTTGCAGAAACATGTTTATTTCTGCTGAAAAACACGTTTTGACACTTTCTGCACACTGGGGTTAAGAGCTGAGTGTGTGGGCTCTTCTGAGTCTTGCAGTTACATAGGGATTCAGTTGTCTGAAAAAACGCGTTTATTTCGGGCTGGAAAACACGTTTTCAAAAGTGTGCTGTTACTGCCCCATAACTTACATGGGGTTGACCAAACTTGCAGAAACATGTTTATTTCTGCTGAAAAACACGTTTTGACACTTTCTGCACACTGGGGTTAAGAGCTGAGTGTGTGGGCTCTTCTGAGTCTTGCAGTTACATAGGGATTCAGTTGTCTGAAAAAACGCATTTATTTCGGGCTGAAAAACACGTTTTCAAAAGTGTGCTGTTACTGCCCCATAACTTACATGGGGGTGACCAAACTTGCAGAAACATGTTTATTTCTGCTGAAAATCACGTTTTGACACTTTCTGCACACTGGGGTTAAGAGCTGAGTGTGTGGGCTCTTCTGAGTCTTGCAGTTACATAGGGATTCAGTTGTCTGAAAAAACGCATTTATTTCGGGCTGAAAAACACGTTTTCAAAAGTGTGCTGTTACTGCCCCATAACTTACATGGGGTTGACCAAACTTGCAGAAACATGTTTATTTCTGCTGAAAATCACGTTTTGACACTTTCTGCACACTGGGGTTAAGAGCTGAGTGTGTGGGCTCTTTTGAGCCTTGCAGTTACATAGGGATTCAGTTGTCTGAAAAAACGCGTTTATTTCGGGCTGAAAAACACGTTTTCAAAAGTGTTCTGTTACTGCCCCATAACTTACATGGGGGTGACCAAACTTGCAGAAACATGTTTATTTCTGCTGAAAAACACGTTTTGACACTTTCTGCACACTGGGGTTAAGAGCTGAGTGTGTGGGCTCTTCTGAGTCTTGCAGTTACATAGGGATTCAGTTGTCTGAAAAAACGCGTTTATTTCGGGCTGAAAAACACGTTTTCAAAAGTGTGCTGTTACTGCCCCATAACTTACATGGGGTTGACCAAACTTGCAGAAACATGTTTATTTCTGCTGAAAATCACGTTTTGACACTTTCTGCACACTGGGGTTAAGAGCTGAGTGTGTGGGCTCTACTGAGTCTTGCAGTTACATAGGGATTCAGTTGTCTGAAAAAACGCGTTTATTTCGGGCTGAAAAACACGTTTTCAAAAGTGTTCTGTTACTGCCCCATAACTTACATGGGGGTGACCAAACTTGCAGAAACATGTTTATTTCTGCTGAAAAACACGTTTTGACACTTTCTGCACACTGGGGTTAAGAGCTGAGTGTGTGGGCTCTTCTGAGTCTTGCAGTTACATAGGGATTCAGTTGTCTGAAAAAACGCGTTTATTTCGGGCTGAAAAACACGTTTTCAAAAGTGTGCTGTTACTGCCCCATAACTTACATGGGGGTGACCAAACTTGCAGAAACATGTTTATTTCTGCTGAAAAACACGTTTTGACACTTTCTGCACACTGGGGTTAAGAGCTGAGTGTGTGGGCTCTTCTGAGTCTTGCAGTTACATAGGGATTCAGTTGTCTGAAAAAACGCATTTATTTCGGGCAGAAAAACACGTTTTCAAAAGTGTGCTGTTACTGCCCCATAACTTACATGGGGTTGACCAAACTTGCAGAAACATGTTTATTTCTGCTGAAAATCACGTTTTGACACTTTCTGCACACTGGGGTTAAGAGCTGAGTGTGTGGGCTCTTTTGAGCCTTGCAGTTACATAGGGATTCAGTTGTCTGAAAAAACGCGTTTATTTCGGGCTGAAAAACACGTTTCAAAAGTGTTCTGTTACTGCCCCATAACTTACATGGGGGTGACCAAACTTGCAGAAACATGTTTATTTCTGCTGAAAAACACGTTTTGACACTTTCTGCACACTGGGGTTAAGAGCTGAGTGTGTGGGCTCTTCTGAGTCTTGCAGTTACATAGGGATTCAGTTGTCTGAAAAAACGCGTTTATTTCGGGCTGGAAAACACGTTTTCAAAAGTGTGCTGTTACTGCCCCATAACTTACATGGGGTTGACCAAACTTGCAGAAACATGTTTATTTCTGCTGAAAAACACGTTTTGACACTTTCTGCACACTGGGGTTAAGAGCTGAGTGTGTGGGCTCTTCTGAGTCTTGCAGTTACATAGGGATTCAGTTGTCTGAAAAAACGCATTTATTTCGGGCTGAAAAACACGTTTTCAAAAGTGTGCTGTTACTGCCCCATAACTTACATGGGGGTGACCAAACTTGCAGAAACATGTTTATTTCTGCTGAAAAACACGTTTTGACACTTTCTGCACACTGGGGTTAAGAGCTGAGTGTGTGGGCTCTTCTGAGTCTTGCAGTTACATAGGGATTCAGTTGTCTGAAAAAACGCATTTATTTCGGGCTGAAAAACACGTTTTCAAAAGTGTGCTGTTACTGCCCCATAACTTACATGGGGTTGACCAAACTTGCAGAAACATGTTTATTTCTGCTGAAAATCACGTTTTGACACTTTCTGCACACTGGGGTTAAGAGCTGAGTGTGTGGGCTCTTTTGAGCCTTGCAGTTACATAGGGATTCAGTTGTCTGAAAAAACGCGTTTATTTCGGGCTGAAAAACACGTTTTCAAAAGTGTTCTGTTACTGCCCCATAACTTACATGGGGGTGACCAAACTTGCAGAAACATGTTTATTTCTGCTGAAAAACACGTTTTGACACTTTCTGCACACTGGGGTTAAGAGCTGAGTGTGTGGGCTCTTCTGAGTCTTGCAGTTACATAGGGATTCAGTTGTCTGAAAAAACGCATTTATTTCGGGCAGAAAAACACGTTTTCAAAAGTGTGCTGTTACTGCCCCATAACTTACATGGGGTTGACCAAACTTGCAGAAACATGTTTATTTCTGCTGAAAATCACGTTTTGACACTTTCTGCACACTGGGGTTAAGAGCTGAGTGTGTGGGCTCTACTGAGTCTTGCAGTTACATAGGGATTCAGTTGTCTGAAAAAACGCGTTTATTTCGGGCTGAAAAACACGTTTTCAAAAGTGTTCTGTTACTGCCCCATAACTTACATGGGGGTGACCAAACTTGCAGAAACATGTTTATTTCTGCTGAAAAACACGTTTTGACACTTTCTGCACACTGGGGTTAAGAGCTGAGTGTGTGGGCTCTTCTGAGTCTTGCAGTTACATAGGGATTCAGTTGTCTGAAAAAACGCGTTTATTTCGGGCTGAAAAACACGTTTTCAAAAGTGTGCTGTTACTGCCCCATAACTTACATGGGGTTGACCAAACTTGCAGAAACATGTTTATTTCTGCTGAAAATCACGTTTTGACACTTTCTGCACACTGGGGTTAAGAGCTGAGTGTGTGGGCTCTACTGAGTCTTGCAGTTACATAGGGATTCAGTTGTCTGAAAAAACGCGTTTATTTCGGGCTGAAAAACACGTTTTCAAAAGTGTTCTGTTACTGCCCCATAACTTACATGGGGGTGACCAAACTTGCAGAAACATGTTTATTTCTGCTGAAAAACACGTTTTGACACTTTCTGCACACTGGGGTTAAGAGCTGAGTGTGTGGGCTCTTCTGAGTCTTGCAGTTACATAGGGATTCAGTTGTCTGAAAAAACGCGTTTATTTCGGGCTGAAAAACACGTTTTCAAAAGTGTGCTGTTACTGCCCCATAACTTACATGGGGTTGACCAAACTTGCAGAAACATGTTTATTTCTGCTGAAAATCACGTTTTGACACTTTCTGCACACTGGGGTTAAGAGCTGAGTGTGTGGGCTCTACTGAGTCTTGCAGTTACATAGGGATTCAGTTGTCTGAAAAAACGCGTTTATTTCGGGCTGAAAAACACGTTTTCAAAAGTGTGCTGTTACTGCCCCATAACTTACATGGGGGTGACCAAACTTGCAGAAACATGTTTATTTCTGCTGAAAATCACGTTTTGACACTTTCTGCACACTGGGGTTAAGAGCTGAGTGTGTGGGCTCTTTTGAGCCTTGCAGTTACATAGGGATTCAGTTGTCTGAAAAAACGCGTTTATTTCGGGCTGAAAAACACGTTTTCAAAAGTGTTCTGTTACTGCCCCATAACTTACATGGGGGTGACCAAACTTGCAGAAACATGTTTGTTTCTGCTGAAAAACACGTTTTGACACTTTCTGCACACTGGGGTTAAGAGCTGAGTGTGTGGGCTCTACTGAGTCTTGCAGTTACATAGGGATTCAGTTGTCTGAAAAAACGCGTTTATTTCGGGCTGAAAAACACGTTTTCAAAAGTGTTCTGTTACTGCCCCATAACTTACATGGGGTTGACCAAACTTGCAGAAACATGTTTATTTCTGCTGAAAATCACGTTTTGACACTTTCTGCACACTGGGGTTAAGAGCTGAGTGTGTGGGCTCTACTGAGTCTTGCAGTTACATAGGGATTCAGTTGTCTGAAAAAACGCGTTTATTTCGGGCTGAAAAACACGTTTTCAAAAGTGTGCTGTTACTGCCCCATAACTTACATGGGGGTGACCAAACTTGCAGAAACATGTTTATTTCTGCTGAAAAACACGTTTTGACACTTTCTGCACACTGGGGTTAAGAGCTGAGTGTGTGGGCTCTTCTGAGTCTTGCAGTTACATAGGGATTCAGTTGTCTGAAAAAACGCATTTATTTCGGGCTGAAAAACACGTTTTCAAAAGTGTGCTGTTACTGCCCCATAACTTACATGGGGTTGACCAAACTTGCAGAAACATGTTTATTTCTGCTGAAAATCATGTTTTGACACTTTCTGCACACTGTGGTTAAGAGCTGAGTGTGTGGGCTCTTCTGAGTCTTGCAGTTACATAGGGATTCAGTTGTCTGAAAAAACGCGTTTATTTCGGGCTGAAAAACACGTTTTCAAAAGTGTGCTGTTACTGCCCCATAACTTACATGGGGGTGACCAAACTTGCAGAAACATGTTTATTTCTGCTGAAAATCATGTTTTGACACTTTCTGCACACTGGGGTTAAGAGCTGAGTGTGTGGGCTCTTTTGAGCCTTGCAGTTACAAAGGGATTCAGTTGTCTGAAAAAACGCGTTTATTTCGGGCTGAAAAACACGTTTTCAAAAGTGTGCTGTTACTGCCCCATAACTTACATGGGGGTGACCAAACTTGCAGAAACATGTTTATTTCTGCTGAAAAACACGTTTTGACACTTTCTGCACACTGGGGTTAAGAGCTGAGTGTGTGGGCTCTTCTGAGTCTTGCAGTTACATAGGGATTCAGTTGTCTGAAAAAACGCATTTATTTCGGGCAGAAAAACACGTTTTCAAAAGTGTGCTGTTACTGCCCCATAACTTACATGGGGTTGACCAAACTTGCAGAAACATGTTTATTTCTGCTGAAAATCACGTTTTGACACTTTCTGCACACTGGGGTTAAGAGCTGAGTGTGTGGGCTCTTTTGAGCCTTGCAGTTACATAGGGATTCAGTTGTCTGAAAAAACGCGTTTATTTCGGGCTGAAAAACACGTTTCAAAAGTGTTCTGTTACTGCCCCATAACTTACATGGGGGTGACCAAACTTGCAGAAACATGTTTATTTCTGCTGAAAAACACGTTTTGACACTTTCTGCACACTGGGGTTAAGAGCTGAGTGTGTGGGCTCTTCTGAGTCTTGCAGTTACATAGGGATTCAGTTGTCTGAAAAAACGCGTTTATTTCGGGCTGGAAAACACGTTTTCAAAAGTGTGCTGTTACTGCCCCATAACTTACATGGGGTTGACCAAACTTGCAGAAACATGTTTATTTCTGCTGAAAAACACGTTTTGACACTTTCTGCACACTGGGGTTAAGAGCTGAGTGTGTGGGCTCTTCTGAGTCTTGCAGTTACATAGGGATTCAGTTGTCTGAAAAAACGCATTTATTTCGGGCTGAAAAACACGTTTTCAAAAGTGTGCTGTTACTGCCCCATAACTTACATGGGGGTGACCAAACTTGCAGAAACATGTTTATTTCTGCTGAAAAACACGTTTTGACACTTTCTGCACACTGGGGTTAAGAGCTGAGTGTGTGGGCTCTTCTGAGTCTTGCAGTTACATAGGGATTCAGTTGTCTGAAAAAACGCATTTATTTCGGGCTGAAAAACACGTTTTCAAAAGTGTGCTGTTACTGCCCCATAACTTACATGGGGTTGACCAAACTTGCAGAAACATGTTTATTTCTGCTGAAAATCACGTTTTGACACTTTCTGCACACTGGGGTTAAGAGCTGAGTGTGTGGGCTCTTTTGAGCCTTGCAGTTACATAGGGATTCAGTTGTCTGAAAAAACGCGTTTATTTCGGGCTGAAAAACACGTTTTCAAAAGTGTTCTGTTACTGCCCCATAACTTACATGGGGGTGACCAAACTTGCAGAAACATGTTTATTTCTGCTGAAAAACACGTTTTGACACTTTCTGCACACTGGGGTTAAGAGCTGAGTGTGTGGGCTCTTCTGAGTCTTGCAGTTACATAGGGATTCAGTTGTCTGAAAAAACGCGTTTATTTCGGGCTGAAAAACACGTTTTCAAAAGTGTGCTGTTACTGCCCCATAACTTACATGGGGTTGACCAAACTTGCAGAAACATGTTTATTTCTGCTGAAAATCACGTTTTGACACTTTCTGCACACTGGGGTTAAGAGCTGAGTGTGTGGGCTCTACTGAGTCTTGCAGTTACATAGGGATTCAGTTGTCTGAAAAAACGCGTTTATTTCGGGCTGAAAAACACGTTTTCAAAAGTGTTCTGTTACTGCCCCATAACTTACATGGGGGTGACCAAACTTGCAGAAACATGTTTATTTCTGCTGAAAAACACGTTTTGACACTTTCTGCACACTGGGGTTAAGAGCTGAGTGTGTTGGCTCTTCTGAGTCTTGCAGTTACATAGGGATTCAGTTGTCTGAAAAAACGCGTTTATTTCGGGCTGAAAAACACGTTTTCAAAAGTGTGCTGTTACTGCCCCATAACTTACATGGGGGTGACCAAACTTGCAGAAACATGTTTATTTCTGCTGAAAATCATGTTTTGACACTTTCTGCACACTGGGGTTAAGAGCTGAGTGTGTGGGCTCTTTTGAGCCTTGCAGTTACAAAGGGATTCAGTTGTCTGAAAAAACGCGTTTATTTCGGGCTGAAAAACACGTTTTCAAAAGTGTGCTGTTACTGCCCCATAACTTACATGGGGGTGACCAAACTTGCAGAAACATGCTTATTTCTGCTGAAAAACACGTTTTGACACTTTCTGCACACTGGGGTTAAGAGCTGAGTGTGTGGGCTCTTCTGAGTCTTGCAGTTACATAGGGATTCAGTTGTCTGAAAAAACGCATTTATTTCGGGCAGAAAAACACGTTTTCAAAAGTGTGCTGTTACTGCCCCATAACTTACATGGGGTTGACCAAACTTGCAGAAACATGTTTATTTCTGCTGAAAATCACGTTTTGACACTTTCTGCACACTGGGGTTAAGAGCTGAGTGTGTGGGCTCTTTTGAGCCTTGCAGTTACATAGGGATTCAGTTGTCTGAAAAAACGCGTTTATTTCGGGCTGAAAAACACGTTTCAAAAGTGTTCTGTTACTGCCCCATAACTTACATGGGGGTGACCAAACTTGCAGAAACATGTTTATTTCTGCTGAAAAACACGTTTTGACACTTTCTGCACACTGGGGTTAAGAGCTGAGTGTGTGGGCTCTTCTGAGTCTTGCAGTTACATAGGGATTCAGTTGTCTGAAAAAACGCGTTTATTTCGGGCTGGAAAACACGTTTTCAAAAGTGTGCTGTTACTGCCCCATAACTTACATGGGGGTGACCAAACTTGCAGAAACATGCTTATTTCTGCTGAAAAACACGTTTTGACACTTTCTGCACACTGGGGTTAAGAGCTGAGTGTGTGGGCTCTTCTGAGTCTTGCAGTTACATAGGGATTCAGTTGTCTGAAAAAACGCATTTATTTCGGGCTGAAAAACACGTTTTCAAAAGTGTGCTGTTACTGCCCCATAACTTACATGGGGGTGACCAAACTTGCAGAAACATGTTTATTTCTGCTGAAAAACACGTTTTGACACTTTCTGCACACTGGGGTTAAGAGCTGAGTGTGTGGGCTCTTCTGAGTCTTGCAGTTACATAGGGATTCAGTTGTCTGAAAAAACGCATTTATTTCGGGCTGAAAAACACGTTTTCAAAAGTGTGCTGTTACTGCCCCATAACTTACATGGGGTTGACCAAACTTGCAGAAACATGTTTATTTCTGCTGAAAATCACGTTTTGACACTTTCTGCACACTGGGGTTAAGAGCTGAGTGTGTGGGCTCTTTTGAGCCTTGCAGTTACATAGGGATTCAGTTGTCTGAAAAAACGCGTTTATTTCGGGCTGAAAAACACGTTTTCAAAAGTGTTCTGTTACTGCCCCATAACTTACATGGGGGTGACCAAACTTGCAGAAACATGTTTATTTCTGCTGAAAAACACGTTTTGACACTTTCTGCACACTGGGGTTAAGAGCTGAGTGTGTGGGCTCTTCTGAGTCTTGCAGTTACATAGGGATTCAGTTGTCTGAAAAAACGCGTTTATTTCGGGCTGAAAAACACGTTTTCAAAAGTGTGCTGTTACTGCCCCATAACTTACATGGGGTTGACCAAACTTGCAGAAACATGTTTATTTCTGCTGAAAATCACGTTTTGACACTTTCTGCACACTGGGGTTAAGAGCTGAGTGTGTGGGCTCTACTGAGTCTTGCAGTTACATAGGGATTCAGTTGTCTGAAAAAACGCGTTTATTTCGGGCTGAAAAACACGTTTTCAAAAGTGTTCTGTTACTGCCCCATAACTTACATGGGGGTGACCAAACTTGCAGAAACATGTTTATTTCTGCTGAAAAACACGTTTTGACACTTTCTGCACACTGGGGTTAAGAGCTGAGTGTGTGGGCTCTTCTGAGTCTTGCAGTTACATAGGGATTCAGTTGTCTGAAAAAACGCGTTTATTTCGGGCTGAAAAACACGTTTTCAAAAGTGTGCTGTTACTGCCCCATAACTTACATGGGGTTGACCAAACTTGCAGAAACATGTTTATTTCTGCTGAAAATCACGTTTTGACACTTTCTGCACACTGGGGTTAAGAGCTGAGTGTGTGGGCTCTACTGAGTCTTGCAGTTACATAGGGATTCAGTTGTCTGAAAAAACGCGTTTATTTCGGGCTGAAAAACACGTTTTCAAAAGTGTGCTGTTACTGCCCCATAACTTACATGGGGGTGACCAAACTTGCAGAAACATGTTTATTTCTGCTGAAAATCACGTTTTGACACTTTCTGCACACTGGGGTTAAGAGCTGAGTGTGTGGGCTCTTTTGAGCCTTGCAGTTACATAGGGATTCAGTTGTCTGAAAAAACGCGTTTATTTCGGGCTGAAAAACACGTTTTCAAAAGTGTTCTGTTACTGCCCCATAACTTACATGGGGGTGACCAAACTTGCAGAAACATGTTTGTTTCTGCTGAAAATCACGTTTTGACACTTTCTGCACACTGGGGTTAAGAGCTGAGTGTGTGGGCTCTACTGAGTCTTGCAGTTACATAGGGATTCAGTTGTCTGAAAAAACGCGTTTATTTCGGGCTGAAAAACACGTTTTCAAAAGTGTTCTGTTACTGCCCCATAACTTACATGGGGTTGACCAAACTTGCAGAAACATGTTTATTTCTGCTGAAAATCACGTTTTGACACTTTCTGCACACTGGGGTTAAGAGCTGAGTGTGTGGGCTCTACTGAGTCTTGCAGTTACATAGGGATTCAGTTTTCTGAAAAAACGCGTTTATTTCGGGCTGAAAAACACGTTTTCAAAAGTGTGCTGTTACTGCCCCATAACTTACATGGGGGTGACCAAACTTGCAGAAACATGTTTATTTCTGCTGAAAAACACGTTTTGACACTTTCTGCACACTGGGGTTAAGAGCTGAGTGTGTGGGCTCTTCTGAGTCTTGCAGTTACATAGGGATTCAGTTGTCTGAAAAAACGCATTTATTTCGGGCTGAAAAACACGTTTTCAAAAGTGTGCTGTTACTGCCCCATAACTTACATGGGGTTGACCAAACTTGCAGAAACATGTTTATTTCTGCTGAAAATCATGTTTTGACACTTTCTGCACACTGTGGTTAAGAGCTGAGTGTGTGGGCTCTTCTGAGTCTTGCAGTTACATAGGGATTCAGTTGTCTGAAAAAACGCGTTTATTTCGGGCTGAAAAACACGTTTTCAAAAGTGTGCTGTTACTGCCCCATAACTTACATGGGGGTGACCAAACTTGCAGAAACATGTTTATTTCTGCTGAAAATCATGTTTTGACACTTTCTGCACACTGGGGTTAAGAGCTGAGTGTGTGGGCTCTTTTGAGCCTTGCAGTTACAAAGGGATTCAGTTGTCTGAAAAAACGCGTTTATTTCGGGCTGAAAAACACGTTTTCAAAAGTGTGCTGTTACTGCCCCATAACTTACATGGGGGTGACCAAACTTGCAGAAACATGTTTATTTCTGCTGAAAAACACGTTTTGACACTTTCTGCACACTGGGGTTAAGAGCTGAGTGTGTGGGCTCTTCTGAGTCTTGCAGTTACATAGGGATTCAGTTGTCTGAAAAAACGCATTTATTTCGGGCAGAAAAACACGTTTTCAAAAGTGTGCTGTTACTGCCCCATAACTTACATGGGGTTGACCAAACTTGCAGAAACATGTTTATTTCTGCTGAAAATCACGTTTTGACACTTTCTGCACACTGGGGTTAAGAGCTGAGTGTGTGGGCTCTTTTGAGCCTTGCAGTTACATAGGGATTCAGTTGTCTGAAAAAACGCGTTTATTTCGGGCTGAAAAACACGTTTCAAAAGTGTTCTGTTACTGCCCCATAACTTACATGGGGGTGACCAAACTTGCAGAAACATGTTTATTTCTGCTGAAAAACACGTTTTGACACTTTCTGCACACTGGGGTTAAGAGCTGAGTGTGTGGGCTCTTCTGAGTCTTGCAGTTACATAGGGATTCAGTTGTCTGAAAAAACGCGTTTATTTCGGGCTGGAAAACACGTTTTCAAAAGTGTGCTGTTACTGCCCCATAACTTACATGGGGTTGACCAAACTTGCAGAAACATGTTTATTTCTGCTGAAAAACACGTTTTGACACTTTCTGCACACTGGGGTTAAGAGCTGAGTGTGTGGGCTCTTCTGAGTCTTGCAGTTACATAGGGATTCAGTTGTCTGAAAAAACGCATTTATTTCGGGCTGAAAAACACGTTTTCAAAAGTGTGCTGTTACTGCCCCATAACTTACATGGGGGTGACCAAACTTGCAGAAACATGTTTATTTCTGCTGAAAAACACGTTTTGACACTTTCTGCACACTGGGGTTAAGAGCTGAGTGTGTGGGCTCTTCTGAGTCTTGCAGTTACATAGGGATTCAGTTGTCTGAAAAAACGCATTTATTTCGGGCTGAAAAACACGTTTTCAAAAGTGTGCTGTTACTGCCCCATAACTTACATGGGGTTGACCAAACTTGCAGAAACATGTTTATTTCTGCTGAAAATCACGTTTTGACACTTTCTGCACACTGGGGTTAAGAGCTGAGTGTGTGGGCTCTTTTGAGCCTTGCAGTTACATAGGGATTCAGTTGTCTGAAAAAACGCGTTTATTTCGGGCTGAAAAACACGTTTTCAAAAGTGTTCTGTTACTGCCCCATAACTTACATGGGGGTGACCAAACTTGCAGAAACATGTTTATTTCTGCTGAAAAACACGTTTTGACACTTTCTGCACACTGGGGTTAAGAGCTGAGTGTGTGGGCTCTTCTGAGTCTTGCAGTTACATAGGGATTCAGTTGTCTGAAAAAACGCGTTTATTTCGGGCTGAAAAACACGTTTTCAAAAGTGTGCTGTTACTGCCCCATAACTTACATGGGGTTGACCAAACTTGCAGAAACATGTTTATTTCTGCTGAAAATCACGTTTTGACACTTTCTGCACACTGGGGTTAAGAGCTGAGTGTGTGGGCTCTACTGAGTCTTGCAGTTACATAGGGATTCAGTTGTCTGAAAAAACGCGTTTATTTCGGGCTGAAAAACACGTTTTCAAAAGTGTTCTGTTACTGCCCCATAACTTACATGGGGGTGACCAAACTTGCAGAAACATGTTTATTTCTGCTGAAAAACACGTTTTGACACTTTCTGCACACTGGGGTTAAGAGCTGAGTGTGTGGGCTCTTCTGAGTCTTGCAGTTACATAGGGATTCAGTTGTCTGAAAAAACGCGTTTATTTCGGGCTGAAAAACACGTTTTCAAAAGTGTGCTGTTACTGCCCCATAACTTACATGGGGTTGACCAAACTTGCAGAAACATGTTTATTTCTGCTGAAAATCACGTTTTGACACTTTCTGCACACTGGGGTTAAGAGCTGAGTGTGTGGGCTCTACTGAGTCTTGCAGTTACATAGGGATTCAGTTGTCTGAAAAAACGCGTTTATTTCGGGCTGAAAAACACGTTTTCAAAAGTGTTCTGTTACTGCCCCATAACTTACATGGGGGTGACCAAACTTGCAGAAACATGTTTATTTCTGCTGAAAAACACGTTTTGACACTTTCTGCACACTGGGGTTAAGAGCTGAGTGTGTGGGCTCTTCTGAGTCTTGCAGTTACATAGGGATTCAGTTGTCTGAAAAAACGCGTTTATTTCGGGCTGAAAAACACGTTTTCAAAAGTGTGCTGTTACTGCCCCATAACTTACATGGGGTTGACCAAACTTGCAGAAACATGTTTATTTCTGCTGAAAATCACGTTTTGACACTTTCTGCACACTGGGGTTAAGAGCTGAGTGTGTGGGCTCTACTGAGTCTTGCAGTTACATAGGGATTCAGTTGTCTGAAAAAACGCGTTTATTTCGGGCTGAAAAACACGTTTTCAAAAGTGTGCTGTTACTGCCCCATAACTTACATGGGGGTGACCAAACTTGCAGAAACATGTTTATTTCTGCTGAAAATCACGTTTTGACACTTTCTGCACACTGGGGTTAAGAGCTGAGTGTGTGGGCTCTTTTGAGCCTTGCAGTTACATAGGGATTCAGTTGTCTGAAAAAACGCGTTTATTTCGGGCTGAAAAACACGTTTTCAAAAGTGTTCTGTTACTGCCCCATAACTTACATGGGGGTGACCAAACTTGCAGAAACATGTTTGTTTCTGCTGAAAAACACGTTTTGACACTTTCTGCACACTGGGGTTAAGAGCTGAGTGTGTGGGCTCTACTGAGTCTTGCAGTTACATAGGGATTCAGTTGTCTGAAAAAACGCGTTTATTTCGGGCTGAAAAACACGTTTTCAAAAGTGTTCTGTTACTGCCCCATAACTTACATGGGGTTGACCAAACTTGCAGAAACATGTTTATTTCTGCTGAAAATCACGTTTTGACACTTTCTGCACACTGGGGTTAAGAGCTGAGTGTGTGGGCTCTACTGAGTCTTGCAGTTACATAGGGATTCAGTTGTCTGAAAAAACGCGTTTATTTCGGGCTGAAAAACACGTTTTCAAAAGTGTGCTGTTACTGCCCCATAACTTACATGGGGGTGACCAAACTTGCAGAAACATGTTTATTTCTGCTGAAAAACACGTTTTGACACTTTCTGCACACTGGGGTTAAGAGCTGAGTGTGTGGGCTCTTCTGAGTCTTGCAGTTACATAGGGATTCAGTTGTCTGAAAAAACGCATTTATTTCGGGCTGAAAAACACGTTTTCAAAAGTGTGCTGTTACTGCCCCATAACTTACATGGGGTTGACCAAACTTGCAGAAACATGTTTATTTCTGCTGAAAATCATGTTTTGACACTTTCTGCACACTGTGGTTAAGAGCTGAGTGTGTGGGCTCTTCTGAGTCTTGCAGTTACATAGGGATTCAGTTGTCTGAAAAAACGCGTTTATTTCGGGCTGAAAAACACGTTTTCAAAAGTGTGCTGTTACTGCCCCATAACTTACATGGGGGTGACCAAACTTGCAGAAACATGTTTATTTCTGCTGAAAATCATGTTTTGACACTTTCTGCACACTGGGGTTAAGAGCTGAGTGTGTGGGCTCTTTTGAGCCTTGCAGTTACAAAGGGATTCAGTTGTCTGAAAAAACGCGTTTATTTCGGGCTGAAAAACACGTTTTCAAAAGTGTGCTGTTACTGCCCCATAACTTACATGGGGGTGACCAAACTTGCAGAAACATGTTTATTTCTGCTGAAAAACACGTTTTGACACTTTCTGCACACTGGGGTTAAGAGCTGAGTGTGTGGGCTCTTCTGAGTCTTGCAGTTACATAGGGATTCAGTTGTCTGAAAAAACGCATTTATTTCGGGCAGAAAAACACGTTTTCAAAAGTGTGCTGTTACTGCCCCATAACTTACATGGGGTTGACCAAACTTGCAGAAACATGTTTATTTCTGCTGAAAATCACGTTTTGACACTTTCTGCACACTGGGGTTAAGAGCTGAATGTGTGGGCTCTTTTGAGCCTTGCAGTTACATAGGGATTCAGTTGTCTGAAAAAACGCGTTTATTTCGGGCTGAAAAACACGTTTCAAAAGTGTTCTGTTACTGCCCCATAACTTACATGGGGGTGACCAAACTTGCAGAAACATGTTTATTTCTGCTGAAAAACACGTTTTGACACTTTCTGCACACTGGGGTTAAGAGCTGAGTGTGTGGGCTCTTCTGAGTCTTGCAGTTACATAGGGATTCAGTTGTCTGAAAAAACGCGTTTATTTCGGGCTGGAAAACACGTTTTCAAAAGTGTGCTGTTACTGCCCCATAACTTACATGGGGTTGACCAAACTTGCAGAAACATGTTTATTTCTGCTGAAAAACACGTTTTGACACTTTCTGCACACTGGGGTTAAGAGCTGAGTGTGTGGGCTCTTCTGAGTCTTGCAGTTACATAGGGATTCAGTTGTCTGAAAAAACGCATTTATTTCGGGCTGAAAAACACGTTTTCAAAAGTGTGCTGTTACTGCCCCATAACTTACATGGGGGTGACCAAACTTGCAGAAACATGTTTATTTCTGCTGAAAAACACGTTTTGACACTTTCTGCACACTGGGGTTAAGAGCTGAGTGTGTGGGCTCTTCTGAGTCTTGCAGTTACATAGGGATTCAGTTGTCTGAAAAAACGCATTTATTTCGGGCTGAAAAACACGTTTTCAAAAGTGTGCTGTTACTGCCCCATAACTTACATGGGGTTGACCAAACTTGCAGAAACATGTTTATTTCTGCTGAAAATCACGTTTTGACACTTTCTGCACACTGGGGTTAAGAGCTGAGTGTGTGGGCTCTTTTGAGCCTTGCAGTTACATAGGGATTCAGTTGTCTGAAAAAACGCGTTTATTTCGGGCTGAAAAACACGTTTTCAAAAGTGTTCTGTTACTGCCCCATAACTTACATGGGGGTGACCAAACTTGCAGAAACATGTTTATTTCTGCTGAAAAACACGTTTTGACACTTTCTGCACACTGGGGTTAAGAGCTGAGTGTGTGGGCTCTTCTGAGTCTTGCAGTTACATAGGGATTCAGTTGTCTGAAAAAACGCGTTTATTTCGGGCTGAAAAACACGTTTTCAAAAGTGTGCTGTTACTGCCCCATAACTTACATGGGGTTGACCAAACTTGCAGAAACATGTTTATTTCTGCTGAAAATCACGTTTTGACACTTTCTGCACACTGGGGTTAAGAGCTGAGTGTGTGGGCTCTACTGAGTCTTGCAGTTACATAGGGATTCAGTTGTCTGAAAAAACGCGTTTATTTCGGGCTGAAAAACACGTTTTCAAAAGTGTTCTGTTACTGCCCCATAACTTACATGGGGGTGACCAAACTTGCAGAAACATGTTTATTTCTGCTGAAAAACACGTTTTGACACTTTCTGCACACTGGGGTTAAGAGCTGAGTGTGTGGGCTCTTCTGAGTCTTGCAGTTACATAGGGATTCAGTTGTCTGAAAAAACGCGTTTATTTCGGGCTGAAAAACACGTTTTCAAAAGTGTGCTGTTACTGCCCCATAACTTACATGGGGTTGACCAAACTTGCAGAAACATGTTTATTTCTGCTGAAAATCACGTTTTGACACTTTCTGCACACTGGGGTTAAGAGCTGAGTGTGTGGGCTCTACTGAGTCTTGCAGTTACATAGGGATTCAGTTGTCTGAAAAAACGCGTTTATTTCGGGCTGAAAAACACGTTTTCAAAAGTGTTCTGTTACTGCCCCATAACTTACATGGGGGTGACCAAACTTGCAGAAACATGTTTATTTCTGCTGAAAAACACGTTTTGACACTTTCTGCACACTGGGGTTAAGAGCTGAGTGTGTGGGCTCTTCTGAGTCTTGCAGTTACATAGGGATTCAGTTGTCTGAAAAAACGCGTTTATTTCGGGCTGAAAAACACGTTTTCAAAAGTGTGCTGTTACTGCCCCATAACTTACATGGGGTTGACCAAACTTGCAGAAACATGTTTATTTCTGCTGAAAATCACGTTTTGACACTTTCTGCACACTGGGGTTAAGAGCTGAGTGTGTGGGCTCTACTGAGTCTTGCAGTTACATAGGGATTCAGTTGTCTGAAAAAACGCGTTTATTTCGGGCTGAAAAACACGTTTTCAAAAGTGTGCTGTTACTGCCCCATAACTTACATGGGGGTGACCAAACTTGCAGAAACATGTTTATTTCTGCTGAAAATCACGTTTTGACACTTTCTGCACACTGGGGTTAAGAGCTGAGTGTGTGGGCTCTTTTGAGCCTTGCAGTTACATAGGGATTCAGTTGTCTGAAAAAACGCGTTTATTTCGGGCTGAAAAACACGTTTTCAAAAGTGTTCTGTTACTGCCCCATAACTTACATGGGGGTGACCAAACTTGCAGAAACATGTTTGTTTCTGCTGAAAAACACGTTTTGACACTTTCTGCACACTGGGGTTAAGAGCTGAGTGTGTGGGCTCTACTGAGTCTTGCAGTTACATAGGGATTCAGTTGTCTGAAAAAACGCGTTTATTTCGGGCTGAAAAACACGTTTTCAAAAGTGTTCTGTTACTGCCCCATAACTTACATGGGGTTGACCAAACTTGCAGAAACATGTTTATTTCTGCTGAAAATCACGTTTTGACACTTTCTGCACACTGGGGTTAAGAGCTGAGTGTGTGGGCTCTACTGAGTCTTGCAGTTACATAGGGATTCAGTTGTCTGAAAAAACGCGTTTATTTCGGGCTGAAAAACACGTTTTCAAAAGTGTGCTGTTACTGCCCCATAACTTACATGGGGGTGACCAAACTTGCAGAAACATGTTTATTTCTGCTGAAAAACACGTTTTGACACTTTCTGCACACTGGGGTTAAGAGCTGAGTGTGTGGGCTCTTCTGAGTCTTGCAGTTACATAGGGATTCAGTTGTCTGAAAAAACGCATTTATTTCGGGCTGAAAAACACGTTTTCAAAAGTGTGCTGTTACTGCCCCATAACTTACATGGGGTTGACCAAACTTGCAGAAACATGTTTATTTCTGCTGAAAATCATGTTTTGACACTTTCTGCACACTGGGGTTAAGAGCTGAGTGTGTGGGCTCTTCTGAGTCTTGCAGTTACATAGGGATTCAGTTGTCTAAAAAAACGCGTTTATTTCGGGCTGAAAAACACGTTTTCAAAAGTGTGCTGTTACTGCCCCATAACTTACATGGGGGTGACCAAACTTGCAGAAACATGTTTATTTCTGCTGAAAATCATGTTTTGACACTTTCTGCACACTGGGGTTAAGAGCTGAGTGTGTGGGCTCTTTTGAGCCTTGCAGTTACAAAGGGATTCAGTTGTCTGAAAAAACGCGTTTATTTCGGGCTGAAAAACACGTTTTCAAAAGTGTGCTGTTACTGCCCCATAACTTACATGGGGGTGACCAAACTTGCAGAAACATGTTTATTTCTGCTGAAAAACACGTTTTGACACTTTCTGCACACTGGGGTTAAGAGCTGAGTGTGTGGGCTCTTCTGAGTCTTGCAGTTACATAGGGATTCAGTTGTCTGAAAAAACGCATTTATTTCGGGCAGAAAAACACGTTTTCAAAAGTGTGCTGTTACTGCCCCATAACTTACATGGGGTTGACCAAACTTGCAGAAACATGTTTATTTCTGCTGAAAATCACGTTTTGACACTTTCTGCACACTGGGGTTAAGAGCTGAGTGTGTGGGCTCTTTTGAGCCTTGCAGTTACATAGGGATTCAGTTGTCTGAAAAAACGCGTTTATTTCGGGCTGAAAAACACGTTTCAAAAGTGTTCTGTTACTGCCCCATAACTTACATGGGGGTGACCAAACTTGCAGAAACATGTTTATTTCTGCTGAAAAACACGTTTTGACACTTTCTGCACACTGGGGTTAAGAGCTGAGTGTGTGGGCTCTTCTGAGTCTTGCAGTTACATAGGGATTCAGTTGTCTGAAAAAACGCGTTTATTTCGGGCTGGAAAACACGTTTTCAAAAGTGTGCTGTTACTGCCCCATAACTTACATGGGGTTGACCAAACTTGCAGAAACATGTTTATTTCTGCTGAAAAACACGTTTTGACACTTTCTGCACACTGGGGTTAAGAGCTGAGTGTGTGGGCTCTTCTGAGTCTTGCAGTTACATAGGGATTCAGTTGTCTGAAAAAACGCATTTATTTCGGGCTGAAAAACACGTTTTCAAAAGTGTGCTGTTACTGCCCCATAACTTACATGGGGGTGACCAAACTTGCAGAAACATGTTTATTTCTGCTGAAAAACACGTTTTGACACTTTCTGCACACTGGGGTTAAGAGCTGAGTGTGTGGGCTCTTCTGAGTCTTGCAGTTACATAGGGATTCAGTTGTCTGAAAAAACGCATTTATTTCGGGCTGAAAAACACGTTTTCAAAAGTGTGCTGTTACTGCCCCATAACTTACATGGGGTTGACCAAACTTGCAGAAACATGTTTATTTCTGCTGAAAATCACGTTTTGACACTTTCTGCACACTGGGGTTAAGAGCTGAGTGTGTGGGCTCTTTTGAGCCTTGCAGTTACATAGGGATTCAGTTGTCTGAAAAAACGCGTTTATTTCGGGCTGAAAAACACGTTTTCAAAAGTGTTCTGTTACTGCCCCATAACTTACATGGGGGTGACCAAACTTGCAGAAACATGTTTATTTCTGCTGAAAAACACGTTTTGACACTTTCTGCACACTGGGGTTAAGAGCTGAGTGTGTGGGCTCTTCTGAGTCTTGCAGTTACATAGGGATTCAGTTGTCTGAAAAAACGCGTTTATTTCGGGCTGAAAAACACGTTTTCAAAAG